>NC_080176.1:18811460-19111460 GCF_950295315.1 Erinaceus europaeus | reverse complement strand
GGTAGCACAGCAGGTTAAGCGCAGGTGGCGCAAAGTGCAAAGTAAGGATCCTGGTTAAAGCCCCCGGCTCCTCACCTGCAGGGAGTCACTTCACAGGCGGTGAAGCAGGTCTGTAGGTGTCTATCTATCTCTCCCCGTCTTGCCCTCCTCTCTCCATTTCTCTCTGTCCTATCCAACAACGACATCAATAGCAACAAAAACAATAACTACAAGGGTAACAAAAAGGAATAAATGCTTTAAAAAGAAAAAAAATCTTTAATATATAATTATAGAGGCAGAAAGAGAGAGAGACCATATTACTGAAGCTTCTTTCAATGCAATGAGGGCCAGCTCCAAACCCGGGTTGTGTATATGGCAAAGTAATGTCTTGTCGTCCAAGAGAGCTATACTGATGAGCGTGAAAGGCGGAGGAGACAGGGAGGCAGGTCACTATCCAAGAGAGCTATTTTGCCAGTCCTGAGGTGAAGTCTACTATAACCCAGCCTGAAAACTGACTGGAACAAGGAAGGTGGAGGAGGCAGGTCCCAGCACTGAGACAAAGTAACTCCCGGCAGACAGGTGCACGGGAGCCTGCAGAACAGGGTGTACTGCACGCAAACATTTGTTCCAAAGAAGAGGAAAAAAGTAACTGATCAGGGGACACAAACAGGCTTGAAATCAACATGGGAGGAGGGGCTCTCAGCAGGGAGGCCTTGGGGACAGGGTGATCTGAACAGACGGAGACATTTTACCTCTCCATTTGCTACAGACTTCTTGCTATTGACACTCCCATGTTCTTACATTATTACTTTTTTCCCTTAGCTGATGTGGGGGAGGGTGGGTGGCAGAGAGCGTGGCTCCCTGGTCCTGTGTATTATGGAACAGCCATTTAAAAAAAAAGTTGAGTAGGTGACTAGAAGATGGCTGACCTAGCAGAGCACACTTTACCCAGTGCCGGACGGAACCCGAGTTCAAATTTCTAAAAATCTTTACTTATTCCCTTTCATTGCCCTTGTTGTAAATATTGATGTCATCGTTGTTGGATAAGCACAGAGAGAAATGTAGAGGAAAGGAAGACAGAGAGGGGGAGAGAAAGATAATACCTGCAGACCTGCTTCACCACCTGTTAAGCGACTCCCTTGTAGTTGGGGAGCTGGGGGCTTGAACCAGGATCCTTAAGCCAGTCCTTGCGCTTTGCACCACCCGTGCTTAACCTGCTGTAGTACTGCCCAACTCTTGGGATCTAATTTTTTGAAAAATACCTTTAAGCATATAGAAAAACCACTGGACTCTGGGGGTGGGTGGACAGGGGAAGAGTTCAGGTCCCAGGACAGGATGGCAGAGGACCTAGTGGGGGTTGTATTGTTTTGTGGAAAACTGAGAAATGTTACACATGTACAAACTATCGTATTTACTGTCAACTGTAAAACATTAATCCCCCAATAAAGAAATTTAAAAGTAGTAAAAGGAAATCCTATGGTTAGGATTTAGTGTACAAGACCTTTCCATGATTCGTATCATTTAATGTTATTAGAAAAGGGAGGGAGGGAGGGAGGGAGGGAGATCACTGGAAGAATATACCCGACAACACAGTGAGGCGTGTATGTGACTCGGGCCTTTCTCGTTTGCTTCATGTACCTGTGTTACGAAGGCAAAATGCACTAACACACTCTGTGCAAGCAAACACAGGACTGGTGAGGCTGTCGATTCAATCGCTGTTACTGAATAAACCAGAAAGGTGCCGACACCAGGAACAAAGCCTTCAATGACCATGCATCAAATTGATACCAATTACCTTGAGAAGGCTGGGACTTGGGGTGCGTCAGCAGATAAAACAATTTTTACCTGTGTGACTGAATCTTGTATTAACTCTTGTATGTACTGCTGGTCGAAGGAAAACAGGAGAAACTTCAGTCCCCAACACCATCTGCCTGGGTGCAAGCTTGTCATGGGCGGTCTTGTGGTCATCCTTCCCTGACCCCCAAACCCAGCCCCCCACACCCTCCCCAGGTGACCCCACACACACTGAAAGAGGAGGCAAGGGCCTTCATTGTAACACTCATTTTTATATAAATATCCGCAAGTCATGTTACAGAATAAGCCCCACCGGGGAAAAAAAAGTCAACGTTATGTTTTTGTTAAACAGACCCCTGCCTCCTAGGCCAGGCCCCAGCCTGGGGGCACCTGCTGCTTTGGGAAGGCTGGGGCTGCTGCCTGAGGCTGCTGCACAAGCTGCCTGTCTGGCCCACCCCTGGGCCAACCCCCTTCTTTGGTGTGTGGTACATGATGACCTTCTCTGGGCCCCTCTTAGCCTGGGACAGGGTTTTGGGGGGAAACAGGATTCTAGAGAACAGGGCCCAGGAGTCCTGGGGGCACTTGGAAATGGAGTGGGAGGGCAACTGAGCTGCTAAGAGGTGGAGTCTGAAGCTGAGAGTTTGAGCTTTTTTGAGGAGTGGGAGCACAGAGGTAACAGGAACAAGTGAAGTGTGTGTGATGGGGGTGGGGGTGGGGGTACCTGGCTGTCAGCCAAACGGGAAGCAGGGCTCTTCCTTCCAGCTGACATCCCAGGTCCCTTCCCGTTGGTCTGCCTCCCGCTGGATCCCCTATCCTGGGGAAAGCCCTGGGATCCTGCCTGTCCCCTCCCAGCTCTTCCTCCTGTGAGCTCCCTCCCCCCACAGAGAGGCCAGAGTCTAGGAACACAGCACCAGTCTGAGGATTTAATTAACCAGGAAGGGGGGTTATTGGGAGGGGCACCCCTGTAAAAATGTACAAAAGGTCTGGGGGGCTATGTGGAAGGGGAGATAAATATGTACAGGGAACCCCCCTTCCATGAGCCCCTCCTTCCCCAGCCCTGAGAGGGCAGGAGGACTTGGGTGGTAAGTGAGGGGGTGGGGGGCACTTTGGCCTCTGGCTTAGTGAGCCCTTGGAGAGGCCTGCTTGGCCTCGGGGCTCTCAGAGGGAGTGATGGTGCACCTCAGGAGATCATGAGTCATGACCTCTGAAATGACCCCCATTGTCATGTGCGCACACATACCCCTCCCTGGAGGCTTGTGACCTCTGCCCTCCCAGTGACCCCAAGGTCCACCTGATGCTTCATCTGGTGGGGGTTAGAACTCCTGCTCCCAGGTTTCATGACCTCAAAAGTGGCGGGTGAGGTCATGACCTTTTTACCCTCCAGCCCTGGCTTGAAAGCTTAACTCTAGGACCTTGTCAAAAAGAAAGAGGGATGGAGCTTTGCCCCTGCCCCTCCCTGGCCCCTCACCTGTCGGCCCGGGCTGGGCCAGGGGCCCGTGGTGGGGAAGTGGGCCGGGGGGCGGGCACGAGTGGAGGTGGAGCCCCCAACAGGGCTCCCGGAGGGGTCTTGCTGAGAAGATGAGGGGTTCCCGGGGCCGCGGTAGGTGGTGGAGGAGGAGCCAAGCGGCCGTAGAGCAAGGGGTGCGCGGGCTCTAGACCATAGAGGCGGGCGGCAGCCACGGCCCCTGGTCCCGTCAGCTCCTCTCCTGCCTCGTAAAAGCGAGGCGGCCGGGCCAGGCGAGGTGGCCCTGCCAGCCAGGCTTGCTCCAGGAAGCCAGCACAGCGCTCGGGAGGACTAGGGCCCAGGAAGGGGGGCGGCAGCCGGGGGGGCCTGTCAAACAGCAGATGAAGGCCCTGAGGCCCTGTGGCAGCGGCGGCAGCAGTGGCAGCGGCAGCGGCGGCGGCGGCAGCAGCAGCGGCAGCAGCAGCGGCCTCCTCCTTGCGCTCCTCCTTCACCCGTACCGACTCCTTGGCTGGCCTGGCCCCTTCCTCACCAGCTCGAGCCTTGGGTGTAGCAGGAGAAACTCGGAGCTGGGGCCGTGAGAAGGGGAGATCCCTGTGGGGGCAGATGAGGGGAGGGGATGAAGACACTGAGGATGGACTCTGGAGAGGTGGGCGGGAGGAGAGGGGGAGATGGCGGTCGCCCGGCAGGTGCGGTGCGGGGCCTACCTGTCCTTCTCCTCCTTGGTGATGGAGGGCTCCCTCCGCTCCACAGGCCGCTCCTTGTCTGAGCCTGGAGTCCGAGCGGCCTCAGGGGGCCGGACCCAGGCGGGAAAGGCCAGAGGACTGCGGTGCAGGCGGCCCCATGGGTCTGGGGGAGAGGCGAAGGTTGGGGGAGCCCCTGGACTTTCTTTCTGGGCAAAGACGGCGCCGGAATCTAAAGACAGGACAAAGCGTGTGATTGAGGGGGCCAGTGTGGAAGGTTGTGCTGCACTCGCGGGTCTCCCAGCCCTTCTCGCCCACACTCACTACCCACTCTGCCTCCCCATGCCCCGTACTCACTGAATGTGGGGCTGCCCAGGCCTCCAAAGGCCCCGTTGGAGAGTGCAGCCAAGGAGGCGAAGCTTGTGGGACGCCCAAAGGGATCTGTGGGAGGAGAGGGGGTGGGGCGGTCAGCTCCCAGTGGATGGTCGGCCCCCAGTAGAAGCTCAAACAGGCAGGAGGGGGCAGGTGGGCAGCAGGCCCCGGAACCTGGCCCCCCTCCCGCATCTAACAGCCAGGCGCTGAGAGCTCCCTCTGGGCTGGCACGAGCTAGCGCACCCTGTGGTCCTGTGCTTGACCTGAGATCCCCGCAGACGGGCAGGTGCCGAGACAGGCTCAGAGAGAAGGGACTTGATAAAGATCATCAGCCAGCAAGCGGTACCCCCAGCCCAGGGCCTCTCTGACCCCAACGTCAGGTTCTCAACCCCACACCAGTGGGCTGCGCCTCTGGGGACCTGCTGGCCCCCCCCAACGCCACCTCCACGCACACGTGTCAGAGAGCCACCACTGTGGACAGCTAACCACCCTGTCATGGGAACCCCGCAGCACCTGCTGCCAGAAACACCTGTCCCTGAGGCATCAGGCTCGGCGCCTGTCCTGAAGGAGTCTCCCTGACAGCCAGCGACCACACTCACCTGGGCTGTGCCACCAGTGCTCATGGCCCCAGCGGCTGCCCCATCGCCCCTAGCTCGCCGCCTCTCTGTCCTTCCCTACCCCACTTCACAGGTGACAAAATCGAGGCTCAGAAGGGCTAGAGTAACTTGCCCAAGGTCACAAAGCAAGTGGGCACTGGTGTGCCCTCCAATCCAGCTGCCTCTCGGATCTGGCTCCCCTCCCCCTCCTGAACACTGGAAGTCAGGGGCAAGGGAGGCCTGGCTCACCCAGCGTGCCCTCGGCTCTTACCAATGTGGGTGCTGGGGCTCAGGAAGGGTCCGTGGGCCCCGGGAGCTGCCGTGAAAGGGTTGGCTGCAGCATGGACGGCACCTGGGGCAGAGAGGTGGGAGATGGGTGAGGCTGAGCGGACTGGGCGATATGCTGGGGTGAAGCCCCTCCGGGCCCCAGCGGGCTGGCCAGACTCACCAGTTGCAGTGAAGAGGGAGGCCGGGTGGGAGAGCTCCTGGCCAGGAGGCAGGGCCCCATAGGGCCCCGGAAGGCAGGGCAGGAGGTCACTCCGAAAGTCAAGCTTGTGGGAGTCGCCCTGCAGAGGACGGGGAGTGGGCAGTGGAGGAGGAGCCAGCTCTGGCCCCCCTCCAGGGGATAGGGGGCATGTGCTCAGCCTTTCGCCTTCTCTCACAGTACCCCTCCCCCATAGTTAGCTAGTTATCTAAGTGCTTAGTACAGGGGCTGCTCGGGTGCCGACAGAGGAGAGGCAGTGGGACTCTGTGGCCCGGAGCTCAGGTCGACTCCCGCGCCCCAGCCCTCTGGCCCCGGTACCTTCATCTTTTCCTGGTGTCTCAGGATCATGTAAGCCACGCGCACGTGCATGGCACACCACTTCCCTTGTTTCTGCCGCCCCAGGAGGACCAGAGGAAGAGGGAAGGAAAGAACGATCTCTCATCACCTACCCCAGGCCTGGCCCTGGGCCCAGCCCTGCCACACGGCACCGCTACGCTCCTCGTCCCCGCAGCTGAGGGCTGAGCAGGCTCACTTCACAGCCTAGGACACTGAGGCTCAGAGGGAGAAGCTGCCTTGCCCAAGGCCCCACGGACGGCTGCCTCTGATCCCAGTTCTAAGCTCGAGAACCTTCTGCTTTCGGGGACGTATCTGGCTGCCTCCTCCTCTCGGGCCTCTCGCTCGCTCCCAAGCGAGAGAGCCTTTCCCCTCAGTCAGACACCCTGACACCAGCCCCCAGCTTCATGCAGCGTGGGGTCCTCGCCAAACTCACCCTCAAAGGTGGCCGGAAATGGTCAGGGATCTAGGGAGAGATTGGTGGCGGGTCAGACCTGGTTATCTCGTTTCCACAGCCCCCAAGCCCTTCCAAACACCGCCGGGCCCAGGCCTGGCTCCCTTGTCCAGTTCCCTACTGCTCTCACTTTGAGCGTCTCCTCTCTAACACCAAGTCTTAGAGCTGGATCCCAAGGTGGGGTCCTGGCTGGCAGGCCGGGGAGGGGATGAGGCATGCAGGAAGGGGCTAGAGGATCTATCTGACCGCGAATGCTAACACCTGAGGGTCTGACCGAGCTTCCCTGAGATAAAGATGTCGCCCTGCTCAGAGAAGCTGGATGGCCTCTGTTCTAGTCTGCCCCGCAGGGCCGAGTCCTGGGCATCCACAGAGATCCCAGAACCCTGGGCCCCCAGGCTGCTAGGGTGGCAGCAGGAGGGACAGCTCTGGCACCCCATTCCATTTCACAAAGGGCCAGATTATACTGTTCACTACCTCACATCTAAGCTTCCTGGCAACACGTCATTTAAAATAAGAAGGAAAAAAAAAGTGATTTTAATTAGAAAGTCACGTCCCAATAGTATTATTTCTAGAACAAGTTCATGGAACTCCTGGCCCCTCTGTCTGGGGAATGCTGACCATAGAAACTCCTCTTGGGTTTTCAGAAAACCCCAGTCACGTGTCAGGGAGGGAAAGAGGGTCCATGCTCAAGTCAACGCTGATCTGTCAGCAGACCTTCCGGCTCCCCCAGGACCTGCCTCAGCACCCCTCACCTGTGTCCCCTTTTGGGGAAGCCCGCTCGGTACTGGCCCCAGTCGTGGTGGCAGCTCGGGGTTCGTGCTCTGGGAAAGGGGAGTGGAGGGCTCAGTCAGGAGAGCTGGCGCCAGGAGGGAGAGGGTTCTAGAACCAAGCTGGGGTCTGGGACAAAGGTGGGAGGAGTGTGCCTCTGGAGACATCCGGATCTACCAGGAAGGGGTAGTAATTTGGGGGGATGGAATAAGAAATAGCAGGTTTGGGGTGTTGGGGCTGCCACTGGTGGGAGGTGCTGGGGGACCTGCAGCGGGAGCTCACCTTGGGCTGGAAGGCCCCTTGCAGGGAGCCAAAGGAGACAGCTGGCGGGAGGCCCGGAGGCAGGCCGGGCACTGCGGGAGGGAAGGCCGTGTACGGCTGTGGAGAGAAGGGGACCAGTCCACACTGGGAGCGGAGTAGCGGCCCCCTCTGGGTCAGTCCCCTGCCCTCCACCCTAAAGCCCTAGGGAGCTCTCCCCGGGACAAGGCTCTTGCTTCTGAAGCTGAAGGCTGGACCCCAATGGCCTGAGCCACACACACTGCCACCTCCGAGCCCACACGCCACACACACGCACACTCACATTATGCCGGAAAAGGCCTTCCATCTTTCCTGGGTATTTCTCAAACTAGGGGAGAGAAGGGAAGAGTAAGCCGCCAGCCGGGGCCCAGGTACTCCCCCTGGGTGCCACGCCCGCCCCCGTGTCTCTGGGCCAACGAGGAGGAGCTCACCATGTGGGGGCCGTGGGGTGGCAGCAGGCCCGGGGGGTAAGGGGTGAAGTGCTGGTGGGTGTGCTGGTGGGTGTGCTGGTGCTGGTGGTTGTGCTGGTGGAACTGGAAGGCCAGGGGCCGAGCCGAGCCCCCTGCCCCCACCACCTCGGGGCCACCCTGGGCACTCAGGAATCGAGAGTTCAGGTCCTGGCCGATCAGGTCCTGCTCTGTGGGAGGGAGGGGGGTGAGGGGAGAAGGCTGTCACACCAGCTGCCACCACACAGCCACCCTTCGGCCCAGGTGACTGGCCTTCCCTGCCAGTGTCCAGCCTCTCCCTCCTCAAGGCCTGCCTCGTGCTAAGGTCCAGATGCCCCGGAGCCATGGCCCCCCACCCCCCGGCCAGGACCCCAGACTCACCAGAAAGGGCGTTAGCGGCTGAGGCCCCAGGGTGCCCTGGCACCTGCAGCAGGGGTGGGGGTGGGGGCAGGGTGGGGCCGGGGTTGAACAAGGA
Source organism: Erinaceus europaeus (assembly GCF_950295315.1). Classification (NCBI taxonomy): domain Eukaryota; kingdom Metazoa; phylum Chordata; class Mammalia; order Eulipotyphla; family Erinaceidae; genus Erinaceus; species Erinaceus europaeus. The sequence continues at coordinate 19,103,317 of NC_080176.1, read as the reverse complement.
GGAGTGGTGGGGTGGGGGTGGGGGCCGCAGCCCAGGGTGGGGAAAGCTGTGGGTGGACAAAGGCAGGGGCAGTGAGGGCGTCGGGGGCCGGTGGGTGAGCTGCGCGGACGAGGAGGAGGCAGATGAGGAGGAAGAGGACGAAGAGGATGATGAGGGGGGAGGCTGAGCCACGGGAGGGGCCGGGGCCTTGGGGGGCGGCCGTGAAGAGCTGGGGAGAGAAGTGGGGAGATGAGTGAGGGGATGGGAGGTGCCAGCTCTGACGGGAGGGGGTCAGAAGCCTCGGCGATACCTTGACCCTGGTTCCCCAAGGTGGAAGGTGGTAGGACCCGGTCCTGTGGAGTGCCCACCCCTGCCCTGGGGGCTGGTCCTCAAACGGAGGCACCCCACACCAGACAGCCCCGGCTCACTCCCTGGCTTGCTCCACGCGGATGCTTGGGCCATCCCTGGCCACGTGACTCGCCCTTTGCTAACGCCACCTCGGCACGAGACATGAGCGTTTGCTGAGACGCTTAATTCTAACAAGCCACCCCGGGTCCCACCCGGGTGACAGGGGAAGCAGCGCCACGATAGCCTGGTCTAGGAGTCAGGAGACCTAAGCTCTAGGGCCAGCTGGCCACGACACCCTGGGTGACCTTGAGCAAGTCACTGTCCCTCTCTGAGTCTTAGTTATCTTGGCAAGAAAAAGGATGACGACGACGACATAATCAGATCAAATACAACGACCGCTAGTGACGATCACAGTGCCATCTCCCTCACGCTCTCACTGGGCACTTACTGGAGGCCAGTGCTGTCACCTGCCTGTATGCTAACCAGTCTCCCACACTTCACACCACCTGGCAACTGCCACCCACCTGCAGTCACAGAGCCACCTGAACCACTTCTGTCACTCAGCTCCCTTCGTCTCTTTCACTGAGCCTCACCCTATGCCAGTAACGTGTGAAACCAAGACGAAACACTGGTCTACAGCGCTGGGGGGAAAAAGCCTTTCTGTCGCAGGAACTGAGGTGACCTTCCAAGGCAGGACAGTGCGCGCGCGCACACGCTTCGGGAAACGCTGTGTTAACTCGAACTCCGTCCTCACAACAGTTTTGGGGTGGAAGTACCACTCTTGTCTCGTCTCACAAGAGAGGAAATCGAGGCTCAGAGACATTAAAGGACTTGAGTGAGAATCTGAATTCAGGTCTGACTGACGCCAAAGTCTGCGCTCTTGCTCGTCACGCCAGCAGTCCCCGAAATATGTTCCCAGGAGCACACTTCCTATCAGAAATGCCTTTCAAAAAAGGCCACCACGAATAGACAAAATTGGAAAGCAACTGTGTCTTTCAGCTAGTCTGGCCTGCACACGCAAGTATAAAGGTCCTGGGTAAGTCTAGGGTGACCTCCTCCAGCTCTTCACCCGGTGTCTCCTCCCCACCTTTCCAGCCTGAATCCTCCTGCAGGTCCCATCCCGCATGCCAGCCACCACAGAATGCGGGCTTGTCACCAAGGTGACACCAGGTCCTTCCAGACCCAACCGTACCTTCAGCCCACTCACCTGCCAGTGCTGAGGTCCAGGCTGCTGCCGTAGGGAGAAGTGCGGAGGCCGAAGGGCGAGACCCGAAGCTGCAGCTGGGGCTGGGGCGGGGGCGGCAGGTTGGGAGCGGCCGGCAAAGGTGCAGGGGGTGAGACAGGAGGCCGAGGGGCTGGTGGAGGCGGCGGTTCCTTCGGGGGGAAAGGCACTAGCAGCGGGTCGGGCCCCGGGGGCTGCTCCTGGCTCCGCTCCAGGCCCGACACTTTAGGGACCACGGAGAGTTTTGCTTCACAGTTCCCGTTGAAGGCGCCATGGGGGCCTGAGGCTGCAGGACACATGAGGATTCACGTGAGTCAGCGCAGTGCTCGCCCACTGCCCCCACCCCGCCTCCAGCCCCAGCCCGAGGGACCCACCTTTGCTGGTTGAGACAGTGAATGATGGGTCGAGATCATCGTCGGAGACCTGGGGAAGAGGCATGGGCACGGGGTCAGGTTCTGGCTGAGCCAGACCCTCCCCCAGCTTGGTCAGCAGCTTCCAAAGCCCAACGGGACCTGGCAGTAGAGAAAGCCTAGGCCAGCAGCTTAGTGGAGAGCCACCGGACAGTGTGTGGGCTCTCGGGGGCGCTATGTGCAAGGGGTCAAGGGGACCAGCTGAACCCGAGAACCTGAAAGGCCAGGGCTGAACTCAAGCAGTGCCACAGACCAGAGAGCAAGCGCTCACCATCGCTAACTGCTGCCTGGCAGCCTCACTGGCTGATGGATTCACCTGGTCCACAAGCTCTGATAAAAAGCTACTGACAACTCCTGCGAGCTCAAAAAAAACCCTAAGTCCTAAAAACTCAAGACTAGTAGTAGCCACGTTTTCGTTAGGCTGTCCCCCTGACTGAGCGTGGTCTGGCTCATCGTGGGCTCTGATCAGCCAGCTCTTACACCTAACACAAGCCCCACCCCTGGGAGGCCAAGTTCAGGTAGTCACAAAAGAAAGAGCACTGGCCCCAGAGGTAAGCTGAAACACCCCTTTTGGCTGAGTACAGCGGCTCAGGGTCCTCTCATCACCTCAGCCCTGGGACCCCGCTCTGACTCCTCTATCAGTGTGGGTGCAGGCTGGCTAACAGCAAGAAGGTCTGGCTCGTTCCCACAGCCACTCCGGACCCCCCGAGGCACACACCCACACACCGGCCGTCCATTCTCTTTTAGCCAACTCTCACCACCAGAGTGGATCCAGCTACCCTCTACATCCTCCCCCACCCCCAATCCAACCTCCTGTCCTCACATAGAATCCTGCTTTAGGCGACCCCAGGAGCTCCAGCTGTCTCAATTTGCAGGCTGTGACATTGACCCCCGCCCCACAACAGGCTGGAGTCCCACTCACCCTCTCATCCAGGTCACTTTCTGCATCACACTAGGGAGAAGGAGACAAGTGTCACAAGAGGGAATGGCAGGGGGGCGAGCCAAAGAGGGGGCTTTGGGAGGGGTCAGCAGAGGCTTGGGCACTTACTATGTATCCAGCTTCCACAGAATGACGGGAGGAGGCCTGAGAGAAATAAGAGTCCAGAGATGAGGGAGGCAAGCAGGCTGGGCTGCAAGCAGAGTCTACACTCCCTGGCTAGGTCCTCAGGGTCCCAATGGCCTACTCTCAGACCCTTTCTAGCTGCTGCTGCTGCTCCTGCCAGCCTCTGGCCCCATTGATCTCGCTGTTTCTAAATAGGGCAGTTCTCACAGCTCTGCCCATTTCTCCTCTTTGCAGATCTGTGACAGGCCTCCCAGGCCTGAGTAAACCATCCAGGGGGCTTTCCCCACCACAACCCTCCTCCCACCCCCCAGGCAGGGACAGCAGCTTCCCCATGTGGGTTTCTCCAGGATGTCTCTGGGATCTCTCTGGAAGGCAGCTCCTGGAGTTGTGGGTGGGTCCAGGTGCTTGTGTGGCACCTCGTTTCTGCCAGGCAAGACTGCCACCCACCCCACCCCCCCCGAGGGCAGGGCAGTGACCTTGCTCCATTCATTGATTCAGTCTCTGAGACTGAGGCTGCCCGTGGCAGTCCACGGCAGGTGAGTTGGGCTGTGGACACATCCTTGCCAACCCAGGTGGATGGGGGGGGAGTGCACACGCAGCCTGAGAGGGCACTGTGCACTGCGGGTGGTGGCAGTGCTGAGGGGACACTGTCCTGGGATCTGGGACAGGCTCACCTCTTTCCTTCTCCGTTTATTGGGCCACTTCCGAGCCCGGTCCCCAGGGGGGCGGCCAGGTTCCCGATCAGAGCTGTCCCCTGGCTCCCCAGTGGCCCCACTGGAGCCCCCCCTCTTCCGCTTCCCAGAATGCTTCAGACGGTGTTCTAGGCGCTCTGGGGGCTGAAGCGATGCGTCCTTCTGTGGAGGGGGGTGGTGGCTAAAGTAGATGGAGAAAGGGGAGCCCCCACCTCCCACCTCTCTAGGGGTGACCCCACCGCCAAAGTAGCTCTCCGGCAGGGTGGCCTGGCTGGTCCCCGGAGACTGACTCTACCTCCTCCCACCTCAGGGTGGGGCGGTGGCCTGGCCAGAGGAGCCGGTTGCTCTGGTTTGGGGTGCCAGCATTCCCCCCTCCACTCCACCCGCTCTGGGCACCCTGCCCTTCCCGGCCCCTCACAAGCCCCCCGAGGTCCCCCAGCCCGTTGGACTCCACCTGCAAGGCTTCGAGGCTGGCGAAGCTGGCGATGGCGAAGCCATCGATCAAGTCCTCCTCCTCTTCCTCCTCCTCCTCAGGCTCCTCTTCGGCCTCTCCGTCGTCTGCGCCCCCCTCTTCCTCCTCCTCCTCCTCCCCGCGGCTGCCCGAGCCGGCAGGCCGCTTCCGAGCTCGAGGGCGCGGGGGCCGAGGCCTGGGACGCGGCCGCCTCCGTCTCGGACCTCCGGGCCGCTCTCCCGACGACGCTGACGACCAAGGCCGGGCGGGCGGCGGCGGCGACGACGACGAAGAGGAGCCGCGCGGGGCGGCCAGCAGGGCCCGGGGCGCGTCTCCGCCCGGACCTCGACGGCGCCGCTGCTCCCGATCTCGGTCGCGGCGCGAGCAGCGTCGCCGCCGCCGCTCCCCCTCGGCGGCCCAGCCCGGGCCCGGAGCCGCGGCCGCTGCCGTCTCCATGGCGACCGCCCTCAGCGCCGCATCCGGAGGCGGCGGGGCCCTGAGCGGCCTGTCCGCAGGCCCGGGGTCGCAGGCGCGGCGCTGGCGGCTGCACAGGGACAAGAGGGCCACGGCGTCCCCTCTAGAGCGGGCCTGGATGGCCCCGAGATCGCCCCAAGGCCAAGGCCCCGGGAGCCAGCGCCGCCCCCGGGGCGACAAGCCCGAGGCCCCCCCTGTGGGGCCGGCGGGGCCGAGACGGCGAGAGCCGGGGGGCCGTCCCTTTAAGGCGAGGCCGCAAGCTGTCCGGCCCCTGGGCCCTTTAAGACGACCCGGCGGAGTCCGGTCGGTCGAGTGCGGTGGCCGCCCCCTGCCAGGGGTCGAGACAAGTCTCCCCGAGGAAGAGGAAGGGCCACCCCTTTAAAAGGGGCCGAAGCTCGCCCCGAAACGCGAACCTCCCCTTTAAAAGCGCCTCGGATCCTCCGCCTAAAAGAGGCCACCCCTTTAAGGAGTCCAGGGTCCTCCAAACAGCAGGCCGCCCCTTAAGGGCTCGGGCGTTCGCTTCGAGTCCTCCGCAAGTGGCCACTTCCCCTTTAAGCCGAATTTAAAGGACTTCTTGCGTGGGGGGCGGGGGGAGAAAGAAGGGCCGAGAAGCCCCCGCTCGCTCCGACTCTCCCAACAGCACAGTGCTCAATTTGTCAGCGTCTGTCCGGTGGCTTCCCCTTTAAGGCAGGCGTCCCAGTCCGCCGAGTTCAGTGGCCGCCCCTTTAAGGAAATTTAAAGGGGCCTCTTCCAGGCCCAACTCTTCCAGCCTCCGCCTCCGGTCGCCATGAAAGGCGCGATGGGGGGGCGGGGCCGCAGGGGCCTGCCCTCCAAAGCCCCGGATGTGAGGCAACGGTGACGGGTAGAACTTCTCTGTCTGCCGACATAAAAGTCTCTTCCTCCTTGCCTCCGTCTCTGTCTGACTTGCGCCTCGAGGTGTCCACAACGGCCGTTGGGCACCGGGGTGGGGGGAGGGGGAGCTCCAGCGTCCCCTCCCGTAGTCTCCCTTGGCGTCTTGGCCTCTTCGCCGCCAGGACTTCCCTGCCCCTCCTCCCTCTTCCTCCTCAGCCTACGCCTCCTTCCTCTCTGGGCCTCCTCCCACTCTCCGCCCCTTTCCCCTCACCCCTCCACGGGCTCAGTCGTTGATAGGCCGAGACGCGTACGTCAGGACGGGGGCGGGGCCGACGCGCGCTGAGGGAGGCTAACTCGCAGCAGCCCTCCAGCCTTGGATTGGCTGTGCGTCATTCTGGTCCCGCCCGCCCCAGGTCTTGTGACTCGAGTGGTTAGAAGTAGGTGCTTGGGGCGGTGCCCACGAGGCCCCGCCTCTTCCTGCTCTTCGTTCATTGGCCCGCCTTCTGACGGCGTAGAGAAGGGGTGTTGGGAGGGAGGGTTGGCGTCGGGAGTGGGGGAGCGGTTAGCCGCTGGGCAGCGCGCGGCCTCGGAGGGCTCCGGTCGACAGCCGATTACGTCGACGTCTCTCCCTTTCCGCGGCCTGAGCCCACAGGCTTGTTGCGCATGCGCATGGGGAAACCCTCGTCAGCTCCTCAGCTCGGCGGGGTTGTCCAGCTGCGCGGCGCGGCGCCTACGGAACCCGCACTACCTTGCAAAACGCTCGGTGCTTTATCGATCAGTTAATTACAGGCCAGCCCTGTGGCGTGCTAAAAATGAACATGCCCCCTGGGGTCAAGGAGATAGCAATGGTTATGCAGTGACTCGTATCTGAGGCCCCAGCTTGATTCCTTGTCCCCCCCATGAAGCCAGAGCTGAACAGTGATCTGGGCAAAGAATAAGGGGCCGGGCGGCGGCGCACCCGGTAGAGGACACATATTACCATGCACGACAGCGGGGTCCAAGCCCCGGCCCCCCACCTGCTGGCGGTGTGTGTGTGGGGGGGGGTTGCTGTTCCTTGTCTATCAAAAAAATGTATTGGGGGCCGGGCGGGGGCGCACCCGGTTAAGTGCACATAGTGAGTACTATGCGAAAAGATGCGCTCTCGGATCTGGGTTCGAACCCCCGCCCCCCACCTTCAGGGGTAACATTTCACAAGCAGTGAAGCAGGACTGCAGGTGTCTCCCTTTCTATCTTGTCTATCTCCCCGTCCTCTCTGAATTTCTTTCTGTCCTATCTAATTAAAAAAAAAAAAAAAGGAAAAATGGTCACCAGAAGTGGTGGATTCATAGTGTCGGCACTGAGCCCCAGTGACTGGAGGGGGGGAAATAAATATATGTATTATACACACTTAGGAGTGGTGGTGGGTTGGTGGTGCGGGCCCTGAGGCCCAATAATATATCTGGTGATGACTGAAAATATAAGACGAGGGGTTGTTAAAAATACTTGGGGTGAAGGGCCAGGCGGTAGCACAGCGGGGTTAAATGCAAATGGCAGAAAGCACAAGGTCCGTCCGGCATCAGCATCCCACCTGCAGGGGGGTCACTTCACAAGCGGTGAAGCAGGTCTGCAGGTGTCTGTCTTTCTCTCCCCCTCTCTGTCTTCCCCTCCTCTCTCCATTTTTCTCTGTCCTATCCAACAACAGTGGCATCAATAACAATAATAATAACCACAACAACGATAAAAGAACAAGGGGGAAAACAGCCTGGGGGTGTCCGGCAGTAGCTCAGCGGGTTAAGCGCACATGGCGCAAAGCTCAAGGACTGGACTGAGGATCCCGGTTCGAGCCACCAGTTCCCCACCTGCAGGGGAGTCGTTTCACAGGCGGTGAAGCAGGTCTGCAGGTGTCTGTCTTCTCTCCTCCTCTCTGTCTTCCCCTCCTCTCTCCATTTCTCTCTGTCCTACCCAACAACAACGACATCAATAACAGCGATAATAATAACTACAACAGCAATTTAAAAAAAAAACAGGGCAACAAAAAAAGGGGGGAAAGGGCCTCCTGGAGCAGTGGATTCGTGGTGCAGGCACCGAGCCCCAGCAATAACCCTGGAGGCAAATAATAATAATAATAGCCTCCAGGAACAGAGGTTTCGTGATGCCAAGCCCCAGCAATAACCCTGGAGGCAAAGCAAACAAAAATAAACAAACAAATAAATAAAATATTTGGATGCCTGAGCCTCAGAGGTCTTAGTTCAATCCCCAGCACCATCATAACCAGAGCTGAGCAGTGCTCTGATTTAAAAATGAAGAAGGAGGGGAGCTGGGTGGTAGCATAGCGGGTTAAGTGCACGTGGTGCAAAGCCCAAGGACCGTTGTGAGGATCCCGGTTCCATCCCACGGGTCCCCACCTGCAGGGGTGTCGCTTCGCAGGCGGGAAAGCAGGTCTGTAGGTGTCTGTCTTTCTCTCCTCCTCTCTGTCTTCCCCTCCTCCCTCAATTTCTCTCTGTCATATCCAACAACAACGACAACAATAATAACTACAACAATAAAACAAGGGCAACAAAAGGGAGTAAATTAAAAAAAAAATATATATATATATATATATATATATATATATATATATATATATATATATATATATATATATATATGAGGAAGGTAGTCCGGGAGGTGGCGCAGTGGTTGAGGAACTAGACTGTCAAGCATGAGGTCCTGAGTTCAATCTCGGCAGCACATGTACCAGAGTGATGTCTGGCTCTTTCTCTCTCTCTCTCTCTCCTCCCATCTTTCTCATTAATAAAATAAATAAAATCTTAAAAAAAAAAAAAAAGGAGGAAGGACATACCCCCCCTGGCCAGGTCCTTGGTCACATACTAACCCACTTAGTAGTAGGGCTTAGTTTAAGATGGGATTTATTAGCTCCACTTTGGATAGGGGCACCTAACACCCATTTCATTTGCTAAATGGATGTGGACTCAAGAAACCCAACTCTAGGGAGTCAGACGGTAGCACAGCGGGTTAAGTACAGGTGGTGCAAAACACAAGGATCGGCATAAGAATCCTGGTTGGAGCCCCTGGCTCCCCACCTGCAGGGGAGTCACTTCACAGGCGGTGAAGCAGGTCTGCAGGTGTCTAGCTTTCTCTCCCCTTCTCTGTCTTCCCCTCCTCTCTCCATTTCTCTCTGTCCTATCCAACAATGACAACATCAGTAACAATAATAATAACTACAACAATAAGGCAACAAAAGGAAATAAATAAAAAAATTTTAAAAAGAGGCCCAAATCCAAAGTGTTCTCTCAACCCCTGCTTATTTCTGCATCTGTTGGTATTTATTTATTTAACCGGAATATTGCTCAGGTCCGGCTTATGGTTTTGCCCGGGACTGAACCTGGGACTTTGGAACCTCCAGCATGGAAGTCTGCTGCACTGCACATCCTCCCAGCCCCTGCCTCTTAGTTATGAAGATTGTAGAGTGCTACTTCATGTGCATTTGTTTTTGTTTTTGATGTGAACATCAGATTACTTACGTATAAAAGGGATATGAATGAGGACCAGGCAGTGGTACACCCTGGTGAGTGCACACAATACCATGTAGAAGGACCCAAGTTCAAACCCCTGCTCCCCACTTGCAGGCTGGTCTGTAGGCATTTTCTTCTGCTGCTGCTGCTGCTTCTTTTAATATTTATTTATTCCCTTTTTGTTGCCCTTGTTGTTTTTACCGTTGTAGTTATTGACGTTGTTGTTGTTGGATAGGACAGAGAGAAATGGAGAGAGGAGGGGAAGATAGAGAGGGAGAGAGAAAGATAGACACCTGCAGACCTGCTTCACCACTTGTGAAGCGACTCCCCTTTAGGTGGGGAGCTGGGGGCTTGAACCGGGATCCTTACGCCGGTCCTTGTGTTTTGTGCCACCTGCACTTAACCCACTGTGCTACCACCTGACTCCCTTTTCTTCTTCTTCTTTTAAACTGTTACCAGGTTTATTACTGGGGCTTGATGCTGGCACTATGAGTCCACTGCTCCAGATGGCCATTTTTTAATTTAATTCTTATTTTGTTTGACAAGACAGAAATTGAGAGGAAAGGGGATGTGGAGATGAATGGGAAAAGACAGACATCTGCAGACCTGTTTCACTACTGGTGAAGTGTCCCCCCTGCAGGTGGGGACCAGGTGCTGGAACCTGGGTCCCTGTGTATGGAGATATGTGTGCTTAACTGGGTACATCAACACCTGGCCCCCAGGTATCTGTCTTTCTCCTTTTTAAAAAAAAATATCATATTTACTTTCCCTTGTTTTTTTTTTTAATTTTTAAAAAATATTTATTTAATTTATTCCCTTTGTTGCCCTTGTTGTTTTATTGTTGTAGTTATTATTGTTGTTGTCATTGTTGGATAGGACAGAGAGAAATGGAGAGAGGAGGGGAAGACAGAGAGGAGGAGAGAAAGATAGACACCTGCAGACCTGCTTCACCGCCTGCGAAGCGACTCCCCTGCAGGTGGGGAGCTGGGGCTTGAACCGGGATCCTTATGCTGGTCCTTGTGCTTTGCGCCACTGGCGCTTAACCCGCTGTGCTACAGCCCGACTCCCTTTCCCTTGTTTTTTTATTGTTGTTGTTATTGCTGTTGTCCTTAGATAGAAATGGAGAGAGGAGGAGAGAAAGATAGACACCTGCAGACCTGCTTCACCGCCTGTGAAGCGACTCCCCTGCAGGTGGGGAGCCTGCAGCTCTAACCGGGATCCTTATGCTGGTCCTTGCCCTTTGCGCCACGTGTGCTTATCCCGCTGCGCTACTGCCTGACTCCCTCCTTTTTTGCCACTAGAGATATTCCAGGGGCTTGATGCCGCTCCTGACAACCATTTACACCCTTTTTTTCTCTCTAATTAAAAGCAAAAAAAAAAAATTATTTCCTTTTGTTGCCTTTGTTTTATTGTTGTAGTTATTAATTGATTTTGCTGTTGTTGGATAGGAGAGAAATGGAGAGAGGAGGGGAACACAGAGAGGGGGAGAGAAAGACAGACACCTGCAGACCTGCTTTCACCGCTTGTGAAGTGACTCCCCGGCATGTGGGGAGCCAGGGGCTCGAACCAGGATCCTTACGTGGGTCCTTTCGGTTTGTGTTGGTCCTTTCGCTTTGCACCACCTGTGCTTAACTCGCTCTGCTACTGCACGAGACTCCCAAATGTAAAAATTTTAATCTTTATTTATTTATTGGTTAAGGACAGCTAGAAATCAAGAGACACGGGGTAATAGCAAGGGAAAGAGGCACTTGCAGCACTGTTTCACCACTCAAAAAGCTTTCCCCCTGCAGGTGGGGATGGGGGCTTGAATCTGAGTTCTTTTTTTTTTTTTTTTCCCTCCAGGGTCATTGCTGGGCTCGGTGCCTGCACCATGAATCCACTGCTCCTGGAGGCCATTTTTTCCCCTTTTTGTTGCCCTAGTTGTTGCAGCCTCGTTGCGGTTATTATTGCCATTGTTGACGTTGCTTTGTTGTTGGATAGGACAGAGAGAAATGGAGAGAGGAGGGGAAGACAGAGAGAGAGGGGGAGAGAAAGACAGACACCTGCAGACCTGCTTCACCGCCTGTGAAGCGACTCCCCTGCAGGTGGGGAGCAGGGGGCTCGAACTGGGATCCTTATGCCGGTCCCTGCGCTTTGCGCCACGTGCGCTTAACCCACTGCGCCACCGCCTGACCGCCCCCCCCTTTTTTTTAATCTTAGTTCTTGTGCACTGTAATATGTGCGTTCAACCAGGTGTGCCACCACCAGGCCCCCAGTCTTTCTTTCTTTCTTTCTTTCTTTCTTTCTTTCTTTCCTTTCCTTCCTCCCTTCTTTCCTTTCTTTCTTAGATAGGACAGAAAGAAATTGAGAGGACAGGGAGACAGACACCTGAGACCTACTTTACCGATTGTGAAGTGAACCCCCTGAAGGTGGGGAGCGGGGCTCTAACCCCAACCCTTGAACACTGTGGTAATATGTGCTTTCTCGGGTGTGCCACTGCCCGCCCCCACCTCCTTCACCCGTCCCTGGGGATGGGTGGATGGGCGGGTCTCCTCTTCATCTCTCAATTTTTCTGTCCTATCAAAGTAAAAATAAATTGATTTAATAAATGGATATAATCCCCTTGCCCAGGACTGTATGTAGGTGCATACAGCTGCTTCTCCTTAGCTCTGGACTCCAGCAGCTGGTCCTGGAGGATTTCAGGGGTCATCTTGATCAAGGGTTTCCTTTCCTAAGACTCTGTCTCCTTCTTGATGGAAGTGGACTGAGGGAGAACTCAAAGCAGCATCCAGGATCACAGTATTCCTTAGAGCATATTCCAATTTTCTTTTTAAAGGGGGGGTATTCTTTTTTAAATTTTTAATATTTTTCAAAATATTTGTATTTATTGGATAGACACAGCCAGAAATTAAGAGGGAAGAGGGTGATAGACAGGGAGAGGGACAGAGACACCTGTAGCCCTGCTTTGCCACTCGTGAAGCTTTCCCCCTGCAGGTGGGGACCGGGGACTCAACTCTGGGTCCTTGCACACTGTAACATGTATGCTCAACCAGGTGCGCCACCACCCGGCCCCCTTCCTATATATATTTTTTTTAACCAGAGCACTGATCAGCTCTGGCCTATGGTAGTGCCAGGGATTGGACCTGAGACCTTGGAGGCTCAGGCATGAGTGTTTCTTTGCATAACCATTATGCTATCTACCCCCACCCGATTTCCATTTTCTACATGCAAAAGAATTCTCAAAGCAAAGAGCATGTGGGGCTGTAGAGGCCCAGGTAGGAGTTGCTATGACAATGTGAAAAGCTCTGGTCCTGTGGTATCTTTCCCTTTCTTTCATCTGCCTTTTTCTTTTTCTTAATTGAATAGAGACAGAGAGAAATTGAGAGGGAGGAGGAAGAGCTAGAGAGATACCTATAGCTCTACCTCACCACTCATGAAGCCTCCCGCCCCCCTTGCAGGTAGGGACCAGAGGCTTGAACTCCGATCCTTGTGCACTGTAGTGCTTGCACTTAACCAGGTGTGCCACTACCTGGCCCCCTCTGCCTGCCTGCCTGCTTTTTTTTTTTTTTTGCCTCCAGGGTTATTGCTGGGGGTTGGTGCCTCCATAACAAATCCACTGCTCCTTGTTACTGTAATTACAGCTGTTGTTGTTAGACATCTGCAGACCTGCTTCACCACCTGTGAAGGGACCCCCCCCTGCAGATGGGGATCCGGGGGCTCAAACTGGGATCCTTATGCTGGTCCATGTGCGCTTAACCCGCTGTGTTACTGCCGACCCTGCCTGTCTGCTTGCTTTCTTTCCTCTTTCTTTCTTTCTTTCTTTCTTTCTTTCTTTCTTTCTTTCTTCCTTCACTACCAGAGTTATCACTGGAGCTTAGTGCCTGAATTACTCTACTGCTCCCAGCAGCCTTATTTTATTTCCTTATTTATTTTGAATAGAAGGTGAGTCAGAGAAGGAAAGACACCTGAAGCTTTCCCCCTGCAGGTGGGGAGTGGAGCCTTGAACCCAGGTCCTAGTGCATGGTGATGTGTGCTCTAATAATAATAATAGGTGTGCCACCACCTAGTTCCCTATTTTTCCTTTTCTCTCTACTTCTCTATCTGAATGGGAAAAAAAAAAAAAGACCTGGGAGAGACGAGATCGCAAATGCGGGAGATCATGGCTCTGCAAAAATAAAACCACCCCCCATGGCCTGTGTATAGCCAACCCTCATCAACTTCTCTAGTCCCACTTCCCAGTCTTTGGGAGCCTAAGGAGAAATATGAGACGGTGCTGCCAGGTACCATCAAACCCGGCTAGGAACACACACATACACACACAGATCAGAAACATATTGAAAACTTTACTAGAAATATAAAGAAAAAACAACTGCCTTGGGGGTGTTGCTTCCCTGGGGACGGATGGACAGATGGATGGATGGACAGATAAACCAAGCACCTAGGTCCAGTGACATCGCTCCCTCTCCACGTCCTCCTCCTCCAGGAGTAAGGCATCCAACTCTTCTAGCCGCTGCTGTAGCAGGGGTCCCACATCTGGGCTGGGGGTAACGTTGGCCTTCAGGGTCCTTCCAGCTGTAGCCCGGACCCCTCGTGTTGGCCGCCTGGATCGAGGGAGGCTGCTGTCCCGAAATTCCACAGCCCGCCGGAGCTTTCTCGAGCCAGTGAAAACCAGAGTCCCGTTACGCTCCCGAGGTTCCTCAAAGATGGTTTCAAATGTCCTGGACCAGGCAGAGGGGTGGCGAGGCTGGTTACCAGCACAGCCCCTGGCTCTTAGCCTTCCCTCTCTCACACCCCCATGCCTTCCAAGCAGCGCCTCACCTCCTGCTGGTTGGTGACTGGTAGTTCTTGTTGGTGTAAATTTCTTCTAAGCTGAACTCCTTCTTGTTCAACCTAGGAGCAAAGAGCAGAGAGTAACTGAGAATGGTGGAGTTGGCGGGGCTTAAGAAGGCTAGACCAGGCCTGGTCTGTATTCCTGGGATGTGCCAGGGGCCGGAAGTGCTTCCTGTGGGACACAATGCCAAACAAGAATCATGTCTGTGCCCAACCAACTCTGAGACCAAGCCGCACTTCCGGCGGAAGCTCTGAGGCTACACCTGCTCTCACCTGACTGGTCGAGGCAGCCCCATGGGTGTGAGGTTCTGCTGAGACTTGGCTGGTGTTCTGCGGATCCTGATTCTAGAAACCTTCCCCATGACCTATGGAAATGGGGTGGTAGGGTCAGACTACATCTGGATCCGGGCTTCTCTTATGCCTTTACCCCCCTCCCCCCCCCCCCCCCATCTACCCTCCTACCTTGGTCTCAGGGTCTGAAAGCACCTGGTCCTTAGAGGCCCGGGGCACCTTCCTTTTGACTGAGCCCGACCTGCAGAGAAGCTGGTCAAGGAAGGCTGGGGCACTAGTGGTCTCCAAGGCACTAGTCCCCTGGCTGCCCTGTGCACACTGAGGGAGGAGTCTGGGCCCAGGCAAGGCAGGGCTTCAAGGCGGTTTATGGAGAGCACTACCTGGCTTCTGCAGGCTCAGGGAAGGAGGCCGTGGACACCGTGGCTGAGCATGATGTGGCGAGGGGAGGAGAAACTCCCATCCCTCCAAGAGGGAAGACTTCCTTCCGGAGACAAGGCCGAGGTGGTGGTGGGGATCGGGCCATCTCGCCTCCACCCACTGTATGCCTCCGGGGCCGGAGCCGGCTGCACTGAGGCGGAGCAGGCGGCCAAGTACCTGAGCCTCCCAGGTCAGGGCAGGATTGGCTTCGGCCTAGAGACGGCTTTGGGGGAGGTGGTGGGGGGCTATGGTCTTGGGTCCGCCACTGGCGGATAGGGGGCCGGGGACTGACGGTCTCAGTGGTCAGGGCAGCCATAGACTGCTCCTGCTCAGCCTCTGAGATGGCGATCTTCAACTCCAACTTCATGGGGGATGATGGGGGTGGGGGCCTCGGGGCCTTGTGAGGTGTGAGGAAGATGTCAGCGAAGCTCTCCAGCTTGGAGCGGACGGAGCGGAAGAGGGGAGCCAAGCCCCAGGGACTGAGGCGTGGACGTAAAAGGCTGGATGAAGGTGGTGTTAATGGGGGCTCCAGAAGAGGATCTGAGGCTGAAGAGAGGAGTGGAGGAGAGGTGTGGGAGGAGGGGGCTTGCCTCAGCTACAGGGGTCTCAGCACCACTGCAGCTACCTCCATTTCCTCCCATGGGTCCAGACTTCTGCCCACCCTTTAAACGCTAAGCCCCAAGGGCAGGGCTAGATAGCATGATAGAGCCTCTCATGCTGAGGCTCCAAAGCTCCAGGTTCAATTCCCAGCACCACCATAAGCCAGAACTCAGTAGTGCTCTAGTAAAAAACAAAACAAAACAAACAAACAAACAAAAAACAACAGTGGTCCAGGAGGTGGCACAGTGGATAAAGCATTGGATTCTCAAGCATGAGGTCCCAAGTTCAATCCCCGGCAGCACATGTACCAGAGTGATGTCTGGTTCTTTCTCTCTCCTCCTATCTTTCTCATAAATAAATAAATAAATAAATTCTTTAAAAAAAAAAATAAGCCCCAGATTTTAGAAATCAGAGACCCAAAGTTGAAACTCAATTTTCAGCTGCTTGGAGCTAGTGCAGTGTTAAGAGCATTGGCCTCTTAAGCATGAGGTCCCAAATCCAATCCCTAGCATCACATGTGGCAGAGTGATACTTTAGTTCTCTCTCTCTTTCTTTTTTCTTTCCCTTATTTATTTATTTATTTATTTATTTATTACCAGACCACTTCAGGGGCCGGGTGGTGGTATACCTGGTTGAGCACACATGTTACAAAGCACAAGGACTGGGTTCGAGCTCCTGGCTCCCACCTGCAGGGGTAAAGCTTTGCAAATGGTGAAGCAGGGCTTCAGGTGTCTCTGTGTCTCTCTCCCTCTCTTTTTGAAAATTTTTAAAAAATTATTTTATTTATTTTATTTTTGAGAGAGATGCAGAGAGAGAAAGACACAGAGAGAAACACCAGAGCCCTGCTCAGCTCTGGCTTATGGTGGTGCGGGGGGATTAAAGCTGAGACTGCGGAGCCTCAGGCATGAGAGCCTCTTTGCATAACCATTATGCTATTTACCCCTGCCCCTCTCTCCCTCTCTATCATCCCCATTCCCTCTCCATTTCTGGCTGTCTATATCCAATAAACAAATAAAAATTTAAAAAAAATGTATCTTCACACACTTCTGCTTCAAAAGGGTACTGAGCCCCTTTCCTGACACTTTTAAATAAAATAGCTTTATTTTAAAATTAAAAAAAACATTTTATTGTGGTCCAGGAGGTGACGCAGTGGCTAAGGCACTAGACTCTCAAGCATGAGGTCCTCAGTTCAATCCCTGGCAGCACATGTACCAGAGTGATGTCTGGTTCTTTCTCTCTCTCTCTTATCTTTCTCATTAATAAATAAATAAATATTTTATTGATTTTTATTACCTTTATTTCTTCATTGGACAGAGACAGCCAGAAATCAAGAGGGAAGAGGAAGATAGAGAGACAGAGACAGAGAGACACCTGCAGCCCTGCTTCACCACTCGCAAAGCTTTCCCCCTGCAGGTGGGGACCACTGATTTCATGAGTAAGTGGAGGAGGAAGAGAGAAAGGGAGAGAGGTCAGGACATCACATTTGGTATTAGGAATTGAACCTAGGACCTCAGTCTCTCAAGTCCAGAAGTTGAATGCTATGCCACCTCATCTGACACTTTTTTTTTTTTTGCCTCCAGGGTTATCACTGGGGCTCGGTGCCTGCACTAAGAATCCACTGCTCCGGGAGGCTTTTTTTCCCCTTATGTTGCCCTTGTTTATCATTGTTGTTGTTATTGCTGTTGTTGTTGGATAGGACAGAGAGAAATCGAGAGAGGAGGGGAAGACAGAGAGGGAGAAAGAAAGATAGACACCTGCAGACCTGCTTCACTGTTTGTGAAGCAACATCCCTGCAAGTGGGGAGCCGGGGGCTTGAACCAGGATCTTTATGCCAGTCCTTGTGCTTCCTGCCATGTGTGCTTAACCCACTGAGCTACTGCCTGCCCCATGTCCCCATCTGACACTTCTAAACGCAGTGAGTGTTTTCTAGAGTCTCTCTTTCCACGTGTCTTAAGACCTTACCTGGTAGTGAGCTCTCCAGATGGCTGGCAGCTGGGAAGGACGGCTGGAATGAGGCCTCTAGGTCCCTGGATGAAGAAGGTCCTGGTTGGTGAACCATTCTCAGGGGCTCAGCTCTATGGTGAAGGGTCAAAGTCAAGGCTGGGCAGTGGGGGAGGAGGGAGGCCCCCAGGTTTAGATACCACCTGAGCTAGCTCCTCCCCTTATCTCCTGGAGCTTCTGAGAGTGACATAAGGGAGCAGTGGACTGAGCCTAGAGCCTGGTGCTAACTGGCTGGTCCCTTGAAGATCCCTTCCCAGGCTTCTTACCTTCCTGCTGGGACCAAACGGCTGGACGTCTGACTGGTGAAACCCTGGATATAAACAGGGGTTGTAAGGGCCAGGCGGTGGCAGACCAGTTGAGCACATACTACCTTACATGAGGACTTGAGTTCAAGGCCCCAGTCCACACTTTTACCTTCAAGAGTGTTAAGTAGGTTTTTTTCTCTATTTCTTCCTCCCCCTCCATTTCTATCTGTCCTATCTAATAAAAATTAAAAAGATAAAAGGGAAAAAAAAAGGAAAGAAAAATGGCCAATAGAAGTGGTGGATTTGTAGTGCACCAAGCCTTAGCAATAACCCCGGTGGCAATAAAAAAATAATTAATTAAATTAAATAAACAATGAGTGTTTGTGGGGCATCGGGAAAGGCCCAGCTGGTCTCCCTGAGCTCCCCGCCTCCCAACTTTCAGCCTCCAATGCCTCTTCATATAGGACTGTGGTCTTCCGCCTAAAATGCTACCCTCCACCCCACACTCAACCCTCCTCCCAAGTCTTCTACACCGGGGTGTATGCTGACCACACCCGCCCCCCCCTCAACATTTCCTACCTCAGCTGGGGGCCTGGAGTGGGCAATGTCCTCTAGCACTACCACCAAAGTGGGCTGGGGGGCCCGGTCCACCTTTTTTGAACGGCCCTCCTCTGGGCCAGGGGTTGTCCTGGATCGCAGCCTGTGGCTGGCAGGGTGGTGCTGGGCACGGCTCAAAGGCTGGCGACATAAGTGCAGTCGGTCTGGAGGCCTACGGTGGGAACAAGAAGATCAGAGGGGCTCAGCCGTGTCCCCAGCTGACCTCCCATCCCGTCATGCCTACCTCTCCTGGGAGGCCCGGGAGGGCTGAGGTGGCTGTGAGGCAGGCTGGCTGCAGACAGAATCTCCAGGGTTGCTGCGGTGCCTTGGCAGGGAGGGTTCCTCTCGGGATGCCAAGGGCACCTACGGAAGAAGATGGTATCAAGAACAGGTGGTGTGGCACATCTGGTTAAGCACACACAATGCAGTATGCAAAGACCTGGGTTCAAACCCCAGTCCCCACCTGCAGGGGGGAAGCTTCATGAGTGGCAAAACAGTGCTGCAGGTGCCTCTCTTGCTTTCCCTTCCCTCTCAGTTTCTATCCAAAAAGAGAAAAGGAAAAGAAGAAAGGAAGAAATGGAGCCAGGTGGTGGAATTAGGTTGGCTGGAGAGGGGCTCACAGTGCCGCCAAGGTGCCGGAACTGATGGCCAGAATTGACTCAAGATCCACAAAGAGGAGAGGTAAGACAGCACGGCTGTTATGCAACAGACTTTCATGCCTATGGTTCCAAAGCTCCAAGTACAGTCCCCAGCATCACCACAAGCCAGAGCTGAACAATGAGAGAGAGAGAGAGTCTTGAAGTGGATTAGAGGCCAGACATTCCAGCACCTAAACTGGCAGTGTGGGATAATCTTACTGTGGGGCTGTTGGGGGGGGGGGGAACGAAACTGGGTGACCTTGGATGAGTCATTGCATTTCTCATGTGGGGCCTTTGTTTTTCTCATCTAGGCAATGGAGCCCAAGACCTGAGCCTCTCAGTCTGCTGCCAGACTGCCTAGAAGCTGGGCCTCGAAGAAACCAGAAGAATCTTAATGTGGTGCCAGCCTAAGAGGGCTGTTTGGTGGAGTAGGGGCGAGACAGAACCCCTGACAGATTCTAGGTGGCAGAGGGAGTCGCCGCCTGAGCCACGGTTGCGGGAATGAGCTGTCTGGACCTTCCTAGTCGTGTGGTCTGAGGAGGGACCTGGGGGACACTGTGCGCCTCTCTGATCAGGGGTCTCACCCTGTGGGCAGCCATAACATCTTCCAGCACCACAGTCAGGACCCGCCGGGAGGCTTTTTCCAGCGGGGAAGGGGCCCCGTGGGGCTGGAGCCTCTGCCTTTTGGGGCTGCGGGCTCCCCATAGTGCTCGAGTCAGGGGCTGGCGGCACAGCCGTCGACAGCCAGGCGGGCTGCAGGAGGGAAGCAGAGGACGGTTGCTGGAGTCTGTCGTCGGCTCTGTGGTTTCCCCGGGCTCAAGACAGGCGGGCGGGGTTCGCTCTCACCTGGAGTCCCCCGGCAAGTCCATGGGGGAAGCAGCGGCTCCGGGGAGTCCCTGGGGGATCCCAGGCTGCAGCCTGGGGCAGGGGGGGAGCGGGGGGGCGGGGGAGCGGGGAATGAGGGCCAGTCCCTCCCTGGGGGCGCCGCCCTTCATGTTCCCCCCCAGCGGATCTGAGAGCCCTCGGTCCCGAGCCCTGGGGCACGAAGGGCGCCCCCAGCCGGCCGCCTGGACGTCTTCCCGCTGCCGCCGCGCTCAACGGATCAGTCACCGCATCCCTGGCGCCCGGACAGACACACATCTGCCGCCAGAACCAGGACTGCAACGGCCCCCGGGTCTCCCATGGCCCGAGCCGCCCGGGGCCTTTGTCCCTGCAGATTCTGGGATCGGCTGGATCCCGGTCGAGGGAGACTCGGTTTCCGACAGACCCCTCTGCGATCCTCATCCACTCTGAGCGAGTGGCCGAGGACGGTGCCCACCTCCCCGAGGATCCCCTGGACTGGCACCGAGCGGAAAGAAGCCTACAGCGCGGCTGCTCCAATCAGACGCCGCGCGCGGATCTCCTCGCCCCGAGCCGAGGCTCAGACAGGGGCGGCCCGAGCCAGAGCACCACCAACTCAGTCCGGATCCCCAGGGATCCACTGTCAGGCAGATACCACCCCCTACGCCGCAGGCCGCGAGGTCCCGCCCACAGACCCTCCCTCCCTCCCCACCGCCGGGATCCCCGCCCAGCACACTCCCCAGCCTGGGGCCAGATGGCTCAAAAGTTCCCTTTCCTCCCAGCCTCCCTCCTTTCCCCCGCCCTCCCTGCAGCCGCTCGGTGCCCTCCCCCGTGTGCAGCTCACCGCCGCCTCCCGCAGCTCCCGGGTCTTCGACGGTTCCCACCTCCGGCTCCTTTAAAAACAGCCTTACCCGGCACTGCCCAACCGCCGCAGGCCTTCTTCTCGGAGCCTTCGGGCACCGCCCAATCGCCGATCCCCGTCTTCCGGGGTGGTGAGAAACGAAGTGAAGCTGCCTGGCAGCCATCATCCCTAGGGGCATGAAGCCAAATTGGGCGGCGCCGCCATATTAGTTGAGGGCAGGCGGCGCAGTTTAGGGTGAGCTGAAGTGGACCGGGCGGCATCCCTTTCCGTAGACCTGTCACTGGTTGAAGACCGAGCCAGAGTTTCTAAATTATGACAGGGAAGGTAGTGGCGCTAGGCAGCCGCCACGTTTGTTAAGGGCACCTTCCGGTCCTTTCCGCCTTAAGCCAATAAACGTGAGCTGGGTGCTAACGACGTGTGAAATCCCCAGTTTCTAGAGAGGCCCCTTTGGGAACCCTGATTTGGTTTCTGGCTTGAGTTTTTTGGCCTGGTGCCCACGTCGCAGGAGTCGGACAGCGCTCGCGTGGTGCGGGCCTGGAACTAGGGCTGCGGCCGGTGGTTCACAGCGCAGCGCGCTGAGCCCGCTGGGGAGGAGGCTGGGGACCTCGAACTTCACTTTCCCTGAGTTGGGTATCCCTCCCAGGAGTGCGGGCTTCTGTGGCCCGCCCAGCAAGTTCGGTCTAGGGGTGTCGCAGCAGGAGACCCAAACCACCCTGAGGTTCTGTGTCGGGATGGCCTCCCCCGTTTGCGGGGTGGGGGCTGTAAGTAGTCCTTAGTGGTAATGGACCCGGGATCCCATCAGGATTCCCTGCCTGGGTCAAACCACTACTTGCTTTCTGGTTAGAACAAGAGCACCTGCAGCCTAGAGTCCTAGATCTGAGATTGCAGTGCAGAGGGATCGACCCAGCCCAGCATAATTCTCTCAGGGAATCGAGCTATAGGTAATGACACAGGAGAAGGGGACTCGGGGGTTGGGATATATCAGTCTCCTTGGAAAAGTGTCTGACTTGCTTGTCTGAGTTCCATCCCCACGTACTCGAGTGATGTTCTGACTTTTCCATCTCTTTCTCTCATATGAAATAATATTCCCCTACACCCCCGCCAGGTTATCGCTGCGGTTCCGTATCTGCACTACAAATCCACTGTTCTTGGCGGCCATTTTTTTCTTTCTAATTCTTTTTATTATTTGTTTTCCCTTTTGTTGTCCTTGTTTTATTGTTGTTGCACTTATTATTGTTGTTGATGTCGTCATTGTTGGATAGGACAGAGAGAAATGGAGAGAGGAGGGGAAGACAGAGAGGGAGAGAGAAAGACAGACACCTGTAGACCTGCTTCACTGCCTGTGAAGCGACTCCTGCAGGTGGGGAGCCGGGGGCTCAAACCAGGATCCTTAGGCCGGTCCTTGCGCTTTGCGCCATATGCGCTTAACCCGCTGTGCGGTATACCGCCCGACCCTCATTTCTTTCTAATTCTTTTTAGGTAGGACAGAGAGAAATGTAGAGGGGGGGAGACAGGAGAAAGATAACCACCTGCAGACCTACTCGTGAAGCAGACCCCGTGCAGTTGCACAGCGGGGTCTCTAACCCAGGTCCTTGAGTTTGGTAGTATGTGAGCTTAACTGGGTGTGGCACCACCTGGTCCCCTCTTGACCTTTTTTTCTTTTTAAGATAGAATCATAGACCACAGCATCGAAGCTTCCTTCCATGTGGGGGAGGCAGGTCTCGAACCTACCTTATGCACATGGCAAAGCAGCACACTATCCAAGTGAATTCTCCCATCGTCCCCTAATTTCATTTTTTGAAGTTATTTTATTTTTATGGGGCCAGGTGGTGGTGCACCTGGTTGAGCGCACAATTACGATGCACAAGGACCTAGATTCAAACTCCCAGTCCCCACCTGCAGGGGGAAACTTCACGAGGGGTGAAGCAGTGCTGCAGGTGTCTCTCTGTCTCCCTCTATATCTCCCCATTCTCTCTTGATTTCCAACTGTCTGTATCCAATAAGTACTTTTTTAAAAAGTCAAAAAAAGTTATTTTTATTTATCATGAAAGAAAGACAGAACCAGACCATCACTGTAGCACATAAAATATTGGGGATCAAACTCAAATTCAAGGCTTTATTGACAGAGAAACAATGATCACCTTCTTTCTTTAATATTTTTGTTTGTTTATTAATGAGAGGGTTGGGGGAATGAGAAAAAGACAACCAAACATCACTTTGGTATATATGCTACATATGCTACTGAGGATTGAACTCAGGACCTCATGCTTAAGAGTCGAAGGTTTTACTCACTGCTCTACCTCCTGGACCACAATGATCCACTTTATCAAAGGCAGAATTGGAGAAAGATGGTGCAAAATGAAAACACCCCAGATTCATTAGCCAAAGATATATCCAGGTCCCTTTCCCAGGATTTTGACAACTCTAACAGAAGGCAGGCTGTAGTGAGACTTCGGGGGGGGGGGGGGGGTGTAGGCCACTGCTCTTCCAGCTAAAGATGTCTTCTGAGTCAGGAATTAGAACTGACTGGCAGGTGCCTAAGGATGTTCCTTGGGGACATGGGGGTACTTCACCCAGCTGTGAGCACTTAGAGAACTTTTTTCTGTGGAAGTTGAGAGGCCCAACATGGTTAAACTTACAGGTGCTTCCCAGGCTTCAGGTAAAAAAAAAAAAAAAAAAAAAAAAAAGCAGAGCACAGCTGAGTTGAGGTTTTATTTTGCCCTCAGGGCCTTGTGTCTGATAACATTTTTTTTTTCCTTTTTCAATTTCAGTTGAAAGAAGATAGACTGGGAAGTAGCGCACCTGGTTGGGCACACATGTTACAATACCAACGACCAGTG
This sequence comes from Erinaceus europaeus, assembly GCF_950295315.1. Lineage (NCBI taxonomy): Eukaryota > Metazoa > Chordata > Mammalia > Eulipotyphla > Erinaceidae > Erinaceus > Erinaceus europaeus. Next base: position 19,080,192 of record NC_080176.1, on the reverse strand, counting down.
TTCCAGCCCCCTGTTCCCACCTATAGGAGAAAACAGTGAAGCAGGGCTGCAAGTTTCTCTTTGTCTCCTTTTTTTTTTTTTTTTTTGCCTCCAGGGTTATCGCTGGGGTTCAGTGCCTGCACTATGAATCCATTGTGCTCCTGTGGCCATTTTTTTTAAATATATATTTATTTTATTTATTTATTCCCTTTCATTGCCCTTGTTTTACTGTTGTAGTTATTATTGTTGTCGTTGTTGTTGGATAGGACAGAGAGAAATGGAGAGAGGAGGGGGAAGACAGAGAGAGGGAGAGAAAGACAGACACCTGCAGACCTGCTTCACCGCTTGTGAAGCGACTCCCCTGCAGGTGGGGAGCCGGGGGCTCAAACCGGGATCCTTACACTGGTCCTTGTTTTTGCGTTGCGCCACCTGCGCTTAACCTGCTGCGGTACAGCCCAACTCCCTCCTGTGGCCATTTTTAAAAAATTTTTTGATAGGGTAGAGAGAACTTGAGAGGGGAGGGAGAGATAGAGAGGGAGAAGGAGAGAGACAGAAAGACACCTGCAGACCTGCTTCACTGCTTGTGAAGTGTCCCCCCACCCCAAGGCGGGAAGCCAGGGGCTTGAGCCAGAATTCTTGCGCAGGTCCTTAAGCTTCACACTGTGCACTTAACCCGGTGTGCTACCGCCCACCACCTGGCCCTGTCTCTCTCTTTTTTTTCCCTCAATTTTTTTCTATTTTTATTTGATATGACAGAGAAAAATTGAAAAGGGAAGAGACAGAGAGACATAGAGACACCTGCAGACCTGTTTCACCACTCGTAAAGCTTTCCCCCTGCAGGTGGGGACGGGGCCTCGAATCCAGGTCCTTGCACATTGTAATACCTGTACTCAACCAGGTGCGCCACCACCTGGCCCCCCGTCTCTCTCTCTTTATCTACCTCTTCCCTTTCAGTTTTTCTCTGTTTACATAAAATAATAAAACCCTGGCGGTCTGGGCACAGGCCCTGCCGTCCTGTGGAGTCTCTCCCTCCTCCGACTCCTGTCTTTCTGAATGAAAAAGTTGCCCATAGCAGTGGTATCACATGTGAATGAGATCCCAGTGCCAAAGTAAAGAGAAGAAAAAAAAAGAAGTAGCATGAAAGGGCCTGGGTCCAAGTAGCTGGGAAGAAGAGCCCACCCTCCAGCACTGTCAAATTGAAGTTTAAAGTAGGAGCCAGAACTTAGTTCCTGTGGTAGAGTAGCCGCTGTACCGATGGAGAATCCTGGCTTTGAGCCCTAGCACCGTTTGAGAGCACGAGGGATGGCACTGACGGGGAAGCTTCACAGATGGTGGAGCAGTGCTGCGGTATCTTCCTCCCCCCTAAATCTTTAAATATTTATTCCCTTTTGTTGCCCTTGTTGTTTTATTGTTGTAGTTACTATTGATGTCATTGTTGGTGGATAGGACAGAGAAAAAAGGAGAGCCCCCCCCCTAAATTTTTTAATGATCTTTATTTATTGGCTAGAGACAGCCAGAAATCTAGAGGGTAGGGGTAGATAGAGAGGGAGAAAGAGAGACACCTGCAACACTGCTTCACCACTTGCAAAGCTTTCCCCTTGCAGGTGGGGAATAGGGGCTCAAAACCGGGACCTTGCATATTGTCATATGTGCACTTAACCAGGTGCGCCACCACCCAACCCCCTGATATTTTTTCTTTCTCTGTCTCTCCCCACCATTAAAAAAAAATGGAGGCCAGGTGGTGGTGCACCTGGTTAAATGCACACATCACAGTGCACAAGAACCTGGGTTCAAGCCCCTCATCCTCACTAGCAGGGAGGAAGCTTCACAAGTGGTGAAGCAGGGCTGCAGGTGTCTCTCTTTACCCCTTTCTTTTTTTTTTTAAGATTTTTTAAAAAAATATTTATTCCTTTTTGTTGTCATTGTTGTTTTATTATTGTTGTTATTGATATCATCATTGCTGGATAGGACAGAAAGAAATGTAAAGAGGAGGGGAAGATAGAGGGGGAGAGAGAGATAGACACCTGAAGACCTGCTTCACCACTTGTGAAGCGACTCCCCTGCAGGTGGGGAGCCGGGGATCCTTATGCCAACCCTTGCGCTTTGCGCCACGTGCGCTTAACCCGCTGCACTACTGCCCAATTCCCTTCTTCATCCCTTTCGATCTCCCCCTACCCTCTCGATTTCTGGCTGTCTCTATCCAATAAATAAATAAAGATAATCAAAAAGAAGGAGGAGGAGGAGAAGATGAAGAAAAACATATCCAGGTATCAAGCTTGAGGTCCAAGTTTGATTCCCATGTTGCATGTACCAGAGTGACGCCCTGGTTCTTTTCTCTCTCTCTCTCCTCTCTCATTAATAAATAAAAAGTAAATAACAAAAAAATCAGCGAAGAGTGGTGGAATTGCACATGTATGAGCTCCCAGCATCATGAAAAACAAAAATGAAGTGTCAGACAGTTTGTTGTCTTAGTCAGCATGAGACCTAGAAGCTTGAGTCTCCCTTCTGTCCTGTTTGTGACTGCACTGCTGTAACTCCTGCCTCCCCACCACCTGGAGGCACCCACATCCCCACCTGTGAGCACACTTGAGAGAGGCTTTAGCCCATCCGGGTGTAGTGAAAGCTTGTTAGGCCACCTCGTGTATTTCCTACCCCCCAAACTCTGACCACCACCACCCTTTGGACTCTGGATTCCCTTATCTTCAGAATCACTGGCCTAGGTGATAAGAGAGGGAGAGAGACAGACACTTGCAGACCTGCTTCACCACTTGTGAACCTTTCCCCCTGCACGTCGGGGGTGGGGTGGGCCCTTGAATCCGGATTCTTGTGTGGGTCCTTATGCTTTGTACTATGTGTGCTTAAGTGGGTGCGCCACTGCCGGGCTCCTTCTGTCTCCCTCTTTATCTCCTCCTTCCCTTTCAGTTTCTGTCTTTATCCAAAATAATAAATAAAAATAATAAAATTTTAAAAAGCAGGTTGGTTCTGGGTGGTGGCACACCCACTAGAGCGCACATATTACCATGCCCAACGATCGAGGTTCGGGCTGTGCTCCCCACCTGCATGGGGCAGGCTTCACATGCGGTGAAGCAGGTCTGCAAGTGTCTGTCTTTTTTCCTCCCACTCTATCTCTTCCTTCTTGTTCAATTTCTCTCTGACCTATCAGATAAAATAGCAAGAAAAAAATATGTGCTTGAAAGAGTGGGTGAAATCTCTCATACAGCCCCAATGACGCCAAAAGCCCTCTCAGTAACTAGATGCATATACTGAGTAACAAGCATGTACAGGTTATTATCGTGCAGGTATTATTTGTGGCACTAAAAAAAATAGAAAATAGGGTCATGGGACGGTCAGGGAGAGAACATAATAGTTATATAAATCGACGTTCATGTCCTGCAGCTCTAAAATCCCAGATTCAATCCCTGTGATGACCACAAGCCAGAGCCAAACACTTGCTCTTGTCAAAATAAAAATTATATAAAGGGAGTCAGGCAGTAGCGCATTGGGCTTAGTGCAGGTGGCGCAAAACGCAAGGACTGGCGTAAGGATCCTGGTTCGAGCCCCTGGCTCCCCACCTACAGGGGAGTCACTTCACAAGCGGTGAAGCAGGTCTGCAGGTGTCTATCTTTCTCTCCCCCTCTCCGTCTTCCCCTCCTCTCTCCATTTCTCTCTGTCCTATCCAATAATGAACAGCATCAACAACAACAGTAATAACCCAACAAGGCTACAACAACAGTGGCAACAAAAGGGGGGAGAAAATGGCCTTCAGGAGCAGTGGATTCATGGTGCAGGCACTGAACCCCAGCAATAACCCTAGAGGCAAAAAAAAAAACTGATCGCCTTTGAGGGGCCAGTTCAGGATGTCATCCAGGCAGAGATGGAGCCCCTCCCCCAATCCTGTCTCCCACCTCAGCTCTTGGCAACGGGGCCCAGTTCCCAGGCCCAGGGAGCCCATGCCTTCGCCATTCAAACCTGCCGCCTTCCCAGCCCAGTCACCACGCTGGGTTTGGGCGCTGGACTGGACCTGTCTCCCAACGAGGCCGTGGGTGCTGGCTGGGGGACTGGGGATGCTCTCCTAGTGGGGGCAGCGGCAAGCACCCCCTGAGTGAGGCTGAGGTGACAGAGCAAGGAAAGGATGTCATTCTGCTTTGAGAAGTGGCGGCATTCCAGATTGAGAATGGCAGCTCCAGAGGCTGGGTAGTGGTGTACCAAATTGAGTGCAAACGTTATCATGCGCAAGAACCCGGGTCCAAGCCCCCGGTCCCTAGCTAAAGGGGGAAACTTCATGAGTGGTGAAGTAGTGTCGCAGGTCTTTCTCCCTCCCCCTCTCTATCTCCCTGTTTCCTTTTGATTTCCCTCTCCTTTTTCCTTTTTCCTTTTTTTTCTTCACCAGAGCACTGCTCAGCTCTGGCTTATTGTGATTCAGGGGATTGAATCTGGGACTTTGGAGCCTGAGACAGGCAAGCCTCTTTGCATTACCATTATGCTATCTACCCCCACCCTGATTTCTCTCTATCTAATAAATAATAAAATACAAGTTTCCGGTTGGGTTTTTGCCTGCAGGGTTATCGCTAGGGCTTAGTGCCGCCGGCAATACCAATCCACGCCGGCAATACCAATCCAACTGGTGACCAGTTTTTTTTTATATATTTATTTATTGTTGTTGCTATTGATGTTTTTGGATAGGACAGAGAGAAATGGAGAGAGGAGGGGAAGACAGAGAGGAGAGAGAAAGACACCTGCAGACCTACTTCACTGCCTGTGAAGCGACTCCCCTGTAGGTGGGGATCCGGGGCACGAACCCGGATCCTTATGCCGGTCCTTGCGCTTTGCGCCACGTGCGCTTAACCCGCTGCGCTAACACCCGACTCCCTCTTTTTCCATTTTTTTTTTAATTTGATAGAACAATGAAAAATTGAGAGGGGTGGGGAGACAGTGAGGGGAAAAACAGACATCTGTAGACTTGCTTCACTACTTGTGAAGCTTCTCTCCTATATGTGGGGGACTGGGGGGTCTAAGACAGTCCTTGTGCTTAACTGGGTGTGCTACCACCCGTCCCCCTAAAAAGTTTTTTTAATAAAAATTTTTCTTAATGGAGTCGCGGGCGTTTATGCAGTGGGTTAAGCGCACGTGCCATGCAAAGCACAAGGACCAGCATAAGGATCCCCGGCTCCCCACCTACAGGGGAGTCACTTCACAGGTGGTGAAGCAGGTCTGCAGGTGTCTTTCTCTCCCCCTCTCTGTCTTCCCCTCCTGTATTTCTCTCTGTCCTATCTAACAAAACAGACATCAATAACTACAACAATAATAAAACAACAAGGGCAACAAAAGGGAAAATAAAATTTTAAAAATTTTTTTCTTTCTTTTTTTGAAATATGGATACATTTTATTTTTAGTATTTTATATATTCCACAACATAGAATGCAAATTTTCATTTAAAATATCTGTAATGCTCTTATTGATACCATAACTAAGAAACTTACTTTATACATTTAAATTATTTAGAAATTTGGCTACAAAATACTACAGTATACTACAATACTACAATATACTACAATACTACAGTATACTACAATACTACAGTGTAGCCCAGAAATGAAAATATACAAATAGTTTCAGGAACGCAGGTTTTTCTACCTGCAGGTACACATAGAAACCATACAAAGACATATTTATTTTAAAATAAAGACTTTAAAATGAAACCATTTTACCTAAATTTTATCAATGTATGAAATACTTTATGCAAAGAAACATAAATTAAAGCAGAAATAACACTTTCAACTAATGTCTTAGAAATCATATTGCTTCTGTCAATCCTTCTTTCTTTCTTTTTTTTTTTTCAATCCTTATTTCTTAGGATGTAACTATAACTATTCCCCTCTGGTTTTTTTTTTTTTTAATATTTATTCACTTTTGTAGACCTTATTGTTTTATTGTTGTAGTTATTATTGTTATTGATGTCATCGTTGTTGGATATTCCCCTTCTATCAAACTCATAATAAAATATAAAAAGTACACTAAAAACACTAAATGAAATTCTTACATCTTAACCCATATCAATATAAAGAATAGCAATTCAGGGAGTCAGGCGGTAGCGCAGCGGGTTAAGCACAAGGACCAGCGTAAGGATCCTGGTTCGAGCCCCCGGCTCCCCAGCTGTAGGGGAGTCCCTTCACAGGCGGTGAAGCAGGTCTGCAGGTGACTTATCTTTCTCCCCCCTTCTATGTCTTCCCCTCCTCTCTCCATTTCTCTCTGTCCTATCTAACAACGACGACATCAATAACAACAATAACTACTACAAGAATAAAAAGACAAGGGCAACAAAAGGGAAAATAAATAAATAAAATAAAATAAAAAGAATAGCAATTCAGATCATGTTTGACATTTCTGCTTGTTTATATTGCACTAAAATTATTTTACATGGAAGAACTAGTTGATGCATTATGTCATAATACCTTAAAAACATTCTTTGATATTCACATCTCTTTTAATGGATATGTCAGAATCCACTTAAATAAATTTTCTAGTACATATATAATCACCTAAGTAAAACAAATCTATATTGCTAATCTGGTTTGGGAACAAAGGTACTAAGTATTATTACTGCCTTTGGGAAATACACATTTAAAATTTTTTTTTAAATCATTCACAGTACGGAGTAAAATCTGAAAATTCTTTTTTAAAATTTATGAGTCACTACATAATTGTATTTGAGATATAATATCTATTTTATTTTACACTGAAGTGTTTGTTCGTTTGTGTAGTAGAACAGAATTGTGGAAAAAAGATAATACTTCAATGCCAGCTTCTACCCTAAAAAGTTCAGTTTTCACCATTGTGCTAAATATAACCATGTCTATTGTTACAATAATATTAAGTAAAGTTACAGTCTTTGAAAATCATGATTACAATTAAAAGCTTGGAATAACATGATAAAGCTAGTAGCAACCTTTTAAATACCATTGTGAAGTTAGTTTAACTTCCAAATAATACTTTAAAATGATTTCAATAACATGTTGTGAAAAAATATATATATAAAATGATTTCAATAGGGAGTCGGGCTGTAGCGCAGCGGGTTAAGCGCAGGTGGCGCAAAGCACAAGGACCGGCATAAGGATCCCGGTTCCAACCCCGGCTCCCCACCTGCAGGGGAGTCGCTTCACAGGCGGTGAAGCAGGTCTGCAGGTGTCTATCTTTCTCTCCTCCTCTCTGTCCTCCCCTCCTCTCTCCATTTCTCTCTGTCCTATCCAACAACGACAACAACAATAATAACTACAACAATAAAACAACAAGGGCAACAAAAGGGAATAAATAAAATAAATATTAAAAAAAATGATTTCAATAACTGATTAGTCAGCATCAGCCTAGGAATTGTTTTTCAGTGTTCTTAGGTACGACTTTGTTAATTTTTCTTAATAAATAAATAAAACAATAGTTAACATTAAAATAGAGAGGGGGAGAGAGTGAATGACAGCTCCTCCTGGTTGTCAAAAACTATAAACAGATGACCTGGAGCACTTAGGCTGAAGGAGGCACCCTGGGCCTGCTTCCTGTGCTCCCTTGGTCCAAGGACCACTCAGGGTCTAATCAAAACTGAGGAGAGGGCAGGGTGACCCCACAGAATGCAGGCTTACCATGCCCTTGGAGCCTGAGAACCACATGGGAGCAGCTAGGCACCAGGGGAAGCTCCATGGATTATGGGGCAGTTCTCTCCCTCTCTGTTCTGAAATTAAAAAGAAAAACGGGTGGTAGTGCAACGGGTTAAGCTCACTCACGTGATGCAAAGCTCAAGGACTGGCATAAGGATCCCGTTTTGAGCCCCCACTCCCCACCTGTAGGGGGGAGTCTCGTCACAAATGGTGAAGCAGGTCTGCAGGTGTCTATCTTTCTCTCTCTCCCTCTCTGTATTCCCTCCTCTCTCAATTTCTCTCTGTCCTGTCCAATAACAACAATCACAACAATGATAAAACAACAAGGGCAACAAAAGAGAATAAATAAATAAATGTTTTTTAAAAAGGGGGCAATAAAAAGAACAGCCTCCAGAAGCAGTGGATTCGTGGTGCAGGCACCGAGCCCCAGCGATAACCCTAGAGGCAAAAAAAAAAAAAAATTAGCCGGTGAGATAATTCAATAATTCTAAGGGACATATGCACCTCTACGTTCATAGCTGCATTATTCACAATAGCCAAAGAGTGGAAGCAGCGTAGATGCCCATCAACAGGTGACTGGCTAAAGAAGTTATGGGATATATATATTCCAGGGAATACTGCTCTGCAATCAAAAAGATGATGTTGTTGTGTCCTCTGGGACAAAAATGGATGGAACTGGAAGTGATGATTCTTAGTTAAGTAAGTAAAGAGATGAGAGACAATTACCAGATGGTTTCACTCACTCATATGTAGAATCTAGAGAACTGATGTACACATTAACTTGGAAGAAGCAGGGGGCCGGATGATAGTGCAGTGGGTTAAGCGCACATGGCTCAAAGCACAAGGACCAGATTAAGGATCCCGGTTCGAACCCCCGGCTCCCCACCTGCAGGGGATCACTTCATGAGCGGTGAAGCAGGTCTGCAGGTGTCTATGTTTCTCTCCCCTGTCTGTCTTCCCCTCCTCTCTCCATTTCTCTCTGTCCTGTCCAACAACGACGACAGCAATAACAACAACAATAATAGCAACAACAATGATAAACAACAAGGGCAACAAAAAATAGCCTCCAGGAGCAGTGGATTCATAGTGCAGGCACTCAGCCTCAGCGATAACCCTGGAGGCAAAAACTAAAAATAAATAAATAAGTAAATAAAAATAAAAAACAGTAAAAAAAAGAATAAGCAAACTGTTTCTAAGACTTGTGAAAACAATGGTGGTTCTCTTTGGGAGGTGGGAGGGTGGGGACACAGAGCTCTGGTGGTGGGTGTGGTGTGGGACTACACACTGTAATCATACAATCTTATAACCTACTATTAATCATACTAAAAAATAATAAAGTCTGTTTGAGGCCAGGAGGGTGAATAGCAGATGCCCCAGAACAGCATGCCCAAGGCCCAGAGGCATGAGGTTTAGTCCCAGACTCTGAGCAGCATTCTTGATTCTTGTATCTCTATCTCTCTCAAATATTTTAAAATTATTATTATTATTATTATTTTTTGCAGACAAAGCGCTTTATTGAAGGCCGGGCAGAGGGGCTGTGGGTGGGGCGGCATCCTGGTACCTCACAGCTGCAGTAAGCAAATATTTTTAAATTATTATTATCTCTATTTATTTATTGGATAGAGACAGCCAGATATTGAGAGGAAAGGGGGTGAAGAGGGAGAGAGACAGTCCTGCTTCACCACTCATGAAGCTCTCCCCCTGCAGGTAGGGACAGGGGGCTTGAACCTGGGTCCTTACGCATTGTAACATGTGCGTTCAAGCAAGTGCACCACCACCCACCCCCTCAAATATTTCTACATTACATCCCAAGTGGTGTCACAGTCAATAAAGCATTAGACTCTTAAACATGAAATCCCCAAGTTCAAGCCCCAGCGTCACATGTGCCAGAGTGATATTCTCTTCCTCTCCTCCTATTTATCCTTCTCTCATTGATAATAGAATATTAAACTTTAGCATTCAAAAGTAAATAAATAGGGCTATGAAGATAGCATAGTGATTATAAAAAAAAAAAAAAGACTTTCAATGCTAAAGGCTTTAAAATCCCAGGTTCAATACCCAGAATCACTGTAAACCAGAGCCGAGCAGTAAACTGGAGTCAATTTCTCTCTCATTGAAAAGTAATAAATATATATTATTAAAAAGGGTAGGAGATTAGAGGAGTTGGAAGGGATAGCTCAGCTGGTAGAGCAATGTTTTCTTTTGTTTTGGTTTGGTTTTTTACCAGAGTATAGATCAGCTCTGTTTTATGGTAGTGCAGGGAATTGAGAGGACTTCAGCGCCTCAGGCATGAGCTACTCTGCATAACCATTAGGCTATCTGCACCCCCCACAGCAGTGAATTTTTACGCCTTAGGCTTCCAGCTTGACCCCCAGCAGCAGGTATACTGAGCGGTGTCCTGGTTTGCAACTCTCTGTCTCCTGTGACACTTTCCTTCATAGATAGAGTCAATCTGTTTTATTATTATTTATAATGAGACTCTTCTTCCAGGGCTATTTTTTTTTTTAGATTTGTAACTTTATTTAATTTGATAGGGTAGAGGAAATTGAGAGAGAAGGGGGAGTAGAGAGGGAGAAAAATTGCCTGGGTAGGGGCACTACTGGTTGAGCGCACATGTGACAATGTACAAGGTCCCGGGATTGAGTCCCTGGTCCCTACCTTCAGGGGGAAAGCCTTGCAAGTGGCGAAGCAGAGCTACAGGTGTCTCTCTGTCTCTTTCCCTATCACTCCCTTCCAACTCGATTTCTGCCTGTCTCTGTCCAATAAATAAATAAAGATAATTGAGAGAGAGAGAGAGAGAGAAAGGTTCGCACCAGCAGAGATGCTGGAGCGCTTGCGCTAGTAACTGGTTAGGTACGGCTCAGGTAGAAAAGGCAGTCTCCACCATGGCGGCTGCACGGATGCGATGCGGCTGGGTGTGTGTGTGGGGGGGGGGGGGGGGGGGCTCACGGTGCTGCGAGCCCAAGGCTTCAGCTTTGACCAGCCGAGCAGACACGACTCCAGTTGAGGCTCAATCCAGGAGGCCGGTGGGGCCTTCGGGAAGAGGGAGCAAGCTGAAGTGGAACGATACTTCGGAGCATGAAACTTAGGAGTGTGAACTAAGGAACAGCTGTCAGCCTTGAAGAAACACCATGAAGATTAAAAAAAAAAAAAAGAGGGGGGAGTCAGGCGATTGCGCAGCGGGTTAAACGCAGGTGGCGCAAAGTGCAAAGACCGGCGTTAAGGATCCCGGTTCAAGCCCCCGGCTCCCCACCTGTAGGGGAGTCGTTTCACAGGCGGTGAAGCAGGTCCGCAGGTGTCTTTCTCTCCACCTCTGTCTTCCCCTCCTCTGTCCATTTCTCTCTGTCTTATCCCACAACGGTAAAATCAACAACAACAATGGTAACAAAAGGAAATAAATAAATATTAAAAAAAAAAAGAGAGAGGTCGGCGACTGTGGAGGTGACAGTGTGGCCTTAGTGGAGCAAAGGGGGACCCATTCCTTCTAGAGCCATGTGCATCATCTTCTTCAAGTTTGATCCTCGTCCAATTTCCAAAAATGCATACAGACGAGTGGCTGCGTAAGTGGTATATATACAGTGGAATGTATCAGACTCCATTATGTTGTATATATACAATGGAATACTACTCAGCTATTAAAAACGATGAATTCACCTTCTTCACCTCATCTTGGACAGAGGAATCAGGTTCAGTAGACAAGCCAGAGAGAGAAGAATGAATATGGGATGATCCTACTCCGACAGAAATTGAAAAAATAAGAACAGAAGGGAAAACACAAAGCAGAACTCGGAGTGGATTTGTTGTAGTGGACTGAAAAAAAGGACCCTGGGGTGGGGGCAGGGCGCGGGGGGCGTGTGTGTGTTCAAGTACTGGAACATGATGGCAGAGGAGGACCTAATGGAGGGTTAGAGTGTTATGAGAAGAAGTGAGAAGTGTTACCAACTACTATATAATACTGTCTATTGTAAACAATTAATTTCCCCCAATAAAGAAAAATAAATAACTTAAAAAGGGAGAGAGAGGGAGTCAGGCTGTAGTGCAGCAGGTTAAGTGTAGGTGGTGCAAAGCACAAGGACCAGAGTAAGGATCCCAGTTCAAGCCCTGGCTCCCACCTGTAGGGGAGTCACTTCACAAGCGGTGAAGCAGGTCTGCAGGTGTCTATCTTTCTCTCTCCGTTTCTGTCTTTACTCCTTCTCTCTCCATTTCTCTCTGTCCTATCCAACAACAACGACAACACAACAATAAAACAACAAGGGCAACAAAAGGGAATAAATAAATAAAATATTTTTTTAAAAAGAGAGAGAGAGAAAGAGAGAGACAGACGCCTGCAGACCTGCTTTACCTCTTGTAAAACTTACCACTGGGGCCGGGTGGTAGCACAGCAGGTTAAGCGCACATAGGCATAAGGATCCCAGTTCAAGGCCCCAGCTCCCTACCTGTAAGGGAGTCACCTCACAAGTGGTGAAGCAGGTCTGCGGATGTCTATCTTTTTCTCTCCCTCTCTGTCTTCCCCTCCTCTCTCGATTTCTCTCTGTCCTATCCAACAACAAATAACATCATCAACAACAATAATAACCACAATAAGGCTACAAAAATAAGAGCAACAAAAGGGGGAAAAATGGCCTCTAGGAGCAGTGGATTCATGGTGCAGGCACTGTGCCCCAGCAATAACCCTGGAGGCAAAATATATATATATATATATACATATTTATTTATTCTTTGAGGGGGTCTGGTACATGTACAAAGCAAGCTCAAAATTGCTAATTGCTTGGACACTATGAATATTTGCTTTGCTAAGGAGTAGTTATATAGCTCCTTGGTGATTAAGCTTCAAGAGGCTAAAAGACAATACTTTATTTAGCAGGAGAGTTCCTTATAGACGGAGCATGAGCGCCCCCTTTCAGAAAGTGAAACCAGGTTATTTCTTGTTTCAGGAGTCCTTGAGATGTGTCTGAGGTTTTTTTTCTTTTTTAAATTATTTATTTATTTATTTTCCCTTTTGTTGCCCTTGTTTTTTATTGTTGTTGTAGTTGTTATTGAGGTCGTTGTTGTTGGATAGGACAAAGAGAAATGGAGAGAGGAGGGGAAGACAGAGAAGGGTAGAAAGACAGAGACACCTGCAGACCAGCTTCACCGACTGTGAAGCAACTCCCTCGCAGGTGGGGAGTCAGGAGCTTGAACATGGATCCTTATGCTGGTCCTTGCACTTTGCACCATGTGCGCTTAACCTGCTGCACTATCTCCCAACTCCCTATTTTTATTTTTATTATTTATTTATTTATTTTTATTTTTTTCTCCTCCAGGGTTATTGCTGGGCTCGGTGCCTGCACCATGAATCCACTGCTCCTGGAGGCCATTGTTCCCCCTTTTTGTTGCCCTAGTTGTTGCAGCCTTGTTGCGGTTATTATTGCCACTGTTGACGTTGCTTTGTTGCTGGATAGGACAGAGAGAAACGGAGAGAGGAGGGGAAGACAGAGAGAGAGGGGAGAGAAAGATAGACACCTGCAGACCTGCTTCACCGCCCGTGAAGCGATTCCCCTGCAGGTGGGGAGCCGGGGGCTCGAACCGGGATCCTTACGCCGGTCCCTGCGCTTTGCGCCACGTGCGCTTAACCCACTGCGCCACCGCCCGACCCCCGCTTTTTTTTTTTTTTTATTGCCTCCAGGGTTATGGCTGGGGCTTGGTGCCTGCACTAAGAATCCACTGCTCCCGGAAGCCATTTTTTCCCATTTTGTTGCTCTTGTTGTTGTCATTATTGTTATTTCTGTTGTCATTGTTGGTTAGGACAGAGAGAAATTGAGAGAGGAGGGGAAAACTGACATCTGAAGACCTGCTTCACAGCTTGTGAAGCGACACCCCTGAAGGAGGGGAGCTGGGGCCTTGAACCTGGAGCTTTACACAGGTCCTTGTGCTTCCCACCAGGTGCTATTAACTTGGGGCACTACAGCTGGACTCCCTTCTTTTCTCTTTTTTTGTCCCCAGGGTTATCGCTGGGACTTGGTGCCTGCACTGCTAATCCACTGCTCCTGGAGGCCATTTTCCCCATTGTTGTTGTTGCTATTGCTGAGAGATATGGAAAAAGGAGGGGAAGACAGAGGGGGAGAGAAAGACACCCGCAGACTTGCTTTACCACTTGTGAAGCGACCCCCTGCAGGATCCTTGCGCTTTGTGCCATGTGTGTTAACCCACTGTGCTACCGCCCAGCCCCCATATTTCTTTTCTTTTTTTTCATGTTTCTTAATAGTACAGTTACTAGATGCTTAGAGCAACAAAGAATAAAAACCTGGCGGGGGTAGATAGCACAATGGTTATGCAAACTCAAACTTTTAAGCCTGAGGCCCTCTCAAGTCCCAGGTTCAATCCCCTGCACCACCATAAGCCAGAGCTGAGCAGTGATCTGGTATAAAAGAAGAAAAAGTAGGAGGAGGAGGAGGAGGAGGGGGAGGGAGAGGGGGAGGGGATGGGGGAGGGGGAGGAGAAGTATGGAGTCAGGCAGTAGCTTAGCAGGTTAAGTGCACAGACCTTTAAGGATCCTGGTTCGAGCGCTGGGCTCCCCGTCGCTTCACAGGTGGTGAAGCAGGTCTGCAGGTGTTTTTCTCTCCCCCTCTCTGTCTTCCCCTCCTCTCCATTTCTCTCTGTCCTATCTAACAATGGCGATATCAATAACAACAACAATAATAACTACAACAACAATGAAACACAACAAAGCAACAAAAGAGAAAATAAATATTTTTTACAGACAAACAAAACCACAAAGAATAAATACCTTGCTTTGCCCACTCAGAGTAGTGAGGAAGAGGAAAAGGAAGTGAGATTCCTGGGACAGACATTTCCTGCGAGTGACCAGGAATTTCTGCCCTAGAATGTGTTTGCCCCTTAAGGACTGTGCTGGCTCAAAGAAAGGGAGCTCTGGAGTTGCAACCAGATAACTGTGGGTACCAGACACTCAGTCTCAAGTTCTTACTATTTTTTTTCCAGCCAGAGCACTGATCAGCTCTGGTTTACAGTGAGTGGTGTGGGGGAATGAATCTGGGACTTTGGAGCCTTCTATATGAGACATTGCATAACTATTATGCCATCTACCCCCACCCTCTAATTATTTTTTTTTTAGCTCTAAAATATTTTATTTAGGACAGGAACAGATAGCATAATGGTTATGGAAAGATACGCTCATGTCTGGAGCTCCAAAGTCCCAGGTTCAATCCCTAAACCACCACAAGCCAGAGGTGAGCAGTGCTCTGGTAAAACTTTATTTATTTTTTCATTTACTTGAGGTCAGGTGGTGGCACCACATCTGGTTGAAGATTTTATAATGCTCAAGTGACAGGATTCTCACATGCAAGGGGGGATGCTTCCCAAGGAGTGAAGTATTACTACAAGTGTCTCTCTCTCCTTCTCAATATCCTCTTTCCCTCTTGAGTTATCTCCGTCTCTAGAAAATCAATCAGTAAAATATTAATAAAATAAACTATTAGAGAGAAAAAAAAATAGGACATAACCAGAGCACCACTCTGGTTCAGGTGATTGTGGGGATGTAACTAAGGATCCTTCTACACACACACACACACACACACACACACACACACACACACACACACGCGCGCGCACGCATGGAGAGAGAGAGGTGTGGGAGGGGAAGATATGAAGAGAGAAAACGAGATAGCTGCAGCACTGCTCCAGTAGTGAACCTTCCCTCCTTCAGGTGGTGACGGGGGGCTTGAACCCAGGGCACTGCACAAGATAACTTGTGGGCTCAACTGGCTGTGGCACCACCAAGGCCCCCTGCATATGTCTTAAGCTTTAGCACTTTGACACCACCATATATATATATATATATATATATATATATATATATATACAATTTTCTATTATCTTTATTTATTGGATAAACACAACCAGAAATCGAGAGGGTAGGGGAATTAGGGAGGGAGAAGGCGAGACCCCTGCAGCACTGCTTCACCACTTTCAAAGCTTTCCTCTGCAGGTGGGGATCAGGGGCTCAACCCCAGGCTTTTGAGCACTGTAACATGTGCGCTCAGCCAGGTGTGCCAACACTTGGTCCCCTTTTAAAATTTTTTTTCCTTTTTTGTTGCTCTTGTTCTTTATCGTCACTGCTATTATTGTTATTGGTGTCGTTGTTGTTGGGTAGCAGAGAGAAATCGAGAGAGGAGAGGGGGAAAGAAAGACACCTTCAGACCTGCTGCACCGCACGTGAAGCGAAGCCCCTACATGTGGGGAGCCGGGGAGCACGAACCGGGATTCTGACGCTGGTCTGTGTGCTATGCGCCATGTGCGCTGATCCACTGAGCCACTGCCCAGCTCCCCCCCTTAAATTTTTTTTGTATTTATTTATTTATTATCCCTTTTGTTGTCTTTGTTTTTTTTTTAATTGTAGTTCTTATTGATGCCGTCGTTGTTGGGTAGGACAGAGAGAAATGGAGAACAGAGGGGACGACAGAGAGGGGGAGAGAAAGACAGACACCTGCAGACCTGCTTCACCGCCTGTGAAGCGACTCCCCTGCAGGTGGGGAGCCAGGGGGCTCGAACCGGGATCGTCAAGCCGGTCCTCGCGCTTTGCTCCACCCGCGCTTAACCCGCTGCGCTACCGCCCGACTCCCCCAAGTTTCTTCTTATTAAAACGGGATTACGCATCCTCACGTGGAGAGCCGCTCAGGGTTGGACGATTCACGAAAAGTCTCTGTGCACCTCTGAATTCTTCGAGAGTGCTCAGCTCCCCGTTATTGGCTTCTCTTAGGACAGAAACCCAACTCACTTGGCGGTGAGGAAGCGCCTTGTGGGGCCGCAGAACAGCAGAAGCCGGAAGAGGAGCTGCGACCTGGACCAAAGAAAGCAGGCTCTCTACAGGGTCTCTACGTGGTCGCTCCGCAGTCCGCGTCCTGTCAGGCGTTGCCTAGCAACAGCCTCCCAGCCGCTGGCTCACGAGGCCAATCAGCGCGCGCCTAGCTATTTCAGCGAGGAGAACCGTCCAATCGTCAGGCGCCGTCAGAAGCTACGTTAGGGAGCGTCAAAGCAGGAGCTGCGGAGAAAGGATTGATGCGGCGGGATGGACCAGAGGGAGCAACCGACGCACGCGCTTCCAGCTGCGTCTGAATGACGGTCGGCGGAGACAGGACGCTGCCATATTCTCTCGAGGCATTTTCTCTAGCGCTGATCCATTTTGAACATCAGAGTGACTCACGGCGCCTCGGCTTGCCCTCAGCGAAGACAGTTCCTGGAAATGCTGAGACGCTGCTGGGTGGAGTGGGACAGAGTCTCCGCTGCCCGGGAAACGAGCCGCAGGTGAAGCCCGCGGCCCGAGCCTGGGCCCCCAGCCGAGCAAGAAGGGGTTCGGGAGCGTCGTGGCCCCGACAGTTCTGGCTGAGGCTGCGCGGACGGGACATGGCAGCGCCTCCTTGCTCTGGCCCTTCTCGTCCTGCTTCTCTTTGTGTCACAGGGCACCTAGGTTCTCGGGGGAGAGCCTCATAGACAGGGAACTATCCAGAGCAAAGGAAGCTGCGGGGATGGCGACACTGGGCTCAGGTGGCAAGCACTGGAGAAGGATTGTCCTACAAGGTATCCTGGAAGTCGTCCGCCCACACTACTGAAGATGGATGGATGGATGGATGGATGGACTGATTTGGTCATCGGTGGGACTTCACTGTTCCAGGCTGACTTTTTCAGGTAGAGAGAGGGGAAGAAACGACAGAGCGGTAGGGGCCAGACACTGATTTGCGAGCAGGGGAGAGAAAGACGGGGAGACGTCAAAGGAGCGCACGGCTGCTCTGGCCTGGAGGCCAAATTCAGGACCTGGTGCATGCAAGTCCGGAGCTCCACCTACTGCTTCACCTCACCTACTGATATTTTTTACCTGGTCTGTGGCATGTACACACACACACACACACAGTGGGTTTTTGTTTTGTTTTGTTTTGATCAGAGCACTTCTCTGCTCTGGCGGGGGATTAAACCTGGGACTCTGGAGCCTCAGGCTCGAGCATCTCTTTGCATAACCATTATGCTATCTACCCCACACTTTTTAAATTTCTTTGTTGGGATATTAATGGTTTACAGTTGACAGTGAAATACAATAGTTTGTACATGCGTAACATTTCTCACTTTTCCTCATTTCCATTCAGCCCCCACTAGGTCCTCCTCTGTCATGTTCCAGGACCTGAATCCTCCCCCACACCAACTCCAGAGTTTTTTACTTTGGTGCAATACTATTTAAAAAAATATATCTTTATTTATTTATTGGATAGAGACTGTCAGAAATTGAGAGGAGGATGGGAGATAGACAGGGTGAGAGACACCTGCAACCCTGCTTCACCAATCGCAAAGCTTTCCCCCCTGCAGGTGGGCAACAGGGGCTCGAACTGGTCCTTGTGCACTGTAATATGTGTGCTCAACCAGGTGTGCCACCACCTGGTCCCATGTGCCATACTATTTATATATTTTTATTTGATTTGATTTTTATTTATTACTAGATAGAGACAGAAACTGAGAGGGGAGAGGGAGATAGAGAGGGAAAGAGAGGGGGCGGGCTTGAGAGTCCAATGCTTTATCCATGGCACCACCTCCCGGATCACAAATAGATTTATTTTATATGAAAGCGATTCATGTGAGAAAGCTTGTGTTAATATGCACAAGAAACTGGGCTCAAGCCCCTGATCCCCAACTGTAGGGGCAAAGCTTCACAACAGTGTAGCCGCTGCCTCTCTATCCCCCTTCCCTCTTAATTTCCCTATCAAATAATAATAATAAAAGCTTTATCAATAAAATTTTTTTAAAAAGGAAAAAGAGGTGGGGAGAGAGAGAAAAGGAGGCAGCGGAACCAGAGCATTACTGTGGTACATATGATTCCATGGGGCTCCAACTCTGGACCTCATGGTCTGAGAGGCGAGAGTGCTTTATCCACACCACCACCTCAGGGAGTTGGAGATCTGCTTTCTTCCCCGACACACTTGTCTGCTTTTGAGGTGTTATGTGTTAGTTTGGAATTCCGAGTAGTAGCATTTCTAGATGTGAGGGCAATCTGGCTGTGACACGTGACCCCGTAGACCGCCAGCGTTGATGTGGCAGATCTGGCTGGCTTGGCAGATATCCCCTTCCGCCCTCACTGCTTTATGTGTGACCCTCCCAAAGCTGCGTGCCTCGTTGAAGAGGATGGCCTTCCCTCAACAGAGACGGACTGGTCTTCATTTGAGGGTATAGGGTAGTTGTGCTACCCTGCTTGAACCTCCAAACCAGTGCTTAGGGTCCAAAGCATTTGAGTCATTCCAAGCCATAGGTGATATTCATCTTCCACTTTCAGCTTTAAATGGGACGGACCAGCCATTCAGTCAGTGCTCACAAGCTCGCTGGTCACCAAAGGGATAGATGTGACTGCTTACCCAACAGTTCTATTTAATTTTATTTAAATTTTATTTTATTTTACTGGGGCACCGCTCAGCTTTTAAGGTGGTGCTTCAGATTGAACCTGGGACCTCAAAGCCTCAGGCATAAGATTCTGTTTGCATAACCATTATTCTGTGTGTCCAGGGTTATTGCTGGGGCTCGGTGCCAGCACTGCGAATCCACTACTCCTGGAGGCCATTTTTCCTGTTTTTGTTGCCCTTGTTATTGTTGTCATTGCTGTTGTTGGATAAGATAGACACCTGCAGACCTGTTTGACCACTTCTGAAGCAACTCCCTTGCAGGTGGGGAGCTGGGGCTCAAACCGGGATCCTTATCGGTCCTTACGCTTTCTGCTACCTGCGCTTAACCCGCTGCTCTACCGCCCAGCACCCCCATAACCATTATTCTATCTCTCCCTGCCCTACCCAACAATTGTTCACTTCAGTCCTGAGTAAAATTAGTAACTTGTGACAGGATAGTAGAGTTTTGGGCAGTTTTATTTAATCATACCTGTTTTAATTAAACTGCTTTATAATGCCTCTCAAATTGTCCATTTATCAGTTGGAAGCTGTTAATATTCATTGTCTAGAAACGGAAATTGAGAGGTCAGGGACAGATAGAAAGGGGTATAGACACCTACAATACTCTTTTTTTTTTTTCCTTTTTTTTTAACCAGAACGCTGCTCAGCTCTGGTTTATGGTGGTGTAGGGGTTTGAGCCTGGGACTTTGGAGCCTCAGGCATGAGTCTCCTTGCATAACCATTACACTTATCTACCCCCCTTTACAGCCCTATTTCGCCAACCATAAACTTTCCCCGACTTGCTTCCCTCCCCCGCAAGTGGAGACCGCGGGCTTGAACCCAGGTGATGTGGTTTCTCTCTAGATCTATCTAAAATTACTTAAATCTGCACAGCTTCGTTCAAAAACAAAAACAAAGTAAATACTGCTGTCCTAACTTGAGACACAAACTCTGATGGGAGGAGGGAGGGGTGGTGCTGATCCCACTCGGGTTTTTCTTTTTTCTCAGCCCTTTCAGTACTGAGTCTCGCTCACTGGGCTGTGAGCACCACTGACAGCAGGTCCTCTGAGAGGGGTCTGCTCTGTCCAGCAAGCGGCACCATATTTGGAGACGCCATGTGAACTCAGGCCGACCAGGCAGGCAGGCGCACGGCAAGTGCTCGAGGGATCCGCCAGGCCGAGTTCAGGGAGGACCCGAGCGGCTCCCTGCTCGCGCTCTTCTCTCCGAAGACGCTCCACACACGTCTGGGCGGAGAAGGCGGCGAGGGCAGAGTGGGGGGCAGGTCTGCCCGGAGTGGCACCCGAAGGGCAACTGCTGTGGACTCCGAGACAGCAGGTGCGGCCCTCCACCCCGCCCCGGCCAGACAGAAGGGCTGCGCGTGCGTTACAACCGCTTCCACTCCACCCCCGCATCCTTCGCGAGCCAATCAAAAGGCTTGTTCTTTGACCTAAGCCCGCGCTACCCAATGAGCGCGCGTGGAAGGAAACGGGCCTGAAGCGAAAGGCGCCCTCATACTGGAGGGTCAGGAGCGTATGGCCATGGCGCCACCTCGCGGTGGGTGAGCGGTAGCTCAATCTTCTGTATTTTCTCCACCCTGAATTGCATCTTTCAGGTCCACGCAGGACCCATTAGAGCAACATCCGAGGGGTTTTCACTGGTCTTGATGTAACAACCTTGGCTCTGCTGTGTCCGGGCCCCCTAGAATCCCAAGAAGAAGTCAAGGAAAAGCACAGACCCCCCATGGTGACTGTGGTCCTGCTTCCACACAACGGGTGAGGGGGAGTCGGACCGGTACAACCCTACCTACCTGTGACAAACTGGGTCTAGGGTCAGTGCAGGCACTTGCTCGGCGCCAGCTCATCCACGCGGGCGAGACAATTTCCCAGTGAGTCAAGAGTTAACTTAAAAATTTATGTGATTTAATATTGATTTACCAAAATATAAGATAACGGATATAATTCCACACTTTTCCCATCACCACATCTCTATCACCATTCCTCCATTGGAAACCACTAGTTCTCCAAAGATCACAGATATGGGTAGACTATTATTTCTATAGCTATCTATATTTACATATATTTGCCCATTTTTTCCCCCATGTTCCTGCCTTCTCTTCCTTTCTAAGATCCACCTACTATTTGTTTTCTTTTTTTCAGTGATTTATTAGTGATTGACAAGATTGTGGAATAAGAGGGGTACAATTCCCACCAGAGTTCTATATCTCATCCCCTCCATTGGAAGCTTCCCTATCTTTATCTCTTTGGGGGCATGGACCATTATGGGGTGCAGAAGGTGGAAGGTTTGGCTTCTGTAATTCTTCTCCACTGGACATGGGCATTGACAGGTCAATCCATACCCCTAGCCTGTTCCTAGCTTTTCCTAGTGGGGAAGGGCTCTGGAGAGGTGGGATTGGTGAGGTCATCTGCCCAGGAAAGTCAGATTGGCATCATGGTAGCATTTGAAAATTGGTGGTTGAAAATCATTAATATATAAAGCAGAACAAATTGTTTGATAATCAGGAACCTGAAGGTAAGACTATAACAGATGAGATTTGGGGTCTTCATGTTGGAAGAAGGTAGGAAGTCTATTTTAGGCAAATTCCAAGGGGCCCATGCTTTACTAATTTTTGCCTGAGCTAACATGCAGGTAGGCTGAAATTATTGTCTGGAAGATGGTGTCAGAGTTAGGAATAGCACTAGAAAGTTGGATCAGGGCAGAGAAAAGTTCCCAAATATGGGAAAAGTATATAAATACCATTAACTAAACCCCATCCATCTGACCTCGGGCCCATGTCTATTCATATTTAGTACTGGAGCCTGTGTAACCTCTGCATCCCTGTCAGTCTGAGCTCACAGTCCATGGTCACAGCTAGGAACATTCTAGGCTGCTCTCATTTCAGGACCCGTCTTCCTGGAGTGGCAGGGTATGCTGACCCAGCCTCCCTTCAGAGAGTGGGAGTTTCTACCATTGTTGTTCTACACTGAGAGCAAGGTCTACATAGAGGCCCACGAGGTTTATGATGTTGTTCCTCATGGAGATGACCAGTGATGGAATAGAGATCTGTTAGAGGTCTAGGCCCATCATATTTGTGTGGAAATCTACATTTACTATTTCTGAGTGGTCCCCTCCTCCTCCTCCCCCACTCCCTCTCTCTTCAGGTCCTGATGGAATTGGAGTTCAGAGCTCTCTGATCATCTTCCCCTAACATTCACCCCTCTCAGAATATGGACCAAAATTCTTTATTTTATTTTATTATTTATTTTCCCTTTTGTTGCCCCTGATGTCTTTTTTTAATTGTTGTTGTAGTTATTATTGATGTCGTCATTGTTAGATAGGACAGTGAAATGGAGAGAGGAGGGGAAGACAGAGAGGGGGAGAGAAAGATAGACCTGCAGCACTACCTGTGAATCGAGCCCTCTGCAGGTGGGAAGCTGGGGGCTCAAACCGGGATCCTTAAACCGGTCCTTGTGCCTTGTGCCACGTCCACATAACCCGCTGCGCTACCGCCCAACTCCCCAAAATTCTTTTTAAAAAACTTTTACTTATTTTAGTGAGAGAGGCAGACAGACACAGAGACCAGAGCACTGTTCAGCTCTGGTTTATAGTGAGGCTGGGCATTGAATCTGGGACCTCAGAGCCTCAGGCATGAAAGTCTTCGCTTAACCATTATGTTGTGTCCCTAGCCCCTGGACCAAAATTCTTTTTGGGGTGGGGAAGATCTGGCTTCTATAATTGCTTCTCCACTGGACATGGGTGTTGGCAGGTCAATCCACACCCATAGCCTGTTTCTATTTTTCCCGAGTGGGTAAGGGATAAGTTTTAAAGAGAAAAGCAAGGGTTAACTTCTTAGTTAAAGAAAAATGCAGTTTGAGACCATCTTTCCCCAAACTCCTCCCAGAATAAACAGGGCTTTCTACTGCTGACATCCATGTGGCCTTGATCAGTGGCCTTAAAATCTGCTATTCCTGTGATCCAGGAGGTGGCACAGTGATAAAGCTTCGGACTTTCAAGCATGAAGTCCTGAGTTTGATCCCTGGCAGTACATGCACCAGAGTGATATCTGGATCTTTCTCACTCCTCCTATCTTTCTCATTAATAAATAAAAAAATATATATTTACATATATATACATATATCTTTAAAAATACTATATATATATATATATATATATATATATATATATAGTCTGCTATTCCTGCCCAAGAGTCTGCTGATAACCCAAACAAGTTGTACTCTGTATACACAAAAGAAAAAGTAACCTGTAGGGGCCAGGTGGTCGCACAACTGGTTAAGCACACCCATTTTTTTTTTAAATTTCTTTATTGGGGAATTAATGTTTTACATTCAACAGTAAATACAATAGTTTGTACATGCACAACATTTCCTAGTCTCCCATATAACAATACAACCCCCACTAGGTCCTCTGTCATCCTTCTTGGATCTGTATTCTCCCCACCCACCCCAGAGTCTTTTACTTTGGTGCAATACACCAATTCCAGTTCAGGTTCTACTTGTGTTTTCTTTTCTGATCTTGTTTTCAACTTCTGCCTGAGAGTGAGATCATCCCATATTCATCCTTCTGTTTCTGACTTATTTCACTTAACATGAATTTTGCCAGGCCCATCCAAGATCGGCTGAAAACGGTGAAGTCACCATTTTTTATAGCTGAATAGAATTCCATTATATATATATACACCACAACTTGCTCAGCCACTCATCTGTTGTTGGACACCTGGGTTGCTTCCAGGTTTTGGCTATTACAAATTGTGCTGCCAAGAACATATGTGTACACAGATCTTTTTGGATGGATGTGTTGGGTTCCTTAGGATATATCCCCAGGAGGGGAATTGCGGGATCATAGGGTAGGTCCATTTCTAGCCTTCTGAGAGTTCTCCAGACTGTTCTCCACAGAGGTTGGACCAATTGACATTCCCACCATCAGTGCAGGAGGGTTCCTTTGACCCCACACCTCTCCAGTATTTGCTGCTGTTACCTTTTCTGATGTATGACATTCTCACAGGAGTGAAGTGGCATCTCATTGTCTTTATTTGTATTTCTCTGACAAATAAAGACTTGGAGCATTTTTTCATGTGTTTCTTGGCCTTTTGGATCTCTTCTGTGGTGAATATTCTGTCCATGTCTTTCCCCCATTTTTGGATGGGATTATTTGTTGTCTTGTTGAGATTTGCAAGTTCTTTATATATTCTGGTTATTAGCCTCTTGTCTGATGTATGGCATGTAAAGATCTTCTCCCATTCTGTGAGGGGTCTCTTGGTTTGGGTAGTAGTTTCTTTAGCTGTGCAGAAGCTTTTTAATTTGATGTAGTCCCATAGGTTTATGCTTGTCTTAGTCTTCTTTGTAGTTGGACTCATTGAAGATGTCTTTAAAATTTATGTGGGAAATAGTTCTGCCAATATTTTCCTCTAAATATCTGATAGTTTGTGGTCTAACATCCAAGTCCTTAATCCACTTGGAATTTACTTTTGTATTTGGTGAAATATACTGGTTCAGTTTCATTCTTGTGCATGTTTCAACCCATTGTTTCCAACACCATTTGTTGAAGAGACTCTGCTTTCCCCATTGAATAGTCTGGGCACCTCTGTCAAAGATTAGATGTCCATAGGTGTGGGGGCTTACTTCTGGGCTCTCAATTCTATTCCACTGGTCAGTGTGTCTATTCATGTTCCAGTGCCAAGCACTTTTGATGATAATGCCCATATAATACAATTTGATCTGGGAATGTGATGCCTTCGGTTCTGTTCTTTTTTCTCAAGATTGTTTTGGCAATTCTAGGTCTTTTCTGGTTCCAGATAAACATTTATAGCAGTTGTTCTATTCTCCTAAAAAATGTGCTTAGGATCTTGATGGGGATAGCATTAAATTTGTAGATGGCTCTGGGTAATATATTCATTTTGATGATGTTAATTCTTCCAACCCATGAACATGGAATATCTTTCTACTTCTTTGTGTCTTTTTCAATTTCCTTGAGTAGTGACTCAATTTTCAGTATACAAGTCTTTCACTTCTTTGGTTAGGTTTACTCCTAGATATTTTATTGTTTTTGTTGCTATAGTAAAAGGAATTGATTTCTGGATTTCAATTTCTTCTAACTTAGTGTTTGCATAGAGGAATGCCACTGACTTTTGAATGTTAATTTTGTAGCCTGACACCTTACCTGTATTGCCTGATGATTTCCAAAAGCTTATTGCTAGATTCCTTAAGTTTTTCTAAAGCACACCCATTATAGTGCGCAAGGATTCTGGTTCAAGCCCCTGGTCCCCACATGCAGGAGGGAAAGCTTCACAAGTGGTGAAGCGGGGCTGAAGGTGTGTCTCTTTCTTTCTATCTCCCTCTCCTCTCTCAATTTCTATGTCTATTCAGTAATAAAAAAAAAAAACCTGTTGAACTTGTTGCTATGAGTTACTATGGGACAGCTGATAACTATATAAAAGGGCAAGCGC
The DNA here is from genome assembly GCF_950295315.1 of Erinaceus europaeus. Classification (NCBI taxonomy): domain Eukaryota; kingdom Metazoa; phylum Chordata; class Mammalia; order Eulipotyphla; family Erinaceidae; genus Erinaceus; species Erinaceus europaeus. The sequence goes on along the minus strand of NC_080176.1, from coordinate 19,054,696 downwards.
CATGGTGTTCAGGGCTCAGTCTTTTGTGGACAAGAGTCCAGCTGGGTCTGCTGGCAGGATAAATACTGCTCCCCCCCTTTTGTTGCCTTTGTTGTTTTATTGTTGTAGTTATTGATGCCGTTGTTGTTGGATAGGACAGAGAGAAATGGAGAGAGGAGAGGAAGACAGAGAGGGGGAAAGAAAGACACCTGCAGACCTGCTTCACCACCAGTGAAGCGATTCCCCTGCGGGTGGGGAGCTGGGGGCTCGAACCGGTATCCTTACGTCTATCAACTAAAATATTAAAAAATATTTTTATTGATTTATTTTGAATAGAGACAAAGTCGTTGAGAGGGGAGGGGAAGATGGAGGAGAGAAAAATACACACTTCCAGATCTACTTTGATCAGGCTTGAATCTGTTTTATTTTTTTATTGCCACCAGGATTTAAAAAATATATTTATTTTCCCTTTTGTTGCCCTTGTTTTTTTTATTGTTGTTGTAGTTAGTATTGTTACTATTAGATGCTGTCGTTAGATAGGACAGAGAGAAATGGAGAGAGGAGGGGAAGACAGAGAGGTGGAGAGAAAGACAGACACCTGCAGACCTACTTCATCGCTTTTGAAGAGACTCCCCTGTAGGTGGTGAGCCAGGGGCTCAAACCAGGATCCTTACACTGGTCCTTGTGCTTCATGCCACATGCGCTCAACCCGCTGTGCTCCTGCCAGACTCCCTATTTTATTTTTCTTATCACCATCAGGGTTATTGCTGGGGCTCGGTGCCTACACAAATTCACCACCTCCAGTGGCTATTTTTTCCTTTTTAAAAAAATTTTATTTGACAGAGCAAAATTGAGATGAGAGAGAGAGAGAAAGAGACAGAGAGAGAGAGAAGGAGATACCTGCAGACCTGCTTCACCACTCACTACACTCCTCCCTGCAGGTGGAGAATGGGGCTTGAACCTGAGGCCTTGGGCACAGTAATGTGTGTGCTCCGCTGGGTGTGTAACAGCCCTGCCCTGAGGCTCATCCCTGCTTGTGCTTGTGGATTTCGGGAAACAGCTCAACATTCTGTTAACTATGAAATAAGGATAATCGTCGCCGTAAAGACTGTGGAAGATGAGTTTCAACTTGTTTGTCTAGATTAGGTGCCTTGAGGTACTTAATTGGCTTTTCCTTAATATTGTCTTTATTTATTGGATAGAGACAGGAAGAAATTGAAAGGAAGACACAAAGAGGGAGAGAAATAGACACTTGCAGCCCTGCTTCATCACCTGTGAAACATTCCCCCTACAGTGGGCTTGCACATTGTAACATATGCCCACACCCAGGTGTGCCACCACCCAGACCCGCTTAATTGCCTTAAAAAAATTATTTATTCCCTTTTGTTGCCCTTGTTGTTTTATTGTTGTTGCTATTGATGTCGTTATTGGATAGGACAGAGAGAAATGGAGAGAGGAGGGGAAGACAGAGAGGGAGGAGTGAAAGATAGACACCTGCAGACCTACTTCACCGCTTGTGAAGCAACTCCCCTGCAGGTGGGGAGCCGGGGGCTTGAACCAGGATCCTTATGCTGGCCCTTGTGCTTTGCACCACCTGTGCTTAACCCGATGCGCTACTGCCTGACTCCCTTAATTGGCTTTTTAAAAATTTTTAATATTTATTTCTTTATTCCTTTCTGTTGCCCTTGTTGTTTTATTGTTGTAGCTATTATTGTTGTTGTTATTGATGTCACTGTTGGATAGGACAGAAATGGAGAGAGGAGGGAAAGACAGAGGGGGAGAGAGAGACACCTGCAGACCTGCTTCACCGCTTGTGAAGTGACTCCCCTGCAGGTGGGGAGCTGGGGGCTCAAACCAGGATCCTTGCGCCAGTCCTTGCGCTTCTTAATTGGCTTTTTAAAAACTGTCACCAAGGTTATCACTGGGACTTGGTGCCTACATGACAAGCCCCCTGCTTCCTTTTACTTGTTTATAGTGATAGAGAGAGAGGGGAGGGAAAGGTAGAGAGGAAGAAAGAGACTGCTTCACTATTTGAGCAGCTTACCCTGCAGGTGGAGACTGATGTCTTGAACCTGGGTCCTTGTGCATGGTAACAATTGCATTCTACCAGGTGGGCCTCCATCCAGCACGCTTAATTGGTAAAGCAATGATTCAGATGTTTCTTTCTCCCTTCCTCCCCCAATATCTCTGTCCTATCAAATAAAATAAATATTTTTATTGATTTATTTTGGATAGAGACAGAGACACGTTGAGAAGGAGAGGGAGGGAAGGAAGGAGGAGGGGAGGGAGGGAGAGAGAGAGACCTGCAGCACTGGTTCACTAATCATAAAGTGGGGATCAGGGGCTTGAAACAGGATCCTTATGTGCGATGTGTGCTCTACCAGATGTGCCAGCCCCCCGTGAGTGGCTCTTAACCTTTCCTAACCTTTTGTAATTGGCTTTTTCCCTTTACCTAGACAGGTACCATTGGTCTTTACGTGACATCTGGGTATGTAGACTCAAGATCTCCGCTCTTCTCTGCAGTAGGAAATCTCCCTCCTGTTTGTCTCTGTGCCCAATACCAGTCTAGGAGTTGACTGAGAACAGAGCAAGGGGCTCAACTGTCAGGGTAAATCCTAGGTGCTTCTTTCCCCAAAGGGTTTCCATAGTGAAGAGCATCAAATTTGGTCTGACTGTAGTTCCTGGCCTGATGACCCAGCAAGAAGATGGCTGGGAAGAAAGCATGTTATACCAAAAACTACCTTCATGCCTGAGGCTCTGAGGTCTCAGGGTCAATCCCTAGCAACACCAGAAGCCAGACCTGAGCAGTGCTGTGGTAACAATGAATAAATAAACAAGCCCCCCCCCCACACATACACAGATGGAGAGAGAGGGCAAGAAAGCAAGAGAGAGCAAGGCCTGGCCAGAGGGGGCAAGCTTTATCACACCTCAGGTCTTTCCTGCCTTCCCACTTCTTGGATATAGGCAGAGAACCTGGTACCTTTGAATCTCATCTTTCCTGTTCAACCCAGCATTTCCCCCCCTTGGCTGGATTGACAGCTATTACTATTAGGTGAGATGTCCACAAACTCCTTCCCAGCCTCCACTTGTCATCACTTTCGTCCTTCCAAACGAAGTGGTTTGCTATTCATTTGCCTTTTTATTCCCTTAGCAGCACAAGAGAAGTGTGTGTGTAAAGAGAAATAAAATTCTTTCATCAATGGATCGATGGAGGGGGTAAGGGGAGAGAACTAGAGCATCACTCCGGCACATGTGATGCTGGGGATTGATCTCTGGACTTCATTGAGAGTCCGACGATTTATCCACCACACCATCTTCCAGGCCTCCTATGGGTACACTCTTATTTCACCTGAAAGAATAGGACAAAGTTTATCTTGCCCACTCCTATAACAGCCCTACTTCTTCTGCCTAGCACGGTGCTTTGCACGTTGAACAAATGGCGTGCACAAATAAAAAGCAGAGATAGGATGGAAGAGAGCGCTGTCTGTAGTGAAGCAGACCTTTACGACTGAGGCTCTGGGGTGCTAGGTTCCATTCCCGACACCACCATAAACCAGAGCCGAGCAGTATCTGGTTAAATAAATTAAACAGCGCGCCTGGAAGTTTGCGCAATTGTAGAGCTCTGGACCTGCAAGCACGAGGTGCTGAGTTCCCCGGCGTCACGCACTCCCGCGTACACCTCGGGCACCGATGACAGGTGACAGGTATCAGCGCAGCTCCTGCGCACCGCACCGCGGACGCTAGCAGAAGACCTGTCACAAAGGGCAACAACGAAGACAACCACTGTCGCAGCGGAGGCGCCTTTGAGGAAGCCAGGCACAGAAACCCCGACTTGGCTACAGTGGCTCTGTCCCTCAAATCCGTAGCTCTCCCTGCCAGACTGCGCCCGCCAGAGAGAGGAGCCAGTTACCCTCAGACTCGGGTCGCGTCTTCCGCACCGAGCTCCTGGGCCCCCAGCCGCCCGGGCTCCAGCTTCCTGCCCTCACGTTCCCGTTGGCTTCGTTCAAACAGGCCGCTTTCGCGAGCATCCAATTAGAACGCTCGATCTTCGGCCGCCGCCCAATGAGCGCCCGCGCTGGGGGAGCGAAAGAAGGCGTGAAGCCCAGTCGCAGCGCCATCACACTTGAGGGCAAGTGGGTTAGGAAGCCGGCATGGCGCTCGAGTCAATAAAATCGATAGCTGGACGCTGCCTGTGTTCCAGGCAAAGGCGGCGCAGTAGCGGCGCCGCCATTTTCCCCCAAGGCATCTTCCGGTGTCTGGCACCCAAGTTCGGGCAGGAGTTGCCAGACTAGCGCCGAAGGTTTCCGTTAGCCCCGCGGGCGGCCGATTCCGACTCCCTGCGGGCCTCCCCTGACTCGCTCTGCCCGGGTCCCGCGGAGGCTCTCACCTCCCAAGGCCGCGGCACCGCTTTCTCCGGTCCAATGGCGCCGCCTGCGGCTCCGCTCCCCACGCGGGGGCCAGGAGAGGCCGGATCCGGCCGGAGAAGGAGCAGGCGGCCGCGGGCGGTGAGGTTCGCCGACGTGGCCGTGTACTTCTCCGCGGAGGAGTGGGGGTGTCTGCGGCCGGCGCAGAGGGCCCTGTACCGGGACGTGATGCGGGAGACCTACGGCCACCTGGGCGCGCTCGGTGAGGCCCAGCCCGACGCGCCTCCGCGGGGCCGAAGGGATGGAGAAGCGGGGGAGGGGTGGGGGGGCAAGGAGCCGGGGGTCCCCCGCTGGGGGGGTGCGGCTTGGCAGGAGATGCCACCGGGTAGATGGTCGCCCAGCGCCTCGTCACTGAGCCCAGCCTCTGACTGGTTCTCCTTCCCCAGGATGCGCTGGTCCCAAACCAGCCCTCATCTCCTGGCTGGAACGAAATACTGATGACTGGGAACTGGCTGCCCTGGATCCGCAGGAATGTCCAAAGGGGTTAACGGTCCAAACGAGTGAGTGAAAAATGTCCTGGACGGACACACAACCTCTCATGACTCAGCCTAGAGTTCTAGTGGCCAGGGATACACCCCTAACAGTAGAACTTCATTTACTGGGCTGATTTTCACAAGGTCTGCGGGTGGGGAGGTCCGCCCCATGACACAGAGACGCACATGTCACTTCCAGGACCTGCGGTCCGCTGTTCTGAGTGATGCCGTGAGTTTTCAAAAAGCCATGGGAGTTGGCAAGATAGTTCAGTTGGGAGGGAGCCTGCTTAAGCCATTGTGTAGCCCAGGTTTGAACTCAGCACTCATCGTACTGGGGGAAGCTTTGGTGCTGTGATGTCTTTCCCTCCATCCGTTGTCTGAAAATGTTGCTTAGCACTGTGAAGTCCCAGTAAAGATAGAGAAAAAAAGAAAAGAAAAAAAGGAATCTACCTTTTGGCTGAGCGATAATAGCGGAGGACTGTTGAGTGCTAGAAGTCCTTATCTCAGCACCGTATGGGGAGCACCATGGACAGCACCAGAGGAGGGCGCACCCAGGGACAGTGGAGCAGTGCTTCGGTGCCTCCCCCCTTCCTCCCTCTTGGGTCTTTCTTCCCCTCTCATCTCTCCATAAAGATATGGACTGAAAAACTGGGGCCACTCACCAGTATTACGTACGTGAGTCCCTCACTTCATTCCGTAGTTCCACATTTATTATTATTTTGCCTCCAGGGTTATCACTGGGGTTTGGTGCCTGCACAATGAATGCACTGCTCCTGGAGGCCATTTTTTCCATTTTTTAAAAATTTTATTGGATAGGACACAGATTGAGAGAGGAGGGGAAGACAGAGAGGGAGCGAGAAAGATAGACACCTGAAGACCTGCTTCACTGCTTGTGAAGTGACCCCCTGCACGGGGGAGTTAGGGCCTCAAACTGGGATCCATGAGAGTGCCACATTTTTTTTAAAAGCTGCTTTTCTCAGAGCTGGGCGGTAGTGCAGCGGGTTAAGCGCAGGTAGCACAAAGAGCAAGGACCTACTTAAGGATCCCGGTTCGAGGCCCTGGCTCCCCACCTGCAGGGGAGTCGCTTCACAGGCGGTGAAGCAGGCCTGCAGGTGTCTCTGTCTCTCCCCGTCTTCACCTCTTCTCTTCCATTTCTCTCTCCCCTATCTAACAATGACATCAATAACAACAACAATAATAACTACAACAACTATAAAAAATAAGGCCAACAAAAGTGGGGAAAAAAAGCTGCTTTTCTATATTTCTGGGACCCCTGCCCCCAGCCTCCTTTGAATTGGGCTGTGACTAAGAGACCCTACAAAGAGATCTTGTAGGAAAATAGCCTGGGGTCTGGGGCTTCTGGTAGGTTCTTTCTGGTGGGATGACCTTGACCTGTGTAGGACATTCTGGACTTTCCTCCAGATGAAGCAAAGGTCAGACTGATATCAATCAGCTGGAAAAGCCCCAGATTCACCCATGGGAGGCAGATGGAACAGGAGTTTCTGTGCCAGATTCTTCAAGGCCAGAACTACATTTAAGATTCAGATATCATCAATGCAATTTCATTGTTTACTGCCTTTTAGTTTTGGCTAAGGCAGGCTGTCAAATGTGCCTCTAAGGTATACTTTGATTTTGTGGGTTCCTGGTAAAGATAGAGGTTCCAGATCCCACCCCAGATCTCTTCTATTATTATTATTATTATTATTATTATTTTATTACTAGAGCACTGCTCAGGTTTATGGTGGTGCATTGAACCTGGGACTTTGGAGCCTCAGGCATGAGTCTCTTGGCAGAACCATTATGCTATCTACCCCTGCCCTACCTTTTAAAAAAATTATTCTTTCTAAAATATTTTATTTATTAGATAGAAACAGAGAAACTGGGGGGTGGGGGGCTGGGCGGTGGCATACCTGGTTGAGCACACGTTACAATGCACAAGGAGCTGGGTTCAAGCCCCCAGTCTTCATCTGCAGGGGAAAAGCTTTGCAAGCCGTGAAGCAGTGCTGCAGATGTCTCTCTCCCTTTCTAGCTCCCCTTCCCCTCTCAACTTCTGGCTGTCTCTAGCCAATAAATAAGTAAAGAGGGAAAGGGAAGATGAGAAAGAGACATCTGCAGCACTGTTCCATCTCTCATGAAGTCTCACTGCAGGTGAGACTTGGGGCTTGAACCTGAGTTCTTGTACTTGGTAATGGTATATTAGGTGTGGTACCACCTGGCCCCTAACTTGTTTGTGGTGGTACTGGGATTAAACTCTTAATGACTGTCTAGAAACTGTTTTCAATTCAGAGCTAGACAGAGGGAGACACCACAAACAGCACTGGAGCTTCCTTGGGCACCATAACACTTGCACTGTCTCACCACTTGTGACACTTCCTCCCTGCAGGTGGGGACTGGGGACATGAACCCAGGTTCTTCCACTACGTGATGTGTGTACTCAACCAGGTGTGGCCCTACTGGGCTCCCCACCATAACTTTATTTTCTTTTAATTAAGCACTTAATTAACATTTTACCACCAGAGCTATTACTCAGGCTCAGTGCTGACACTACGGGATCCATCACTCTCAGCAGCCATTTTTTTTTATAAATATATTTTTAATATTTATATTTATTTATTTATTCCCTTTTGTTGCCCTTGTTGTTTTATTGTTGTCATTGTTGTTGGACAGGACAGAGAGAAATGGAGAGGGGAGGGGGAAGACAGAGAGGGAGAGAAAGATAGACACCTGCAGACCTGTTTCACCGCTTGTGAAGCGACACCCCTGCAGGTGGGGAGCCAGGGCTTGAACCAGGATCCTTATGCGGGTCCTTGTGCTTAGCGCCACCTGCGCTTAACCCGCTGTGCTACAGCCCGACTCCCTTTTTCTTTTTTTTTTCTCTTTCTAGTTTTTATTAGATAGAAATTGAGAGATGGGAGATAGACACCTGAAGACCTCCTTCACTGCTTGTGAAGCATCCCCCCAGCAGGTGGGGAGCAGGGGCTTGAAACCAGGTCCTTGTGTTAGGTAATATGGGCACTTAGCCAGGTGTGCCACTGCCTAGCCCCCCCATTTTAAAATATTATTTACTTATTTATTTTGAATAGAGACAGACATTGAGAGGGCAGAGATAGTGAGAGACACCTGTAGCCTTGCTCTACCACTCATGAAGTTTTCTCCCTGCAAGTGAAAGCCCTCCCAAAGGGCTTTAAGGTCTCCATAACAATTTTATTATTATTTTATTGTGGGTCGGGCTGTAGTGGTTAAGTGCATATATTATAATTTTTAAATATTTATTTATTCCCTTTTGTTGCCCTTGTTGTTTTGTTGTAGTAGTTATTACTATTGTTGCCATTGTTTTCGTTGTTGTGGGATAGGACAGAGAGAAATGGAGAGAGGGGAAGACAGAGAGGAGGAGAGAAAGATAGACACCTGCAGACCTGCTTCACCACCTGTGAAGCGACTCCCCTGCAGGTGGGAAGCTGGTTGCTCGAACCGGGATCTTACACCAGTCCTTGGGCTTTGCACCACCTGCGCTTAACAAGCGCATATATTATTATTTATATGGATTCGAGTTCAAGCCCCCCACTCCCCAACTGTAGGGAGGAAGCTTCACAAGTGGTGAAGCAGGGCTGTAAATGTTACTTTTTTTTTTTTTTTTTGCCTCCAAGTTTATTGCTAGGGCTCGGTGCCTGCACCATGAATCCACTGCTCCTGGAGGCCATTCCCCCCCCCCTTTTGTTGCCCTTGTTGTTGTAGCCTTGTTGTGGTTATTGTTGTTGTTGATGTCGTTCATTATTGGATAGGACAGAGAGAAATGGAGAGAGGAGGGGAAGACAGAGGGGGAGAGAAAAGACAGACACCTGCAGACCTGCTTTACCACCTCTGAAGTGACCCTCCCCTGCAGGTGGGGGAGCCGGGGGCTCCAACCAGGATTCCTACACCCGTCCTTGCGCTTTGTGCCGTGTGCGCTTAACCTGCTGTGCTACCTCCCGATCCCCGGATGTTTCTCTGTCTCCTCCATCTCCCCCCCCTCTTAATTTCTCTCTATCCTATCAAGTATAATAGAAATAAAAAGGAAAAAGGAGGGAGTTGGGCGGTAGCACAGTGGTTAAGCGCAGGTGGCGCAAAGCACAAGGACAGGCATAAGGATCCCGGTTCAAGCCCCCGGCTCCCCACCTGCAGGGAAATTGCTTCACAGGCGGTAAAGCAGGTCTGCAGGTGTCTATCTTCCTCTCTCATTCTCTGTATCCCCTCCTCTCTCCATTTCTCTCTGTCCTACCCAACAACGAAGACATCAATAACAACAACAATAATAAGTACAACAATAAAACAAGGACAACAAAAAGAAAATGAATAAATATTTAAAATAAATAAATAAATAATCTTTAAAAAAAAAAAAGGAAAAAGGAAAAAATAGCTACCGGGAGCAGTGGATTTATAGTGCTGGCATTGAACCCCAGTGATAACCCTGGTAGCAAAAAAAAAAAAAAGTATATATTATTACTATTTTTTATTGGATAGAGACAGATAGACATTAAGAGGGGGAAGGGAGATAGGAGACCCCTGTAGCACTGCCTCACCACTTGTGAAACTTTTCCTTCTGCAGATGGGAATCAGGGGCTTAAACCTGGGTCTTTACACATTGTGACACGTGCATACTAGACCCCATCCCCCCATAACACTTTCAGGGGTTGAACCTGGACTGTGCTGATGAGAAAGCTCACAGCCTACCCTGGCAGTAGCCCTGTTTGACTTGGAGATATATATATATATGCCTGAGAACTCATAAATGCCACCCATTCTTTTCTTTCTCTTCATTTTTAAAGTTTTTAAAATTTATTCTCTTTTGTAGCCCTTGCTTTATTGTTGTAGTTACTGATATCGTTGTTGTTGGACAGGACAAAGAGAAATGAAGAGAGGAGGAGAAGACAGAGAGGGGAGAGAAAGATAGACACCTTCAGACCTGCTTCACCTCCTGTGAAGCGACTCCCCTGCAGGTGGGGAGTTGGGGGCTCGAACCAGGATCCTTAACACCGGTTCTTGGGCTTCGCGCCATGTGCACTTAACCCATTGCACTACTGCCCGATTCCCTTTTAAGGTTTTATAAATTACCTATTTACTTATTGGATAGAGACAGTCAGAAATCGAGAGGGGGGAGTCGGGTGGTAGCGCAGCGAGTTAAGCACAGGCGGCACAAAGCACAAGGACCCACATAAGGATCCCAGTTGAAGCCCCGGCTCCCCACCTGTAGGGGAGTGGATTCACAGGTGGCGAAGCAGATCTGCAGTTGTCTCTCCCCCTCTTTATCTTCCCCTCCTCTCTCCATCCTATCCAATAACAATGACATCAATAACAACAATAAAACAAGGGTAACAAAAGGGAATAAATATTAAAAATAAATAAATAAATTGAGAGGGAAGGGGGTGATAAAGAGGAAGAGAGACACCTGCAATACTGCTTCACCACTCAAAAAGCTTTCCTCCTGCAGGTGGGGTCTGGGAGCTCTAACCTTTGTCCGTGCGCATTGTAACATGTGCGCTCTGCCAGGTGCACCACCACCCAGGCCCTAATTTGTTCATTTTTTTTCCCAGAGCACTGCTCAGCTCTGGTTGATGGTGGTGCGGAGGATTGAACCTGGGACCCTCCACTACCTACTTTATACACCCTTCTTCAAAATCTTGGGTTTTTTCTTTAGTCTTAGGCAGAGGCAAAGTAAAAAAGACCACACCATGGTCCAGGAGGTGGTGCAGTGGATAAAGCAAGGGACTCTAGAGCGTGAGGCCTGAGTTCAATCCCTGGTGGCATACGTACTAGAGTGATGTTTGGCTCTTTCTCTCTCACCTCCTGTCTTGTTCATGAATAAATAAATAAAATCTTAAAAAATAAAGGGAGTCAGGCAGTAGCACAACGGGTTAAGTGCAGGTGGCGCAAAGCGCAAGGACCAACATAATCCTGGTTCCAGCCTCCGGCTTCCCACCTGCAGGGGAGTCGCTTCACAAGCAGTGAAGCAGGTCTGCAGGTGTCTTTCTCTTCCCCTCTCTGTCCACTTCTCTCTGTCCTATTCAACAACATCAATAATAACTACAACAAGGGCAACAAAAGGGAACAAATAAATAAGTTTTTAAAAAAATAATAAAAAAAAAGACCACACCACTGAAACCTCCTTCAGTGCAGTGGGGCCAGGCTTAAACCTGGGTCACACACTATCCAAGTGAGTTATTTCCCCATACCTCCCCCAAATCTTGGGCTTTTTTTTTATTGGGAGGATTAATGATTTACAGTCAATAGTTATAGTTAGGTACATCTGTAAAATTTCTCAGTTTTCTGCAAAATATCCCCCCCCCCAGCCTAGGTCCTCCTCCACCATCATGCACCAGGACCTGAACCCCACCCGTCAGTCCTTTACTTTAGTGAAATACAACAAAAACTCTTGGAATTTTTATTTTATTTTGCCTCCAGGGTTATTGCTGGGGCTCAGCTTCACTACGAATCCACTTCTCCTGGTGGCTATTTTAATTTTATTATTATTATTGGATAGGACAGAGAGAAATTTAGGGGAGGGTAAAGAGGGAGAGAGAAAGATAGACATCTACAGACCTGCTTCATTACTTGTGAGATGACCCTCCTGCAGGCCAGGAGCTGGTGGCTCCAACCGTGATCCTTGTGCCTGTCCTGGTGTTTTGTACTATGTGCACTTAACCCAGTGCGCCACCTTCCGGCCCCCACTCTTGGAATTTTTCTTAAATTTTTTTTAATTATATTTATTTATTTTCCCTTTTGTTGCCCTTGTTGTTTTTATTGTTGCTGTTATTGATGTCTTCGTTGTTGGATAGGACAGAGAGAAATGGAGAGGGGGGGAGAGAAAGATAGACACCTGCAGACCGGCTTCACCGCCTGTGAAGTGACTCCCCTGCAGGTGGAGAGCCAGGGGGCTCGAACCGGGATCCTTATGTCTGTCCTTGCACTTTGCGCCATGTGTGCTTAACCTGCTGCACTACCACCCGATTCCCCCAGTCTTGGAATTATTAAAGTCAGCTTAACTTCAAGAAACCTTCCTTCCTCCAAGCTGGGTTATAATCTCCTGTAACTCCCTCCATATTCTTGTAATAGTAGGGCACATGTTGCTCTGTCACTGACACTTTTTTTTAAGTGAGTGAGAGACCAGAATGCTCAGCTCTGGGGTTGAACCTGGGACTTTGGAGCCTCAGGCACGTTTGACACTGAAGACAGGAACTGGTCTTTGTCTTGTAGCTAACACACCAGCTTCAGTCACCCTCATTCCTCCTGTGTCCCTACAGAAAGCAGAGCCAAAATGAAGGATGGAGAGAAGGACGTATTCCCACCTAAGGAAGCACCCCGAAAGGGAAAGCGAGGAAGGCGGCCCAGCAAACCCCGAATCCTCCCCAGGCAGACGTCCGGGGGCCCCATCTGCCCCGACTGCGGCTGTACCTTCCCTGACCACCCTGCTCTGCAGAGCCACAAGTGTGCCCAGAACCTGAAGAAGCCTTACCCTTGTCCAGACTGTGGACGCCGCTTTTCCTACCCATCCCTGCTGGTGAGCCACCGGCGGGCCCACTCGGGCGAGTGCCCCTATGTCTGCGACCAGTGCGGCAAGCGCTTCTCCCAGCGCAAGAACCTCTCCCAGCACCAGGTCATCCACACGGGCGAGAAGCCCTACCACTGCCCCGACTGCGGCCGCTGCTTCCGCCGGAGCCGCTCCCTGGCCAACCACCGGACCACACACACGGGCGAGAAGCCGCACCAGTGCCCCAGCTGCGGGCGGCGCTTCGCCTACCCCTCGCTGCTGGCCATCCACCAGCGCACACACACCGGGGAGAAGCCCTACACGTGCCCCGAATGCAGCCGCCGCTTCCGCCAGCGTACCGCCCTGGTCATCCACCAGCGCATCCACACCGGCGAGAAGCCCTACCCATGCCCGGACTGCGAGCGCCGCTTCTCCTCGTCCTCCCGTCTGGTGAGCCACCGGCGGGTGCACTCCGGGGAACGGCCGTACGCCTGCGAGCACTGCGAGGCCCGCTTCTCCCAACGCAGCACGCTGCTGCAGCACCAGCTCCTGCACACCGGGGAGAAGCCCTACCCCTGCCCCGACTGCGGCCGGGCCTTTCGGCGCAGCGGCTCGCTGGCCATCCACCGCAGCACGCACACCGAGGAGAAGCTGCACGCCTGCGAGGACTGCGGCCGCCGCTTCGCCTACCCATCGCTGCTGGCCAGCCACCGGCGTGTGCACTCGGGCGAGCGGCCCTATGCCTGCGACCTGTGCGCCAAGCGCTTCGCCCAGTGGAGCCACCTGGCCCAGCACCAGCTCTTGCACACCGGGGAGAAGCCCTTTCCCTGCCTCGACTGTGGCCGCTGCTTCCGCCAGCGGTGGTCACTGGCGGTCCACAAGTGCAGCTTCCGGGCCCCGAGCTGCACCCCCCAGAGCCGCAGCCGTGGGGGCGCCCCGCCAGAAGGGCAGCGCCCTGTAGAGTGAGGAGGATGGTCTCCCTTCACGCTCATTTCATGGAGAAGCCCAGAGAGATGGAGAAACCGCCTGGGACTGCAGGACATAGTCGTCTGCCACCCTGGCTGCCTTCCCCATCAGGGCAGGTGACATCTCCAAGCAACACTCCATGTCCTAAAGGGACTGGCTGTCAGGGTGAGCGCTCTCCTAGGAGCGTGGAAGGGCATCTGTTCTCCCCGGGTCTGTGCATGCAGGAACCCCAGCAGACCCTTCAAGGTGGGGGGTCTCCCACCACCCTGCATCTTGCCCACCCCAGGTTCTGAATGAACCTGGGTCAATAGCTGTTTCACAACACTTCTACCAAATGGTCTTCTTCCCAGGCTTTCAAACCTCCCCTGGTTGGCTAGAGGTAAGGCTTGGGGAAAATAAAGAAAAAAGAATTAAAGAATAAAGAAAACCAAGTCTCCCTTCACAAGGAGCTCACTACCTCAAGGCAGGCCATTATATGTGGGACAGCTGTGGTCTATAGAAGGCTGTTAAGTGTCACTTTCTCTTCCTTTGGAAGCTGTGCCCAGGCCGTGGTTAATCTAACACTTCTTCCACAGGCAGCCCTGCAGACAGCCTGGTCACCACTTTTTTGTCCTGTATGCACTTCAATGGCATGAATTTGGCCAATCATTCCTTTAAGACAGCTTCTTTTTATTTTTTTATTTAGAGAAATATTTTAATGAGTGAGAGAAGGAGGGAGGGAGATCAGAGCACTGCTTATCTCTGGCTTGTGGTGGTACAGGGGATTGAACCTGGGGTTTTGAAGCCTCAGGCATGAGAGGCTTTTTGCAGAACCTTTCTGCTCTCTCTCCTCTCCCAAGACGGTTTCAGTTCTTACATTGGATCTTTTTCAAGCAGGTTTTGGCTTTTCAGAAGTAAGCCCCCTCCCCGCAGTCTACACTGCACACTTCCCTGATCTGTACTGGTTTTAACAGTTTTAGAATGCAGTGGATTGGGGCAGGTGGGGTGGTGGCACTGTACCAGGGCTATTGAGTTGCAGACATCTAATACCTTTTTTATTTTATCATCTCTGGGCTGACTTTTTCAATGTGGTGGAGGCTGAACTTGAACCTGGGTTCATCACACTACAGAGCCGTGTGCTATCAAGTGAGTTATTTTACTGGCCCAGCACCTAATAGCCCAAGGGTTGTTTTTTTTTTTGTTTGTTTTTGTTTTTACTAAAGCATTGCTCAGCTCTGGCTTATGGCAGTGCCGGAGACTGAACATGGAAACTCAGAGCCTTAGTTATGAAAGTCTTTTTGTGGGGGTCCGGCATAGCATAGCAGGTTAAGCACACGTAGTACGAAGCATAAGGACCGACATAAGGATCCTGGTTCGAGCCCCTGGCTCCCCACCTTCACAGAGGGAGTCGCTTCACAGGTGGTGAAGCAGGTCTGCAGGTGTCTATCTTTCTCTCACCTCTCTGTCTTCTCCTCCTCTCTCCATTCTCTCTGTCCTATCCAACAATGACAACATCAATAACTACAACAATAAAAACAAGGGCATCAAAAGGGAATAAATATTTTTTAAGTCTTTTTGTATAACCACTATGCTATCTCCCTATATTTTAAGGAGAGGGAAGAGACCAGGGCACTGCTCAGCTCTGGCTTGTGGTATGGGGTATTGAACCGGAGACCTTGGAGCTTCAGGCATGACAGTCTTTTGCATAACCATTATGCTGTTTGTTTTTTTTTTAATAGCATGAGATACAATTTTTTTAAATATTCATTTTATTTTATTTTATTTGCCTCCAGGGTTATTGCTGGGCTCGGTGCCTGCACCATGAATCCACTGCCCCTGGAGGCCATTTTTTTTCCCCCGCTTTATTGCCCTTGTTTTCATTGCTGCTGTTGCTGGATAGGACAGAGAGAAATCCAGATAGGAGGGGAGATGGGGGAGAGAAAGACAGACACCTGCAGATCTGCTTCACTGCCTGTGAAGTGACTCCCACTGCAGGTGGGTAGCCGGGGGCTCGAACCGGGATCCCTCTGCCTGTCCTTGTGCTTTGCGCCACGTGCACTTATCCTGCTGCGCTACCACCGACCCCCCCCCAAATATCTATTTTTTATGAAAGAAACAGGCAAGCAGGCTCTGCTATCTACCAGAGCACTGCTCAGTTCTGGCTTACGGTGGTACTGGGGATTGAACCTGAAGCCTGTGGTGCCTCAAGCGTGAACATCTTTTTTGCATAACCATTATTCTGTCTCCTCAGCCTTTTTTTTTTTTTTTTATTGCATAGGACAGAGAGAAATTGTGAGAGGAGGGAGAGATAGAAAGCGAGAGAGAAAAACACCTGCAGACATGCCTCACTGCTCATGAAACATAGTCCCACAGGTGGAGAATGGGGGCTCGAACTCGGGTCCTTTTGCATGGTAATCTGTGTACGTGACCAGGTGTACCAGCACCCAGCTTGTTTTTTCACAATATCGATGTATCTGCACTTTGTGTTTAGAAAATTGACTTAAGTTGGGGGCATAAGTACAGTGGGCTTTGGGATAAGATTTATTTAAGGAAAAGCAGAGGAACTGGGGTCTAGCAGCAAGAAGTAAAAAAACAGGACTGGCTTTGCTGTGCGCAGAGAAATTCTGACTACTCTCCACCTGGTTCTCACCAAAATGAGGCTATTTCAGCACAGACCCTCCCATGGGTCCTCAGTCATTATGTTTCCAGACAGCGAGGTTCCATTCCAGGAGGGCAGCAAGTTAGATAACCCAATACACTTTAGTCATCAAATTGGGTGCTGCCTCCCTCCCCGACAGGCGCTCTGGGGCACAGTGACAACAGTGTGTCTTAATCTCTGCTGGGTCTCTGCTGCCCACCCCAGTAGGCTCTCAGTAAAACGTTACTGATGAACAAGGCTGGGCACTTCACCCCAGGTAGCTGCACCAATATGGAATTTCTCAACAACCTAGTTTATCTCCCCACAACTATAGTGGGTCCGTCTTCCTCTGTTGCCTCTTCCTCTAACTCTGAGCTCAGCCCCAGAGTGGGGGAATGGCCAGGAAGCACAGCTTTTGTACTGTACTGACCTCTCTTCTGATATTTTGCAAGTTCATTGTAATTGCTTCTGCTTGGATGATACACAGCCTCCAGGCAGGGGGCATATTGATTTGGTTATCATTAAAATGGCTGATGGTAGTCCGGGAGATGGCGCATTGATAAAGCTTTGGACTCTCAAGCATGAGGTCCGAGTTCGATCCCCAGCAGCACATGTGCCAGAGTGATGTCTGGTTATTTCTCTCTCCTCCTGTCTTTCTCATAAATAAATTACATCTTAAAAAAAAAAAAAAAAGGCTGATGAATGAGTTCTGTTCCCTGTTGAAATGACTTTTTTTTTTTTCCTTTTTTTTACCAGAGCACTGTTCAGCTCTGGCTTATGGTGGTATGGGAGATTGAACCTGGGACTCTGGAGCCTCAGGCATGAGAGTCTGTTTGCATAACCATTATGCTATCTACCCTCCACCCGTGACATGACTGTTTATAAAGGGTAAAAACTGGGGACTGGGTGATGGCACACACAGTTAAGCACACACCTCACCATGTGCAGCGACCTGGGTTCAAGCCCCTGCTCCCCACCTGCAATGGGGAATCTTCCTAAATGGTAGAGCAGTGCTCCAGGTATTTTTTTCTCTCTCCCTCTCTGTCGCCCTCCCTCCTCATTTTCCCTATGTCCAGTCAAAATAAAAAGGAAGGAGAGGGGTTGGGCAATGGCAAACTGGGTTGAGGACACTCAAGGGTCTGAGTTCCAGCCCCCAGTCCACATCTACAAGGAAGAGAAGCTTCATGAGCAGTGAAGCAGTGCTGCAGGTGTCTCTTTCTTGCTCCCTCTCTACCCCTCCTCAGCTTCTTTCCTCATATATAAGGCTCGTGAACATAACTGTGCATGGACTTCCACTTCCTTATGCTCTTTCAGGGACTTTGCCCAGGACTGGAGAGACAACACAGTAGTAGCACACAAGACTTAGTTGCATGTGAGTCATCCCTATCTGGATCTCCGGCACAGCTACAGCCAGAGATGAGTGCTGTGCTGGTCAAAAAAATTCATTTCATGGGACCCCAGAGGTGGTGCAGTGGATACAGCCTGGGTCTCTCAATCATGAGGTCCCAAGTTTGATCCCTGGCATCATATGCCAGAGTGATACTCTGGATCCTTCTCTTTGATCAATAAAAATTTCAAAGAGAGAGGGATGGGTGGTGGTGCACCTGGCTGAGCGCATATGTTACAATTCGTAAAGAGCCAGGTTCAAGCCCCCAATCCCCACCTGCAGGGGGTAACTTAACAAGTGATGAAGTAGCCCTGCATGTGTCTATCTGTCTTCCTTTCTGTCTCCTCCTTCCCTCTCAATTTCTGTCTCTAACCAACCAACAAACAAAAATTTTAAAGGATGTAGGGGAGGGTGCAGAGGACATAGCATAATGGTTATGAAAAAGGATTTTATGCTTGTGGTCCAGGAGGTGGCGCAGTAAATAAAGCATTGGAGCTTTATCTACTGAGGTTCCCGAGTTCAATCCCCAGTAGCACATGTACCAGAGTGATGTCTGGTTATTTCTCTCTCCTCCTATCTTTCTCTTTAATAAATAAAATCTGAAAAAAAATTAAATTAAAAAAAAGGCTTTTATGCTTGAGGTTTGTAGTTTCAGGTTCAACCCCTCCCCTTACTACAATAAGCCAAAGCTTAACAATGCTCTTGTTTAAAAACACACACACACATATGGCTGGGGACATAGCACAATGGTTAGGCAAAAAGATTTCCATGCCTGAGGCATGAAAGGTCTCAAGTTCAATCCTCAGCACTACTCCCCCTAAACCAGAGTTGAGTAGTAACCTGGTAAAAACAACAAAAATGGGGAGTTGGGCGGTAGCGCAGCGAGTTAAGTGCACGTGGCACAAAGCACAAGGACTAGCAGAAGGTTCTTGGTTCAAGCCCCCAGCTTCGCAACCGCAGGGGAGTCGCTTCACAGGCGGTGAGCAGGTCTACCGGTGTCTGTCTCTCCTCTCTGTCTTCCCCTCTTCTCTCCATTTCTCTCTGTCCTATCTAACAACGACATCAATAACAGCAATAATAATTACAACAAACAAGGGCAACAAAAGGGAAAATAAGTATTTAAAAACAACAAAAATGAACAAAGGGGGGCCAGCGGTAGCCCAGCGGGTTAAGCGCACATGGTGCAAAGCGCAAGGAAAGGCATAAGGTATAAGGATGCTGCTTGAGCCCCCCCTCCTGTAGGGGAGGTTGCTTCACAAGTGGTGAAACAGGTCTGCAGGTGTCTTTGTCTTCCCCTCCTCTCTCCATTTCTCTCCTATCCAACAACAACGACATGAATAACTACAACAACAATAAACAAGGGCAACAAAAGGGAAAAACAAAACAAAACAAATTTAATGAACAAAGAGTGGTGGTGCAGTGGATAAAGCATGAAATCCTGAGTTCGATCCCTGGTATTGCATGTGCCAGAGTGATACTCTGGTTCTCTCTTAATAAAAAATTTTAAACTCTATTTTAGCTTTATGGTTTCAAGAACTCCTTATTCAGAATGTACACATCATCAACCGATAGTCATGCTCAAATCTGTGTTAAAAACAAACAAGGGGGTTGGAAGAAGCAGGAGAAACAGCATAATAGTTATGCAAAGATACTCTCATGCCTGATGCTTAAGCAAGTGTGGCATGCACAGGGCCCAGATTTATTTACTTATTTATATTTTACTTACAGTTCAACGCTATATCCGCTGTGCCACCTCCTGGGACACTATCACTTGCATTCACTAAGTGCTGGAAACAGGACCCCAAAAGGACAGGACTGGCCACATGATGACCCAAGAGTAGGAAACGGGAGGTAGATCTGCACAAGGCTCCTGCTCCCTTTGCGTTCTGTGCTGCAACAATCTTTCCCTTCCTATTAGAAGGTGACAGGCTTGGCTTTCCGTGGCGACCGGGCAGCGAGTCCTTCTTGGGCTTCAAACTTCGCCCTAACAGCAGAGCCTAGAGGCCACAAGGGGACTTTGAACTCCCTATCTTGTCGCCCCGGATCACTTCATCTGTTTTGTTTTTTTTCTTTTAAGAATTTATTTATTCATGAGAGAGATAGGCAGAAAGAGAAAGAAACAGCCACCACTCTGGTACATGTGCTGCCGGGGATCGAACTCAGAACCTCATGTTTGAGAGTCTAGTGCTTAGTCGCTGCGCCACCTCCCGGACCACTTCATCTATTGTTTTAACTGTCCCTCGACTTTAGCGTCTGTAAAAGGGGAGCCATGTGTGACAGCGAGGACAGACCTCGTCAGTGCTGGGCGGGAAGCGGGAGCCCCCCGAGCCGGGACAGACCTGACCGCCCTGGGCTCCGCCACCTTCAGATGCGCCTCCTCTTCCTCGCCCCTCACCTTTTACTCACCTCCAAGCCCCGATATCGGGCCTGCCCGTAGGAAGGCCCATGTAAGTAGCAGAAAGTAATACTTTCAACCCGTCAGAACCTCTCACGTAGGACGAAGCTGTCGCAAAAAGCGAACCAAGACAGACTGCGCTGCCCTTCCCGGCGCAGACCAGGTCTCCGCAGTCAGCCTTTCAAAGCTGCCGCTCCCCAAAGGCCAATCACAGTAGCCCTTCCTTCCCCACTCCCAACACTATCCAATCAGTGCACGTCTCCCTGAGGCTTGTTCCGCTGCAGGGCCCAACCTCCCTCGCGGTGCTCTCTGGGTAGTAAGGGTGGAAAGGCGAGTTAAGGGCCGTTGAGGCCGGGGGGGCGCCATCTTAGTTAAGAGCAAGGACTACGGGTCCTTTAAGGCATTTTTTTTTCCCCCGGGGAAAAACCGTAGCGTTTGCACAAAATCCTGGAAGCGTCTTTCTTTGAGAAGCACTCAGGGAGCTTCTATGGCTCCGCCTCTGGCCCGCGTCCGGGCGGATGGCTCCGGGCTGGGCGGGCCGGGAAGCAGGAGGGGGAGCCGCTCAGAGGCGCTGAGCTTCGCGGACGTGTCCGTGAGCTTCTCCCGGGAGGAGTGGGGGTGTCTGCGGCCGGCGCAGAAGGCCTTGTACCGGGACGTGATGCGGGAGACCTGCGGGCTCCTGGGCGCGCTCGGTGAGGACCCTTCCCCCGGGGGAAGGCGCGACCAGTGTCCCCAGAGGCGAGTGGGTCCCGGGAAGGCACCTCTGGGGTCTCAGCGGCGCCACTCTTTTCCCTCCGCAGGACTTTCAGGCCCCAAACCCGCTTTTATCTCCTGGTTGGAAGGCGAGATGGAGGCGTGGAGCCCCGAGGCCCACGAGCCCGAGAGGGAGAGCCGAGCAGCCGACGCCAGAGACGAGGGGGAAGGAGCAGGTACTTTGCACTCTGAGAGCCGCCTGCCCGCCACCTGGACTCTCAGCACCGCCCTCCGGAGCCCGGTCGCCCTGCGCCTCCCCTGCAGAAAGGCGCCCAAGTACTGCGAAGTACCAGCAGCTGAGTTGGGATTTGCAGCACCACCGAATCGGACTGCAAACACCTCAGTTTATTTTTTAGGTTTTTTTGTTTTTGCTTGTGATTAATAGTAGGTTACAAGATTGTAAGATTGCAACATGTAGTTCCACACCACACCTACCACCAGAGTTCTGTATCGCCACCTCCCCTCCCAAAGATAATCACCATAGACCATAGTTTTTTGTTTTTTCCTAAATCTTTCTTTATTGGAGAGAGACAGCCAAAAATCGAGAGGGTAGGGGGAGATAGAGAGAGAAAGAGACACCTGCAGCCCTGCTTCACCACTCACAAAGTTGTCTCTCTGCAGGTGGGGACTGGGGGTTCCAACCCGGGTCCTTGTGCATTGTCTTTGTATAACCACTCTGTTGTCTCCCCTGCCCATAATAATAATTTTTTAAAGATTTATTTTACTGAATAATAGAGGAAGGAGAGCTCACTGGAAACTCATTCTAGTATAATGCAATTCCAGGCATCAATCTTAGGGCCTCATGCTTGTAAGCCCAGCACTTGAGCCATTCTGATATCTGCACTGCTGCAACTGATTTCTGTTGTGTGATAAAAATGAAGACAAAAAGATTCTTTTAGGGTCTGCATTATTCAGATTACAACATGATGCTTTGTTGTTCTGTTTTTTGTTTTGTTTTGTTGTTGTTGTTTTGAGTTATCATTGAGGCTTCACTACTCTGGGATGACTTGTTTTTGTTTTGGTTTGTACCAGGGCACTGCTTAACTGTGGCTTACAGGACGCTGGAGCCTCAGGCATGAGAGTCTGTTTGCATAACCATTATGCTATCTCCCTACCCCTCTCAAATTTTCTGTCCTTTCAAATAAAAGAAGTTTCTAAATATATAGCTATTTTGCAAAGAGATTAGAAACAGGTTCAGAATTGTAAGCCCTGAGAAGATTGTCACATTCACTGTGTGACAGATAGTCTAGGGGTTTGATGTGGTCAACTTCTCCATTTAGCTGTAGATGTCAGAGCTGTCCCCAGACGATGATGTTTGCTGTAAAAGGAAATGGGTTGGGGAAGGGGCTGGGTGGTGCTGCACCTGGCTGAGCGCACATATTACAGTGCACAAGAACCCTGGGTTCAAGCCCCTGGTCCCCACCTGTAGGGGAAAGCTTTGCGAGTGGTGAAGCAGGGCTGCAGGTGTCTTCTCTGTCTCTCTCCCTCTATCTCCCCTTCCTCTCCATTTCTGACCATCTCTATCCAATAAATAAATAAAAATAAAAAAGAAAACGGGGTGGGAAGACAGCATAATGCTTATGCTAAAGGACTGATGCCTGAGGGGCCAACATCCCAGGTTCAGTCCCCGGCACTGCCAAGAGCCAGAGCTGAGCGGTACTCATATATCACTCATATATTATCCCACCTCTCTGGCCACCTGTTTGCTTTTATTCCTGCTCGCCATGGGTCTCTGAGTTCCCAGTTACTGAGTCTCATTCCCCGGGAGCCAATCCTACTGCTTCCCAAGACAGACCATAAGCATGCTACTAAGGTTCAAGACTTGTTTCTGTCCTCTCTCAGGATCCAGGAATGTGGGTGAAGAGAAGGGAAGGCCAACCAGGAAGCCGAAGCAGAAAGAGCTGAAACGTAAGGGTGTGTCTCTCAAGAAGTGGCTGTCACCCCAGAGGCCACCTAGCTCCCGTCACCAAGCCACCCGTGGGAAGGCTCGGCAGAAGGGTACCACTAGCCGGAGACCCCCCTACACCTGCCCGGACTGTGGTCGCACCTTCAGCTACCCCTCGGTCCTCGCCAGGCACCAGCAGATCCACTCCGGGGAACGGCCTTTCTCCTGTGACCAGTGCCCGGCCCGTTTCTCCCAACGCCGCTACCTGCTGCGGCACCTGCGAGTCCACAGTGGTGAAAAACCCTACTCCTGCTTCCGCCAGCGGGGCTCCCTGGCCACCCACCAGCGCCCCCGCACCGGGGAGAAGCCTCACCCGTGTCCCTTCTGCAAGCGCCGCTTCTCTTACCCCTGCCTGCTGGCGGTGCACCAGCGCAAGCACACAGGGGAGAAGCCCTACAGCTGCACCCACTGCGGCCTCCGCTTTGCCCAGGCCTCCCTGCTGGTCATCCACCGGCGCTCCCACACCGGGGAGAAGCCCTACTCCTGCCCCGACTGCGGCCTGCGCTTCACCTACTGCTCCCTCCTCTTGAGTCACCGGCACATCCACTCCGATAGCCGGCCTTTCTCCTGCCCCGAGTGCGGGAGAAGCTTCAAGCGCAAGTATGGCATGGAGGCGCACCGCTGGACCCACCGCGCTGCGGGTCAGCGGCGCGGGTGGCGGCGACTTGGAGTAGGGCTTACGGAGCCTGTTGCTGTTTTTAAGGGGCAGGACCCCCCGGTCTATTTCCGCTACTTTCCAAATATTTTCCAAGAGTGTGGCTGACAATGCTTACAGGAGGTGATTGGAGTTTTCTTCTAAAGGAGAGAGACTAGGTCCGCACCATTTAGAGGTTACAGAAGGAGAGTAGACATTTAAGGAAAATAAAAGTCTGTGTTTGGAGCATGGAGAGAACAGAATGGTTTGTACAAAAGACTTTCATGCCCGAGACTCCAAAGACCCAGGTTCAAACCCCAGCACCACCAGATTATGCCAGAGCCGAGCAGCACTCTGCTAAATAAATAAATAAATAAATTTTAGAAAGTCTGTGTTTGGAAATGAGCGGAGGTAAGTGGACACAGAGGGGTGGTCCTTTTGGAGAAAGAGGCAGAATTGGGGCCGGGTGGTAGTGTACCTGGCTAAGCACTCACATCACAGTGCACAAGGACCTGGGTTCAAACCTCTGGTCCCCACCTGCAGGGGGAAAGCTTCAGGAGTGGTGAAGCAGGGTTTGCAGGTGTCTGTCTCCTCCTCTATTTCTTCTTCCCTTTTCAGTTTCTGTCTCTAATAAACGAATAAATAAGTAAATAAATGAATGGAAATTTTATTAAAGAAGAAGAAAGCAGCAGAATCCTGAAGAGCTGCCTGAGGTCTGAAGCCACTTTGTGAGACTTCCGGTTCTCACAGGACCAAGCTCAACTCTGAGTTCCTTTGCTGCAGTCCGTTCAGCTACCGGGTTTTTTCTTTCTGGCTTCTCTCTCTTCAGTCCCACAGAGATGCGGCTCCTCTAGACACAAGAGTCTACTAAAGCAGCCCTCGCACACTTTGGGGATCCCCTTCAAGTGTTTACTCAAGGACAGTCTCTGCTGGGGAAAAGTCACTCATAGATTGTCTTTTTCGAATATTTAGAGAGGAAGAGAGAGAACCAGAGCAAGTACATTATCCAAGTGATCTATCTTGCTGGCCCCAGGTGAAACAAGGAAGCCGGCAAGGAAACACGTGCTGCTCCAAGTCATTGTGGACTCTGGGCTCAACAGGTGACCAGAGACAGGAGAGGGCCCCAGTGTTCCAAAGTGCATCTTGATGACATGCTCTCCTCCTCCAGATACTTACATGTTTCTGAATGTTTTCTCCGGCTACAACACCTTGAATATAATAATGCCCCCCCCCTTTGTTGCCCTTGTTGTTTATCGTTGTTGTAGTTATTATTGCCGTTATTGCTGTCATTTTTGGATAGGACAGAGAAATCGAGAGAGGACGGGAAGACGGGGAAAGACATCTGCAGCCCTGCTTCACCACTTGTGAAGCGACCCCCCTGCAGGTGGAGAGTCAAGGGCTTGAACCGGGTTATTTAATTTTTTTTCAGGAATTCACAAATTGACAATAACCAATAGTAAATTATGGGCCTGGGTGGTGGTGCGCCTGGTTAAGTGCACAAGGACCCGGGTACACTACCATTATCATCATCACTCTCTGGCTGCCGTTTTTATAATTCTCTACTTAAAAAAAAATATTCATTAGTTAATTAGTTAATGAAAGGGGTGGCCAGGGAGATATTATACTGGTTATGCAAAAAGCTTTCCTGTCTGAGACTGCGCTCCTAGGTCCAACTCCCTCCTCCTTCCCCCAGCACCGTTAAGTCAGAGCTGTGCAGTGTTTTGGTTTAAAAATAGATTGATGATGATAAAGAACCAGTGCATCCCTCCGCTACATGCAATGCCGATTCCCTAGAGTTCAAAGCTTAACCCATTGCGTCACCTCCGGGTCCCTTTTTACTACTTTTTATTATTATTATTATTATTATTTTTTAAAGTCGAGTTCATTAATGTGGAAAACCATCACAATGTCAGTTTTCCCACCCCAGCTCCAGCCTGACCTAGCACATCCCTTCCCTCAAAGCCTGGTATCCTGAATCTACCCCCCTGGTCCCAGGGTCTGGCTGGGACCCAACTGATCCGAAGCCCCGAGCTCCAGCGCCGCGCTTTTCAAAGCCCCGCGGTCGCGCGCTCGGGCTGCGCGGCTTCCTGCTCGCAGCCAATCACCAGCGCTTGCGCGAAGTGGCGGCTCCATCTTTGTTGAGGGCAAGAAGGCGCCCCTGACTCCCCCAGTGTTCCTTCTCTTCCTTACACTCCCGCCGCTCCTCAAAGCCCACCTGCAGCCGCCTCGTATTCCAGGGCGAGTGGTCCAAGAGGCCAGAAAAGCCAGGCAAGATTCCTGGTTGCCATGGTCGAGAAGTGGCATCCTGAATAACGGTCAGTGACAACTGATACCAACATGGCGCCATGTTTTCTGAAGGCACCTTCCGGGTGGTTCCTTTGACCCGAGCGTCTAGGTCCGAGCTGCCATGGAGTGAATAAACACCGGATCGGGGCAGGGGGAGTGTCCCCATCAGCCTCCCCGCAGCCCTAACAGCCCGTCCTTGCCACTTCGGTCTCCCCGGCCGAGTTCGGACGCCGGGCTGGGGCCTCTCCCGCGAACTACGAAGGCCGACGCCAGGACGGGGAGCCGGCGGCCGCTGCTCCGGGCTGGGAGGCTCCATGGCGCCGCCCCCAGCCCCGCTCCTGGCGCTGAGACCCGGGCCCAGCGGGCCTGGCTGCTACAAGAAGCCCGCGGCCGTGAGGTTCGCCGACGTGGCCGTGTACTTCTCCCCGGAGGAGTGGGGGTGTCTGCGGCCCGCGCAGAGGACCCTGTACCGGGACGTGATGCGGGAGACCTACGGCCACCTGGGCGCGCTCGGTGAGGCCCCGGGTCAGAGCCCCCTCCTGCTCCACCGGGGTGCCCAGGGGAGATGGCACAGAAGAGTCGCTTGTGATGGGGATTGCGAGCCCCCCACCCCGCACTATTCCAGCAGCACCGCCACATCCCCATCCCCGGGTCTTCAGGTACCCCCTGTGGGAGGAGCCTGGCAGACCCTCGTCCTGGGTGAACCCAAGTTTGGAGAAGGTGTCCCCGCCCTGGCAGGGGGATGCCACCTTCCCGGGCCAGCCTCTGTGTGATCCTGTTCTCTCCCAGGATTCCCAGGCCCCAAACCAGCCCTGATCTCTTGGATGGAACAGGAGAGCGAGGTTTGGAGCCCTGCTGCCCAGGATCCAGAGGAGGGGGAGAGCCTGGGAGGAGCTCGGAGAGGTGAGGGATTGGCCCCAGTCTCACCACCACCTGGTGCTGCAGGGCTTCCACTTCAGCTAGGTTTTCTTTCAGACCCCCCCACTTGCAGCATCACTAACAGCCAACTGGTGTTGGGATGGTCCAGGCGGTCAGAAGGTAGACCTGGAGCAACCGTTTCAGAATGTGGGACAGTAGTCATATTGAGGCGAGAAGGTTGGAGTCCCAGTCCAGATTTCAGCACCCTCTCAGCACCATTCATTCTCCTCCTTCTCCAGGAATAACTAAAACTCCCTAAGAATGGAAGCAACTTCAGGTCTGACTTTTTTCATTCCTCAAGCAAAACAAAGTGAATCAAGAAAAAGTGCCCAGTAATTGATGCCTTGGCTCTTCTCCTTCCTTATCTTTTCACCCCCCCCCCAAGCTTATTTATTTTATTTTAATGAGTGAGAGAGAGACTGGAGCACTGCTCAGCTCTACCTCTGCCGGAGACTGAACCTGAGACCTCTGGGATCTCAGGCATGAAAATCTGGTGCATAAAGCACTGTACTATCTTCCTTGCCCTCTACCTCCATTTTCCCTTTTCTTTTTCATTTCTTTTTTATTGTCTTTATTTATTACAGAAATTGAGAGAGGGGGGTGATAGAGAGGGACAGAGACAGAGAGAGACACCTGCAACACTGCTTTAACACTTGCAAAGCTTCGCCTTTCAGGTGGGGACTGGGGGCTCAAACCTAGGTCCCTGAGCATTGCAACGTGTGCTCAACCAGGTGTGCCACCACCCAACCCCCCCTCCATTTTTTTTTTTCAAAAATTTTTTTAGATAAGTCTCAGACGGAGGGGGCTGGGCAGTGGTGTACCGGGTTAAGCACACATCGTTGGAAGCTCAAGGATCCGGGTTCGAGCACCCAGTTACCCCCCTGCGGGGGGTGGGTGTTGGCTTCACCAGCCATGAAGCAGGTCTGCAGGTGTCTATCTTTCTCTCTCCTTCTCTATCTTCTCCTCTCCTCTCAATTTCTCTCTGTCCTATCCAGTGGAAACACTGGCATCCAGGAGCCGTGGATTTGTAGTGTTTATACCAAGCCCCAGTAAACTCTGGAGGAAAGAAAGAAAAAGAAAGAAAGAAGGAGGGAAAGAGAAAGACCACAGCATCCATTTCTTCCAGTTCAGTGGGAGCTGGGTTTGAACGTAGGTCACACCATCGCTCTCTTTTACATCAATTTATTTATGAAAAAAGGAGGGGGGGAGGACCAGTGCATCACTCTGGCACATGGATCTGACACAGGAATCAAACTCAGGGCCTCATGCTTGATGGTCCAACTCTATTTATTGCACCACTTCCTGGGCTTAGTAAAGTGGTCTTGGAGGTGGTCCGGGAGGTGGCGCAGTGGTAAAGCTTTGGATGCTCAAGCATGAGGTCCCGAGTTCGATCCCCAGCTGCACACATGCCAGAGTGATGTCTGGTTCTTTCTCTCTCCTCCTATCTTTCTCATAAATAAATAAAATCTAAAAAAAAAAAAAAAAAAAAAAAAAAGGTCTCAGAGAAATGTGTTTTCTCTTCTTTGAAAGTCTTGCCCTTCAAAAACACGGTTTATTGAGTTATTTACTAAGTGTTTGACATTTAGACCTCCCAAGGCCAGGAGTTAAAGAAACCTTAATGATTTCCATCTGACACACAAGGAACCAGATCATTCTTTACTTTCCCCCTTTATTCTGATACAGTGAGAAACAGAGTAGGAGAGGGAGCCAGGTGGTGGTGCACCTGGTTGAACGCACATGTTACAGTGCGCAAGGACCCAGGTTCGAGCCCCCAGTCCCCACCTGCAAGGAGAAAAATTCACAAGTGGTAAAGCAGTGCTGCAGGTGTCTCTCTGGTCTCTCACTCTCTCTATCCCTCCCTCTCAATTTCTGACTGTATCCAATAAATAAAGATAATTTAAAAAATTTTTAAAGAAAAAAATAATAAAGAAACAGAGTAGGGGAGAGGAAATGGAGCAAAAGAGAGACACCTGCAGTACTGTTCCACTGCTCTTGAAGCTTCCCTCCTGCAAGTGGGGACTAGGGTCCTCATGCATGGTAACTTGTACCACCACCTGGCCCTAGAAATAAATCAATCTTAAGAGCTTTGAAAGGCAGGGGAGATAGCATAATGGTTATGCAATAGGCTTCTGTGTCTAAGACTCCAAGACCCCAGGTTCAATTCCCTGCAGCACCACAAGCCAGAGCTGAGCAGTATTGTGGTAAAAGAATAAATAAAGTTGAAAGAAAGTAAACAAAACCAGGGGCTGGGTGGGGGCGCACCTGTTTGCGAGCTCATGTAACAATAATTACGAACCCAGGTTCAAGCATCAGGTGGCCATCTGCGAGGGAGGGAAAGCTTCACAAGTAGTGAAGCAGTGCTGAAGATGTCTTTGTCTCTTTCCCTCTCTCTAGCTTCCCTTCCTCTCAATTTCTGGCTGTCTTTATCCAATAAATAAAGATAAGAATTTAAAAATACATATTTGAACTTTATTTACCCACCAAAGCCTGTGTTTTGTCCCTAGGCAGTGCTTTTCTGGCATTTCCCTGACTCATCAAACACACTATGCCTCCTCCCACCTCTACTCCCCCCCCAAAAAAAGAAAAAAACAGTCTGAGTAAGTGCGTTTTAAAATGTTACACAATTCCTGTTTCCCAGGAGACGGCCCAAACCAGAAGATGGAACTGGAGGGAGATCCTGGAACTGAGGGACCCAGAAAACCGCTGCTGGGTCAGGGGCTGCCTGGAGAATTGGCTAAACCCAAGCCAGACCAGCCAAAGGACAAGGCCTCGGCCGCGGCGCACCCCCCTGCCAGGACAGCCTGGGACCACCAGGGCGAGGCAGCCCAGGTTGATGCCCAGACGGGCCAGCGGCGTCACGTGTGCGCGGACTGTGGCCGGCGCTTCACCTACCCTTCGCTGCTGGTCAGCCACCGGCGCATGCACTCCGGCGAGCGGCCCTTCCCCTGCCCCGAGTGCGGCATGCGCTTCAAGAGGAAGTTCGCGGTGGAGGCGCACCAGTGGATCCACCGCTCCTGCTCTGGCGGGCGGCGGGGCCGGCGGCCTGGAATCCGGGCCGTGCCGGGGGCCCCGGTGCGCAGCGACCGAGACCCGCCCGTGCTGTTTCGCCACTACCCGGACATCTTCGAGGAGTGCGGCTGAAGCCCAGGCTGCCGGCCATGCAGGGGTCCCAGAGTTAGGTTCTTGAGCCCGGAACTTGGGAACCAAAACCCACAGTCCTTGGGCTGCCCGCAAGGAGTCAAGTTTCCAAACTTGTAAAAAAAAAATAAGAAAAAGTGCCTGTCAAGATTAAAGTCCAGGGCTAGGAAGAGAGCATAGTGGTTCTGCAAGACTTAGACTTTTATGCCTGAGGCATCAAAAGTCACAGGTTCAATCCCCAACACCACCATAAACCAGAGCTGAACAGTGATCTGGAGGGGGGAATCCAAATCGATTCAACGTGACACCCCTCTCCTATCTTAAGGAAACACAGGCAGGTGCTGGACTGTCAGCAGGTGCAGCCAACAACACCCCCACTGTCTCAGAAAACCCCTCTTGCTGTATATCAATATGATGGGTGAACACGGGGGGGGGGGGGCTTAGCTTGGAGAGGGCTCCGAGATGGGGAACACACTAAGCCCTGGCTTCACGGTGACAGCAGGGCACCGGGGGAGTGGAGTGGAGTGGGATGAAGGGACAGAAACCCTGCCTCAGCAGTGGGCAGAGGCAGAGCTGGTGAGTCCCAGACCCTCCCTGAGGCCCAGCTCCTCCTCGTCTGTAAAATGGGAGCAATGATATCTACCTCAAAAGGAGCAAGTTCCTCTGCAGACTGACCTTTTTTTAAATATAATATGTATGACCTAGTAAATGTGCAATAAACTGTTGCTGAAAATTAATTATGGCTAACATTAGTTCTTTTTTTTTTTTCCCTCCAGGGTTACTGCTGGGGCTCAGTGCCTGAACTACTAATCCACTGCTCCTGGTGGCCATCTTTTTTCCATTGTTGTTGCTGTTATTGTTGTTGGATATGACAGAAATGGAGAGAGGAGGGGAAGACAGAGAGGGAGAGAGAAAGATAGACATCTGCAGACCTGCTTCACCATTTGTGAAGCAAACCCCCCTGCAGATGGGGAGCTGGGGGCTTGAACCAGGATCCTTAGGCTGGTCCTTGTGCTTTCGAACTATATGCACTACCTCCTGGGCCCCCATATTTCTTTATTTTAATGAGAGTGAAAGAAGGATACAGGGAGTCGGGTGGTAGCGCAGCGGGTTAAGTGCATGTGGCACCAAACACAAGGACCTATGTAAGGATCTCGGTTCCAGCCTCCTGCTCCCCATCTGCAGGGGAGTCACTTCACAATCGGTGCAGCAGGTCTGCAGGAGTCTATCTTTCTCTCCCCCTCTGTCTTCCCTCTCTCCTATCCAACAACGACACAATAACAACAACAATGAAATGACAAGGGTAACAAAAAGGGAATAAATAAATAAATATTTTTAAAAGAAAGTAAGAAAGAAAGATACAGAAACACCCAGAGAAGAGGAGAGAGCATGTGAGGTGTCATGTGGTTTATGATGGTGCTGGAGACTGAACCTAGGACCTTTGGAGCCTCAGGCATGAAAGTCTTTTGCAGGGAGTCAGGTGGTAGTGCAGTGGGTAAAGCGCACATGGTGCGTGCCGGGCTAGCGAAGCGCAAGGACCAGCATAAAGATCCTGGTTCGAGCCCCCAGTTTCCCACCTGCAGGGGAGTCGCTTCACAATAGGTGAAGCAGGTCTGTAGGTGTCTTTCCCTCTCTGTCTTCCCCTCCTTCCTTCATTTCTCTCTGTCCTATCCAGCAATGACGACATGAATAACAACAACAATAATAACTACAACAAGGGCAACAAAAGGAAATAAATATTTTTTAAAGTCTTTTGCAGAACCATTATGCTATCTCCGCAACCCCAAGGTCAACATTTTACACCTCCGAAGTGTGAAGAAGCCTATTAAGAGGGAGGTGTGCACGTGGATAGGAGTCATGATTTGCAGGAGTTAACAGACTCAGGATATGAATTTTTTTTTTTCTCCAAATGTTACCACTCTAAGGCAGCAAAACTGGGAAGTGATATAAGCCCAGAGATTTCTTTCTTTCTTTTTTTTCCTCCAGCGTGATGGCTAATACTCGGTGCCTACACTATGAATCCAGTGCTCCAGGTGGCCACTTTCTTCCTGTTTTATTGACTAGGACAGAGAGAAATTGAGAGGGAAGGGGAAGACAGAGAGGGGGAGAGAAAGATAGACACCTGCAGACCTGCTTCACTGCTTGTGAAGCGACCCCCTGCAAGTGGGGATCGGGTGCTCTAACTGAACTGGGATCCTTGTGTGGGTCCTTGTGTTTTGTATTTTGTACACTTAACCCATTGCAACACTGTCCAGCCCCCCTTCCTTTTTTATTTATTATTGGATAAAGACAGAAATTTGAGAGGGAAAGGGAGGTAGAAAGGGACAGAGAGGACTTCCGGAGGCGGAGCTACGAGCAGCAGATCGCTTTCTCTCCTCTCCTCTCCTCTTCTCTCCTCTCCTCTCCTCTCCTCTCCTCTCCTCTCCTCTCCTCTCCTCTCCTCTCCCGGATCAACTAGGAATACCAGAGGAGACCACCCGGACCAAAACAGGACAGGACTAGAATGACCACAGGAACCCAGTAAATCACCCGTGAGTACAAACACGCGTGGCTGGTGACAGAGAGGAGAGAGGGGCCTAAGGAGAGATTAAGTGGCTGCTTAGTTCGACAGTTTGTCAGTGGAGACACCACCTCCAGTCTGCTCCACAACAAGGGGACAGCTGAAGGGAGGAGGAGGCTCCCCAGAGACTCACCAAGTGCAACTCTGAGTCTCCATTGCTACTGCCCTCAGAGTCTGGAGCAGCAACAGGGAGGGACACCAGGGTACAGAGATCTGACCTGGAAACTCAGGAGAAGACCTATGCCTCTCGGTGGCATAGCTGAGGGGCTGTGAAAGTCTCTATGCATAACCACTGGAGTATCTCTGCCACACCCTGCTTTATCTCTTGGTCAGGAGTCAGTGATTAAGCCAAGAAGCCTATTGATAGTTTAAAAGCCCTCAGGCTCCCATAGCCTACAGGGGAAAAAAAAAAGGCTTTTACACCACTGAACTCCAACTCAGGGATTGAAAAAACTGTTAACTTATATAAAATGGTTAAAACAACAAGAAAAAATATTGGAGACTCGAACCAGGACAAGAGTCCAGCTAAAAGTCCTCCAGAGGGTGAAGCACAAAACAACGAGTTCAACATCCAAACATTAGCTAAGGAAATAATAACAGGAGTGAGTAAAGAATTTGAAAAAATTGTAATCAGAAATGCAGGAACAACAAGTGAGAATATGGAAGAAAATTCTAATTATCTCATGGTTATTAGAGAGCTGAAAGCTGAAATCGCTGAGCTAAGAAGGCAACTAACTGAACAAGCTAAAACAGTATCAGAGCAGGGCAACAAAATAGATGAACTCCAGAAAGCAGTAGAGGGCAGAGAGAATAGAATCTATGAGGCTGAAGACAGAATTAGCAAGATTGAGGATGAATTAGAGACAACTAAAAAAGAAGTAAGAGATCTCAAAAAGAGATTAAGAGATGCTGAAAACAACAACAGAGTCCTATGGGATGACTTCAAAAGAAACAATATACGCATTATTGGCTTACCAGAGGAAGAAAGAGAAGGGGAGGAAGAAAGCATTCTCCAGGCCATAATAGCTGAAAATTTCTCTAGTCTAGACAACACCAAAGACATAAAGATTCAAGAAGCCCAGAGGGTCCCAAACAGAATTAACCCAGACCTAAAGACACCAAGACATGTCATACTTAGATTGGAAAGGAATAAGGATAAAGAAAGGATCCTCAAGGCTGCAAGAGAAAAACAAAGAGTCACCTACAAAGGAAAACCCATAAGATTAGCAGCAGACTTCTCCATACAAACACTACAGGCCAGAAGAGAATGGCAAGATATCTATCGAGTGCTCAATGAGAAAGGCTTTCAGCCAAGAATACTATATCCTGCTAGATTGTCATTCAGACTAGATGGAAGCATCAAAACCTTCTCAGACAAGCAACAGTTGAAGGAAGCAACCATCACCAAGCCTGCCTTGAAAGAAGTTCTGAAAGGTCTCCTATAAACAACCAGACCACCACAAATAGAACATATATCAAAACACTCTAAAACTCTACAAGAATGGCGTTAAAATATCTTCAATCTTTGATATCAATAAATATCAATGGACTGAATTCACCTATTAAAAGACACAGAGTAGGAAGATGGATCAGAAAACACAACCCAACAATATGTTGTCTACAGGAAACTCACCTAACGCAACAAGACAAACACAGACTTAAAGTGAAAGGATGGAAAACTATCATTCAAGCCAATGGCCCACAAAAAAGGGCAGGAACAGCTATTCTCATATCTGACATGATAGACTTTAAAATAGATAAGATTAAAAAAGATAGGAATGGACACTACTTACTGCTCAGAGGATCAGTCAATCAAGAGGACTTAACAATTATTAATATCTATGCACCCAATGAGAAGCCATCTAAATACATCAAACTTCTACTGAAAGAGCTACAGCAATATATTAACAGTAACACAATCATAGTAGGGGACTTCAACACCCCACTATCTCAACTTGACATATCATCCAGGCAGAAAATCAATAAAGACATAAGGGAGCTAAATGAAGAGATAGATAAACTAGAACTATTGGACATTTTCAGAGTCATTCATCTCAAGAAACTGGAATACACATTTTACTCAAATCCACATGGATCATTCTCAAGGATAGACCATATGTTAGGCCACAAAGACAGCATCAGCCTATTCAAGAGCACTGAAATCATCCCAAGCATCTTCTCAGACCACAGTGGAATTAAACTAACACTTAACAATCAACAAAAGATTAGAAACAGTGCCAAAATGTGGAAGCTCAACAGTACACTTCTTAACAACTTCTGGGTCAAAGAGGAAATCAAGGAAGAAATCAAAATGTTTCGAGAGTTCAATGAAAATGAAGACACAAGCTATCAAAATATTTGGGACACAGCTAAAGCAGTCCTAAGAGGGAAGTTCATAGCTATACAAGCACACATTAGGAAACAAGAAAAGGCACAAATAAACAGCCTGATTGCACATCTTAAAGACCTAGAAGAAGAACAACAAAGGAATCCTAAAGCAACCAGAAGGACAGAAATTACTAAAGTTAAGGCAGAAATAAATAACATTGAGAATAGGAAAACCATACAAAAGATCAATGAAAGTAAATGTTGGTTCTTTGAAAGAGTAAACAAAATCGACAAACCTTTAGCCAGACTCACAAAACAAAAAAAAGGAGAAGACCCAAATAAATCGGATAGTAAATGAAAGAGGAGAAATCACAACAGACACTGCAGAAATTCAACATATCATGCGAGGCTTCTATGAACAACTATATGCCACCAAGCTAGAGAACCTGCAAGAAATGAATGATTTCCTAGATACCTACCAACTTCCAAAACTAAGTAAAGAGGAAGTGGATAACATGAACAGGCCCATCACAGCTAATGAAATTGAAACAGTTATCAAAAATCTTCCCAAAAATAAAAGTCCTGGACCAGATGGTTTTACAAATGAATTCTACAAAACTTTCAAAGAAGAACTAATACCTCTACTTTTAAAAGTCTTCCAGAAGATTGAAGACACTGGAATACTCCCTGCCAGCTTCTATGAAGCCAACATCACCCTGATACCAAAAGCAGACAGGGACACAACCAAAAAAGAAAACTACAGACCAATATCTCTAATGAACATAGATGCGAAAATATTGAACAAAATTCTAGCCAACCGGATACAGCAGTATATCAAAAAGATTGTTCATCATGACCAAGTGGGGTTTATCCCAGGCATGCAAGGTTGGTTTAATATACGTAAATCAATCAATGTGATCTACCACATCAACAAAAGCAAGACCAAAAACCACATGGTCATATCAATAGATGCAGAGAAAGCCT
This sequence comes from Erinaceus europaeus, assembly GCF_950295315.1. Lineage (NCBI taxonomy): Eukaryota > Metazoa > Chordata > Mammalia > Eulipotyphla > Erinaceidae > Erinaceus > Erinaceus europaeus. The sequence goes on along the minus strand of NC_080176.1, from coordinate 19,019,405 downwards.
TTGACAAAATACAACATCCCTTTATGATCAAAACACTACAAAAAATAGGAATAGATGGAAAATTCCTGAAGATAGTGGAGTCTATATATAGCAAACCTACAGCCAACATCATACTCAATGGTGAAAAATTGGAAGCATTTCCACTCAGATCAGGTACTAGACAGGGCTGCCCACTATCACCATTACTATTCAACATAGTGTTGGAAGTTCTTGCCATAGCAATCAGGCAGGAGCAAGGAATTAAAGGAATACAGATTGGAAGAGAAGAAGTCAAACTCTCCTTATTTGCAGATGACATGATAGTATACATGGAAAAACCTAAGGAATCTAGCAAGAAGCTTTTGGAAATCATCAGGCAATACAGTAATGTGTCAGGCTATAAAATTAACATTCAGAGAATGTTAATCCAAGCTTTGGGTCCATGATTGCTCAACAATTTGTTTGGCTTTGTATGTTAACTCTCTTTTCAGTCACCAGGTTCCAGGTGTCATCAGGATGCCGGCCAGACTTCCCTGGATTGAAGACACCACCAATGTGTCCTGGAGCTCAGCTTCCCCAGAGACCCATCCTACTAGGGAAAGAGAGAGGCAGACTGGGAGTATGGACCGACCAGTCAACGCCCATGTTCAGCGAGGAAGCAATTACAGAAGCCAGACCTTCTACCTTCTGCAACCCACAATGACCCTGGGTCCATGCTCCCAGAGGGATAGAGAATGGGAAAGCTATCGGGGGAGGGGGTGGGATATGGAGATTGGGCGGTGGGAATTGTGTGGAGTTGTACCCCTCCTACCCTATGGTTTTGTTAATTAATCCTTTCTTTAATTAAAAAAAAAAAAGATTATATACATTAAAAAAAAAAAAAGAAAGGGACAGAGACACCTGCCACCCTGCTTCACCACCTATGAAGCTTTTCCCCTGCAGGTGAGGACTAGGGGCTTGAACCCGGGTCCTTGTGCATTGTAGTGTGTGCACTTAACCAGGTGCACCACCACCTGGCCCCTCTTGCCATGTCTTTTGAACAGTCAGATGGGGGCAGGAGCTCAGCTGAGGGTAACCTAAGAACTGGGGTCTGGGCAGAGAGACGGCCAGTGAGCGACTGCAGGAAGAGGGCTTCACTGCTTAGTGCCCTGCTAGAGAGTGACTTCCAGGGGGCAGGCAGTGACACGCCTGGTTAAACACAGTACTAAGTGCAAGGATCCATGCAAAGATATGGGTTTGAGCCTGTCCCCCCAAATTTCCTTAGATTACTATTATAGAGGCAGAGGGTGAGAGACCACAGCACCAAAGCTTCCTTCAGTGTGGTGGGGGCCGGCCTCGAACCTGGTCAAGCATATTGCAAAGCTGTGCACTATCCAAATGAGAGTGTTTTATGACCCAAACTTTGTAAATTATATTATTTATTATTATTTGTATTATATCTATTAGAGAGAGACAGCCAGAAATCGGGAGGGGAGGGGGAAGTAGAGAGATAGAGAGATATCTGCAACACAGCTTCACCACTTGTAAAGCTTTCCCCTTGCAGGTGAGACCTGGGGCTCGAACCAGGGTCCTTGTGCATTGTAAAATGTGCACTCAACCAGGTGCACCAACACCCAGCCCCAAACCTTGTAAAATTAATGGAAGAAAATATAAGTTTGGGGCTAGGGAGACAGCATAATTATAGTTATGCAAAAGACTCATGTCTGAGGCTCCAAGCTCCCAGGTACATCCCCAGCACCAGAGATGAGTGGTGCTCTGGTATTTCCCTCTTTCTCTCTGTATCTCTGTCATTAAAATAAAATAAACAGGGGAGTAGGGCAGTGGATTAAGTGCACATGGCATAAGGATCCCAGTTGGAGCCCCTGGCTCCCCACCTGCAGGGGGTTACTTCACAGGAGGTGAAGCAGGTCTGCAGGTGTCTTATCTTTCTCTCCTCATCTTCCCCTCCTCTCTCGATTTCTCTCTGTTCTATTCAACAACAGCAACAGCACTGGAAACAATAACAAGGGCAACAAGTGGTCCGGGATGTGGCACAGTGGCTAAGGCACTGGACTCTCAAGCATGAGGTCCTGAGTTCAATCTCCAGCAGCACAAGTACCAGAGTGATGTCTGGTTCTTTCTCTCTCTCCTGACTTTCTCATAAATAAATAAATAAAATCTTAAAAAAAACAAAAACAAGGGAAACAAAAATGGGAAAAATGATAGTGGATTCCTATTGCAGGCACCGAGCCCCAGCAATAAACCTGGAGGCAATAAATAAATAAAATATTTAAAAAGAAAAAGGGTAAGTTTTGAATCATCTGTGGTTGCCAATAGTCACCCAGGAAAACAAAAGAGAAAAGGTCTATTTGGGAACCATTTGTGATCCTGTGGGCTCAGAGACACTAACCTGGTCTCTGAACCAGTGATGGAGCCCCAAGTCTGGGATGGTCCTCTGTGCCTGCACTCTCCAGTTCCCTCTCCCCTGCTCTCTGCCTACTGCCATGTGGCACTGGGTCCTGCCTCGATGGGCACCCCATGCTGACTAACTTGCAAACAGTGCTGTCGCATCCCACTGCGCAGGCGTTCTGGCCAGAGTCCCAGCTAAGGGGTCATCCAGGACTAGGAATTCCACTCTGGGTCTTCCCCAGAAGGCTCCACACCTATTTGTTGAATTTCTTTCTTTCTTTTTTTAAAAATTATCTTTATTTATTTATTGCATAGAGACAGAAATTGAGAGGGAAGGAGGTGACAGAGAGGGAGAAAGACCGACAGACACCCGCAGCCCTGAACCCAGGTCCTTGCGCACTATAACTAGTGTGCGCTCAACCAGGTGCACCACCACCCGGCCCCCCTATTTGTTGAGTTTCAAGCACTCTCAAGGGGCAAAGTGGGGCACACCTAGTGTGTACAAAGTACACAGTACAGTGGGCAAGGGACCGGGGTTCCAGTTTCTGTCCCCAATTGCTGGCGGAAGCTTCACAAGTGGTGAAGCGGCACTGCAGGTCTCCCCCCACCCCCATTTTTTTTAAACCAAAGCATTGCTCATTGCTTATGGTGGTTGGGGGGCTGAGGGACCGAACCTAGGGCTTTGGGGCCTCAGGCATTGAGAGTCTCTTTGCATAACCCTTATGCAATCTACCCCTGTGGGTGTTCTGTCTTCCCCCTCCCTCTTGATTTCTCTTTATCTTTAACCAAAAACAAATAGAATACTTAAAAAATAATAGTAAAATAAGGGACCCAAGTGGTAGTATGCCTGGTTAAGTACACACATCACCATTCCCAAGGTCCCAAGTTTGAGCCCCTGCTCTCCACCTGCAGGGGGAAAGCTTCAGGAGTGCTGAAGCAGGGTTGCAGGTGTCTCTTTTCCCCTATTTCTCCCCTCCCCTCTCAATTTCTCTCTGTCCTATCAAAAAAATAAATATAAAGTAATTTTCTTAAAAAAAAATCCTTGTCTGCTGCTATACAGCATATTTTCCTTAATCTCTGCTTTCCTCTCAGTCTTTGACTATCTGTGGCATCATTGGCAATTCATTCCAGATACTCTCCCTATGCATCCCCAAGGAGTTCCTAGAACTTCAGACTCAAATATGCTTCAACAAAGAGGCTGCCTTTTATTTCCTATCTGTATATTTTGTTTACCGAAGACATTGGGATAAGGCTGACTGTCACCTGGCGGTGAGCTAACACCCAATGATAAATGCCCCCGGACCGATTTGAGAATTCACAAAGGCAGGGTGTTGAGACTGGAACTGGGATCGCACGGGGCTAACTTTTCTCCCCGCACTTTGGCAGCTCTAAATCTTCGTGAAGCCGAGGTTTCTCATCCTAGGCCAGTGGGTGAGCTATAACCTGACCAGCAGGCCCCCCACCACCACAGGCAGCTCACGCTCCTGGCAGGCTTCCAGGTGTGGGCTGGCGTAGACAATAAGGTCAGGCTCGTGTAGCCTGTGCGGCCATGTTCACTGAGGGCACGAGCACCAAAACCACTGGACGCCCACATCGACGTCATATTGACGCGACGGCGGAGGGGCAAAGTTCAAGTGTCGTTGCCGCCATTTCTAAGGAAGGCGTTTCCCGGCTCAAACAGTACCTTACGCCAACAATTCGTGTTTTAACTCCACTAGTGGCCCCTTGAGAGGTCGACCGTGCTCTTTCGATCGTTCCTCAACCCTGGAACCTGCCCCACGGAGTCGTTCTTGAGCACGGGGGTCTCTGTGGACTCACTCCCGGGCTGCTCGCCGGGTTTGACAGTTCCCATGGCACCGCCTCTGGCCCCGATCTCTTCACCTGGACCAAACCCGGCCAAGCTCCAGGGCAGGAAAGCTGAGTGTGTGAGCTTCGCGGACGTGGCCGTGTACTTCTCCCCGGAAGAATGGGAGTCTCTGCGGCCCGCGCAGAGGTCCTTGTACCGGGACGTGATGCGCGAGACCTATGGCCACCTGTGTGCGATCGGTGAGGCCCCGCGTCTGGTCTGGGCCGCGTCCGGGTCTTCCCGCCCGGCCTTTGGATCCTGCGCATGAAGTGGGGCGGGCAAGTGGAGGGCAGACTTGCGGCAGTGTAGGCTTTTGTTTATTCCCCCCCAGGGTTCCGAGGCACCAAGCCAGCCCTCATCTCCTGGGTGGAAGAAGAGACCGAACTGCGGGTTTCAGATGCCCGGGATTCCGTGGCGGGAGAGTGCCTGATAGAAGCACACGCAGGTGAATTAGTGGGTGCTCATGGGCTCATGGGGACTTCCTCTGTGCCTGACCCATCCCGTTATGACCTGCCAATTCTGCTGCCTGCTATTCAGGTTCTTTCCTGACTTGCACTCCTGGTTAAGGTTATAACTGACTCCAGCCTGTGTTGCGGATTCAGCCAGTAAAGGAGCTGCTGAGTGTGACCCAGGTCTGGCTGGGCTGCAGGACTCTAGCATGCCGCTTCTCCACTACCCTCAAGTACTTGGTCTCTAAGCTCTCTTGAGCTCCACACCATCTCTCTCTCTCCCACCTCTCGTTTTCCTGCACTTGTTGCTCAGTCACCTTCTGTATTGTTTACTTCCTTTTTTAAATGTGTGATCACCTTTTAAAAAAATATTTGTTTCCTTTTGTTGCCCTTGTTTTTTTATTGTTGTAGTTATTTTGTTGTCACTGATGTCGTTGTTTGATAGGATAGAGAGAAATGGAGAGAGGAGGGGAAGACAAGGGGAGAGGAGGATACCTGCAGACCTGCTTCACTGCTTGTGAAGCAGCTTCCCTGAAGGTGGGGAGTGGGGGGGGGGGGCTCGAACCAGGGTCTTTAGGCTGGGCCTTGCACTTTGCGCCACGTGCGCTTAACCCTCTGCGCCACTGCCCAACTCCTGTGTGATCATCTTTTAAAAACATTTTTACTTATTATTGGATAGAGACAGAGAATTTGAGAGGGGAGGGGAGGGGAGGGGAGAGAGAGACAGAGAGACACTCGAAGCCCTGGATTCACAGCTTTACCCCTGCTGGTAGGACCAGGGGCCTAAACTTGGGTCCTTGAGCATTGTAATAATACTAGTCATTCTCTGGCTTGGGAGATGGCACTGTGGACAAAGTGTTGGACTCTCAAGCATAAAGTCTTCAGTTCAGTGTCTGGCATTGCATGTGTTTTTCTCTCTCTTAAAAAAAAATACAGTGGTCTGGGAGGTGGCGCAGTGGATAAAGCATCGGACTCTCAAGCATGAGGTCCTGAGTTCTATCCCCGGCAGCACATGTACCAGAGTGATGTCTGGTTCTTTTTATCTCTTCCTATCTTCCTCATTAACAAATAAATAAAATATTTTTAAAAAATACATATTTTGGGGGTGGACAGTAGCACAGAAGGTTAAGCACACATGGCACAAGGCACAAGGATTGGCATAAGGATCCCAGTTCGAGCCCCGGTTCCCCACCTGCAGGGGGTCGCTTCACAAGCCGTGAAGCAGGTTTGCAGGTGTCTATCTTTCTCTCCCATTCTTTGTCTTCCTGTCCTCTCTGAATTTCTCTGTTCTATCCAACAACAGCAGCAGCAATAACAACAATAACAACAACAATAAACAAGGGCAGCAAAAGGGAAAAAATAGCCTCCAGGAGCAGTGGATGTGTGGTGCAGGCACTGAGCCCCAGCAATAATCCTGGAGGAAAAACAAAAACAAATATTTCGGGGCAGGGGACAAATAGCATCATAGCTATGCAAAGAGATTCTCATGTCTAAGGCTCTAAAGCCCCAGGTTGAATCCCCCATACTACCATAAGCTAGAACTGATTATAGTGTTTTGGGGGTGGGGGGAATACATACATATATATATATATATATATATATCCCCTCTCCATGATGCAACTGACATGTCTTCTGTTCCTGGCCGCCCATACCCCCAGCTCTGACACAGAATGTAGGGGTCCCCTGCACTTTCTTTCTCTTTTATTTGCAGTTTTTCTTTCTGTCCTGTGCAACTGAAGAAAAGGTGTCACTCCCTTGCCTGTACACAACTGAATATGAAAGGCAGTGGTGGGTCCCACAGGTGACTGACTATCTAAGAGGCGGGTCTGTTACCCATTGGTATGGGATTCAAGGCCTGAGAAGCCTCCCTTCTCTCCCAGCAGATTCCAGCAACACGGAAGTGAAAAGACTTAAGGTCTTGGAGATCCTTTCTGTGGATGATCCATCTACTGGCGTAAAGACTGTCAAAGGTCCTTCTGCCTGCCTCCCCAATGGCTTAGATCGGCCTTCCAAGAAACCTTGCCGGGGTCGCCCCCGACTCTGTGCCCATCTCCCGGTCCCCCGGGCAGACCAGCGTCATGGCTGCTACCTGTGTGGAAAGAGTTTTGCCTGGCAGTCCACCCTGACACGCCACCTGTATACCCACACCGGGGAAAAGCCTTTCTGTTGTTCTGTCTGCGGCAAGGGCTTCAGCCAGGTCTCTTCCCTGAGCAAGCACCGAGCCTTCCACCTTGGGGAGCGTCCCCACCGCTGCCCTGACTGTGGACGGACCTTCACCCAGCGCTGTAACCTCACTACCCACCTCCGGGTTCACACTGGTGAGAAACCCTACCGCTGTGCAGACTGTGGCCGCTGCTTCAGCCAGAGCTCCGCCCTTTGCCAGCACCAGCGGGTTCACAGCGGCGAGACCCCCTACAACTGCCTGGACTGCGGGCGTGCCTTTGCCCATGCCTCAGACCTGCGGCGTCACATGCGCACACATACGGGCGAGAAGCCCTATCCGTGCCCAGACTGTGGGCGCTGCTTCCGACAGCGCTCTGAGTTGGTAGTCCACCGGCGTACCCACAGCGGGGAGCGCCCTTATCCTTGCCCTCAGTGTGGCAGGTGCTTTAGCCAGAAGTCGGCTGTGACCAAGCACCTATGGGTCCACAGGCCTGATGCTGGGATGCGCAGGCGCCGGGTTGCCAGTGGGTTGCTTGTGCCTCTGGTCTCTGGCCCAGGGGACCTGGACCCACCAGTGGGCTTTCAGCACTATCCAGATATATTCCAGGAGTGTGGGTGATGGCCTCAAGGGTGATAACGCAAAACACAAAGCTTTTCATGTTGCCAGAGGTCCAGCCTGGGCTGGAGCCTAGTCCTCCACAGCACTTCTGGGGAGGTCTCAGCTGGACTCAGGCGATGAGGCGTCGGCTTGACCTAGTGACGCTTGGCTCTCCAGGCTCCCAGGTCAGAAGCCCCCTTTGCTAAGTTTGAGCTGTGACCCCCCGCTGTCGGGGAGAGAAAGCTGCTTCTCAGCTTACACATGTTGAGGATTTAGGTCGCCAGCAGTGTTTTCTAGCGTTTTTTACTGCAGAAGTTACAGAAGGCCTGGTACTCAGTCTGGCCTGTGGCTTTCTCTTTGTCCTATCCAACAACGACATCAACAACAATAATAACTACAACAATAAAACAAGGGCAACAAAAGAGAATAAATAAATATTAAAATATCTTTAATAAAAAATAAACATAAAAAAGTATTTACTTTGGGGGCTGGATGGTAGCTCAGCAGGTTAAGCGCACACAGCGCAAAGTGCACGGACTAGCGTAAGGATCCCGGTTTGAGCCGCCGGCTCCCCACCTGCACGGGGGTCGCTTCACAAGTGGTGAAGCAGGTCTGCAGGTGTCTGTCTTTCTCTCCCCCCCCTTCCCGTCCTCTCTCCATTTCTCTCTGTCCTATCTAACAACAGCAATGGCAACAAAAGGAGCAACAAAATGGGGGAAAAAATGGCCTCCAGGAGCAGTGGATTCGTAGTTATCTCGAGCAAGGAATTAGAGCAAGGACTTACTCGGAGAGTGTGTCGGGGTCAAGCAATAATTCTTTACTTATTTTAGATGCCAGAGAAAGGTCACACAATTCACACAACACACAGTCAACCCGTTACCTCTCCTTACTTAATAGCTGTTTGCAGATAAGGCTCACGAAGTGGTCACCAGCCTGTGTTGCCGGACTGGAGGTCCTTCGTCCGCTGGCGCGACCAGATGAGCGAGGCTGCTGGGGAAGCGGTTACTTAGCCTAGCCGCGTGTGCTTTAACTTTTTAGCAGCACCTGTGGCATCCCATCAGTAACGGTGAAAGGGCTTCATTCAGCTGGTTTCTGAGCCTTTACTTATACTTAGCTTGTCTCTGGTTTCAAAGTTACACTGGCCAATCAGGTTCAGGTTGACATCTTATCCTATGTACATGTCTCTGTCTTTATCACACTATGCAAGTGCACTATGGTTACTATAGTTACTAGGGTTCCATGTTCACTACAGTAGTGCAGGCACTGAACCCCAGAGATAACCCTAAAGGCAAAATAAAAAGTATTTACTTTTACAGGAGAGAACCTAGAGCACTGCTCAGTTCTGGCTTACGGTGGTGTTGGGGCTTGAACCCCTGTGACCTAAGGCATGTAAACCCCATGTTCTGGCGTGATGAATGATCTCTCTAGCCTCTCTTGTCTTTTGCTGCTCAGGGTTCTCCAAATGCTTGTTATCTCTTTCCAGGAAGATGAAAGATGACATTTCCATTTATCTATTTATTTTTACCAGAGCACTGCTCAGCTCTGGCTTATGGTGGTACAGGAGATTCAACCTGGGACTTTGGAGCCTCAGGCATGAGAGTCTCTTTGCATAACCATTATGCTATCTACCCCTCTTAACCTTCCCTTCATTTATCTAAGAAGACGATGAGACAACTACTAGGAGCTCCTGCATCACCCACAGAGGAATTTAACTGGTGGTGAAAGCAACTAAACCTGTTCCAGCAACTAGAGTAGAAAAGGGACAAGAATAGGACCCCATTGTCTCTCCAGAGTCACTTTTTCCTTCATCCAAAGCTGCACCTGCATAAGCGCCATCTTCCACCAGCCTCTGCCCACATGGGACAGGGAGGGGCCCTTAGCCGCCCTAAAGGCCAGATTCTCTGTTCACTTCCCTTGATTGTCCTTACCTGGAAGGAATCCCCATGGAATCCCTGCCTCCTGGAGAGAAAAATCCAGGAATCAAAGGCTAAAGGCTCCCAGGGGTTAAGGGGCAGGACAGGCCGGGAAGCCGATTAGCAAGCAGCCTCCTCTCTGCGGGAGCCCCCCACCCCCGTGCCCTCGAGTCCCCGGAGGACCGCAAGTGTGGGAAACGGAGCGTGAAGGAGACCGGGGGAGGGAGACTGTCTGCCCTCAAATTCCCCGGCTTTCATTATTCAGAAAGATAAAACTTAATGGGAAAATGGGGGCGGGCAAAGTTCTGAAAGCACAGGCCCAGCTCGAGGGGAGACGCCAGACACCTGCCTCCCACTCACTCACTCGCTCACAACTGCGGCCGCTTCAGGCAGGTGGGGAGATGGAACCGGCCTGCGCACCGCCCAGCCAATCAGAAAGGCGCCTCCCGTTCCCTGGCGACCGTTAACGCCAAGTTGTAGGGGTGGTGGGAGGGGCCTAGAAAAGCGCGAGCTCTAGTGGCCAATCGCTCGGCTCCGTGGGAGCTGGGGGGCGGAGCCTCCGAAAGCGGGAGGCCGGGCTGTTTCCTTGGCAACAGTCCTAGCCCTCCCGGAGGGGGGCAGGGTGCAGATATGAAGGAGCAGAGCCAGAGTGGGGGACAGCAGGAGGGGGCGATAGGAGCACCAGGGTGGAGGGCGAGGGTCGAGGAAGGGGGTCCCAGACTGCAAGAGGCTCGAGGAGCCCTAGAGGGGACAGGCGGTCCGTTCAGGTTCCCGAGGCGCGGCCGGAGCTGACCCCAAGGCCGGGAGGGGAGGGGAGGGGAGGTAGACACCGCCCCCGCTGGCGCCGGGAAGCGTCGCTCCTTCTCTCTGACCTTGGTCTCGCTTGTCGTCTCGCCCTTGGCCACAGGCGTCCACGGCCTCAGGGCCCGGGGGACGGACAGCTCGGCCCCCGGGCGGCGGAGACCTAAAACACAGACACACGCACTTGCCCCAGTCCCTCCTACCGGCTCCGGGGCGCCCCGTCCTCGCCCACCTCAGCTCCGGGGCCACCCAGCCCAGGGTTAATGCCAACGAGTTTCCACCTCCAGTCGCTCCTAGAGCGGCCGCAGCGCTAGCCAGCGGGGGGAACTGGCCGCGGACGGACACTTCCTGTGCTGGGGAAAGGGGTCGGCTAGCCGCAGCCCAGCCCGGGGCCGGGGGGCAGGACGGCGGGGTCTCGGGCCTGGAGCGGCACCCCGGGCCGCAGCGCGAGTCGTGGAGCCCCCCGCCGCCGCCACCCCAAGACCCCGACGCGTGGGGGTCCGGGAGGGCTCCGGGGCCAGTCCAGACCTTGCGGCGGGGGCGGGGCCGCGGGCAGGGGAGGGGCCGGCGGAGCGGAGAGGCCCAGGGTCAAGACGTCCGGCCTCCGGGCCCGGGGGTGGGCGGCCGGGGCTCCAGGGCGGCGCTGAGCGGGCGGGCGGCGAGGGCCCGGGGCTCGGGGCTCTCAGGCCGGTCGCTGGATCGTTCGCCATCGCCGCCGCCGCCGCACTGGGAGCCGGCGGGGGATGGAACGGGAGGCGTCGCCGTGGGGCCTCGAGCCCCGGGATGTGCAGAGCCCCGACGAAACGGGGAGCCCCGAAGGGTCCCCGAAAGGTGAGGGAGGAGTGCCCCTCTGAGGACCGTGGCTGGGAGCGGGAGAAAGGCCGTGGCCCCCGGGATGGGGGAGAACTGGGGGGCTGGGTCACTGGGGACTTAGAAGAGGCGGGACGGGACCTGCTCGGGTCAGCCGAGGGGTGGCGGGGATTTCAGCACCTGTCCGAGGGCCAGCGACCCGCCTAAGGAGGAGGGACAGGTGTGACCAGGAACGGTGGGACCCAGTGACCTTCTAGGCTCACACAATGTGGGTTTTGTATAATTCTCTGATCCTGCAGGCGACAGGAGTGAAAATGAGGAAGAGGACATTTCTCAGCAAGAAGGCACTGGGGACTATGAGGTTGAAGAGATACCTTTTGGGCTTGAACCCCAGAGCCCTGGGTCTGAGCCTCAGAGCCCCCGGTTTGAGCCCGAAAGCCCAGGTTTTGAGTCCCGGAGCCCTGACTTGGTGCCCCCAAGCCCTGAATTTGCTCCCAGGAGCCCTGAATCAGATTCTCAGAGCCACGAGTTTGAATCTGGCAGCCCTGGGTATGAGCCCCGAAGTCCTGGGTATGAGCCCAAGAGTCCTGGGTATGAGCCCAAGAGCCCTGGGTATGAGCCCAAAAGCCCTGGGTATGAATCTCAAAGTCCAGGCTGTGAATCCCAGGATCCTGAGCCCAAAACCCCAAGTCCTGATTTTGAAGCTCAGAGTTCCAAATTCCAGGAAGGTGTAGAAATGCTTCTGAACCCCGAGGAGAAGACCCCCTTGAGCCTCCCCCTGGGAGTCCACCCGATGGACTCCTTCACCCAGGGTTTTGCGGAGCAGCCCACGGGGGACCTACCCCTAGGGCCACCCTTTGAGATGCCCACAGGGGCCCTGCTGACTCCACCCCAGTTTGAGATGCTCCAGAACCCCATGGGGCTGACCGGGACCCTCCGGGGGCCTGGGCGCAGGGGCGGCCGTGCCCGGGGCAGCCAGGGCCCTCGGCCCAACATCTGCGGCATCTGCGGGAAGAGCTTCGGGCGGGGCTCCACCCTGATCCAGCACCAGCGCATCCACACGGGGGAGAAGCCCTACAAGTGCGAGGTCTGCAGCAAGGCCTTCTCGCAGAGCTCCGACCTCATCAAACACCAGCGCACGCACACGGGCGAGCGGCCCTACAAGTGTCCCCGCTGCGGCAAGGCCTTTGCCGACAGCTCCTACCTGCTCCGGCACCAGCGCACCCACTCCGGGCAGAAGCCCTACAAGTGCCCGCACTGTGGCAAAGCCTTCGGCGACAGCTCCTACCTCCTGCGCCACCAGCGCACCCACAGCCACGAGCGGCCCTACAGCTGCCCCGAGTGCGGCAAGTGCTACAGCCAGAACTCCTCACTGCGGAGCCACCAGCGGGTGCACACCGGCCAGCGGCCCTTCAGCTGCGGCATCTGCGGCAAGAGCTTCTCCCAGCGCTCGGCGCTCATCCCGCACGCCCGCAGCCACGCCCGCGAGAAGCCCTTCAAGTGCCCCGAGTGCGGCAAGCGCTTCGGCCAGAGCTCGGTGCTGGCCATTCACGCCCGCACCCACCTGCCGGGCCGCACCTACAGCTGCCCCGACTGCGGCAAGACCTTCAACCGCTCGTCCACGCTCATCCAGCACCAGCGCTCGCACACGGGCGAGCGGCCCTACCGCTGCGCGGTGTGCGGCAAGGGCTTCTGCCGCTCGTCCACGCTGCTGCAGCACCACCGCGTGCACAGCGGCGAGCGGCCCTACAAGTGCGACGACTGCGGCAAGGCCTTCTCGCAGAGCTCCGACCTCATCCGCCACCAGCGCACCCACGCGGCTGGCCGCCGCTGAGCCGGGCCTGAGCCAGGCGGGCGGGAGGGCTGCAGCCAGCAAGTAGCCTTTGGAGAGACAGGACGGGGAGGCAGGACGGGGAGGCAGGACGGGGAGCCCAGGGGCCAGGGTGGAGGCGGCCGTGCCCCGGGCCTCCTGAGAACACGGCTCTGCAGGGCGTTTGGAGCGAGGCCAAGCAGGCAGCGGGAGGCGCTGGGCGAGATCCAGGAAGCCAGGGCGGCGGCGGCGGTGGCGGCAGGGGGGCCCTTGGGTGGGCGCCTGACTTGGCCACGTGCTAGGCGGGGGTGGGGGGAGGGACGGGTCGGGTTACTTAACTAGCGTGGGGTAGCTTAGACTGGTAGCGGCTGAGTCCCTCTTGAGTCTGGAAGGGGGAGAGGGCAGGCCAGATGGTGAGGAGGGCCCCCCTCCCCCCGGGGTAGGGACTTAGGCTTTGAATGTGAACCCCAGCCTCCCTTTCTCAGGCTTTGGAACCCCTGACTTTTGAGTTCAATAAAAGACTTTATGTGGTCAAAGAGCCTTGTCCTGAGGATGTATACATACCAGGTGGTGACCGGGCAGGGGTGCGGCTGTGGGGGCTTTGGCAAGGGTGGGGGGTGGAGACTTTGCCAGGAAGCGCTTTCCTGGTGTGTGTTCCCCTGAACTATGCAGTCTGTGCCCACAGCCACCTGAGGCCTTCCTCCATGCTGGGGCAGCCCTGGCTCAGCAGGAGGTGTGAGAAAGTCCTCAATTTTATGGGCTTCCTCTTCCCAAACAGGGAGAGTCTGTCCTTTAACCAGAAACACCTGGTTTTCTCTCTTTCTTTCACCAGAGCACCGATCGGCTCTGGTTTATGGTGGTGCGGGGGGACTGAACCTGGGACTTTGGAGCCTCAGGCATGAGAGTCTTTTTGCATAACCATTATGCTGTCTACCACCCCCCCTTTTGTAAACTTTTCACATGGTTTTCTACAGATGCACACCTTTTCAAATATGAAAATACCCCAACTTGGGCCAGAGAAATACTGACAGTTCACCTGGGTAGTGCTGTGCTTTGCCCTCTGAGCAGCCCAGATTTGAGTCCTGGCCCCTAGGGCATCGGAGGAAGCTTTGGTGTTATGGTGGCACTCTCTCAGCCTGTCTTTATCTGAAAAAGTTAAAAAGCAAACAGCCTCTCCCCACCCCTCAAGTCCCGGACCTGGTGTCTGCGCTGCTGCTTATCAGATAAGGTGTGGAGCTGGAGAAACAGGCCAGCTGGGGGAGCACTCTGTTGCTCGGACCCCACCACCACCTCTGGCACAGATCCTGTGTGGACAACCCAGAAAGTCTCCTCTCAGGTCACAGGCGGAGAGCCAGCACTCCCGCACCAGGCTGTTTCTTTGACCAACTGGGGCCACTCAGTGCAGGCCTGAGGAAGAGAAGCCACTGTCCCCATTTTACGGATGAATAAATGAGTCCCCAGAGGAGAGGGGGTGCTGCCCCATATCCCCAAGCCAGATAGCCACAGAACATGGGCTCAAAGCCAGGGCTGGCTGCACTGTTTTCTGAAGAATACCAAGATGTCTTTACATGTTCACTCTCTGTCATGAGTGCACTGCTCTCTAGAGACTGCTTGACATGTGGCGGCGTGTGTCCCCATTGATGAGGTGGCTAACATGGCATGTGGGCCGGGTGTTCTCATGTGGAAAACAGTTCCCTGGGAGGTAGCAGTAGATATGGAGATAGTGTATTTGGCTGAGCACTGGACTTTCATGCCTGAGGCCCCTTCCTGGATTAATCCCAATGCCAGATGTATCCCCAATGCCAGAGTGGAACTTTGGCTTCTTTCTTTCTCTCTCTCATTTTATTTATTGAATTAAAGAAAATGAAGAGGCAGGTGGGGGGGTAGATAATATAATGGTTTTTCAAGGAGACTTCTGTGCCTGAGGCTCCCAAGTCTCAGGGTCAAGCCACTGGTCCCCACTTGCAGGAGGGAAACTTCATGAATGGTGAGGCAGGGCTGCAGGTGTCTGTTTCTTTCCCTCTCTACCTCTCCCTTTTCTCTCAATTTCTCTGTCTCTATTCAATAATAAATAAAAAAGTATTTAAAAAAAAAAAGAAAGGTAAACTAACCACTGTCCAGAACTATTGCCTTCGGTAAAATGTCCAGTCTCAATGAGATATATCTACTATCTTCCTCTATGATAGCTTTATCTTTCAGACAGAGCCAGAACACACTTGAAAAGAAGAAAATAAAAAATGGAGAGTCGGGGGTGGTGTGCCTGATTGAATGCACACGTTGTCATGTGCAAATACTTGGGCTCCCCACCAGTGGTGCTGCAGGCATCTCTCTTTCTCTCTCTGCTCCCCTCCCCTTCAATTTATTTTCCTATCAAAATAAATAAATAAGGGAGTCGGGCGGAAGAGCAGCGGGTTAAGCACACGTGGCGCGAAACACAAGGACCGGCATAAGAATCCTGGTTCGAGCCCCCAGCTCCCCACCTGCAGTGGCGTCACTTCACAGGTGGTGAAGCAGGTCTGCAGGCATCTGTCTTTCTCTCCCCCTATCTGTCTTTCCCTCCTCTCTCCATTTCTCTCTTCCTATTCAACAACAACGACATCAATAGTAACTACAAAAATAAAACAACAAGGGCAACAAAAGGGAATAAATAAATTTATAAATCAATAAAGAGTAAAAGTTTTTTTTTCAAGCCCCTGGCTCCCCACATGCAGGGGAGTCGCTTCACAAGTAGTTAAGTAGGTCTGCAGGTGTCTATCTTTCTCTTCCCCGCTCTGTCTTTCCCTCCTCTCTCTATTTCTCTCTGTCCTATCTAACAACGACGACATCAATAACAACAACAATAATGACTACAACAACAATAAAAAGACAACAAGGGCAACAAAAGGGAAAATAAATAAAATAAAATAGAGAAATCAAGAGGGAAGGAGAAGATAGAGAGGGAGAGAGACAGGGAGACACCTGCTGTACTGCTTCACTACTGCAAAGCTTTCCCCCTGTAGGTGGGGACTGAGGGCTCAAAGCAGGGTCCTTGAGCATTGTAACATGCTTGCTAAACCAGCTGTGCCATCACCCGGCCCCCAAACTATTTCTTTTCAGTGTCCCAGAGTGTCACCTCCTTAGAGAATTCCCTGCCTGTCTGTGTAATCACACTTTCCATTATCCCCCAGTCTATTATTCTCTTTTCTTTATTTTGCCTCCAGGGTCACTGCTGAGGCTTATTGCCTGTACTACGAATCCATTTCTCCTAGAGGCTATTTTCCGCCTTTTGTTGCCCTTGTTTCTCATTGTTGTTATTATTATTGTTAGTTCTGTTGTTGTTGTTGGATAGGACAGAGAAATCAAGAGAGGAGGGGAAGACAAGGGGAGAGAAAGATAAGACACCTGCAGACCTGCTTCACTAGTTGTGAAGTGACCCCACCGCAGGTGGGGAGCCGAGGGCTCGAACTGGGATCTTTACACAGGGATCATTATGCTGGTCCTTGTGCTTTGTGCCACCTGTGCTTAACCTGCTGTGCTATCGCCCACCTCCGAAATTTATTTTTATATAATTTATTTATTTAATTTTTTTTAAAAAATATTTATTTTATTTATTTATTCCCTTTTGTTGCCCTTATTGTATAATTTATTTTTTTTAACCTAAGTACTCCTCAGTTCTGGCTTCTGGTGGTACTGGGGCTTGAACCTGGAATCTCAGAGCCTCAGGAGATGAGAGTCTTTTTGAAAAACCTTTATGCTGTCTCCCCAGACCATAGAACTAACTTTTTGCCCCAAATATTTTTATTTATTGTATTTTAATGAGAGAGTGAGAGAGACACAAACATACACATAGAAAGAGACCAGAGCACTGCTCAGCTCTGGCTTCTGGTAGTGCTGGGGATTGAGAATTAACTATTAATTTTATAGTTCTTTTTTATTAAATATATTTATTTATTTATTCCCTTTTGTTGCCCTTGTTTTTTTTTATTGTTGTTCTTTCTCTCTTTTTTTTTTTTTTCCCTCCAGGGTTATTGCTGGGCTCGGTCCCTGCACCATGAATCCACCGCTCCTGGAGGCCATTTTATTTTATTTTATTTTTTAAATTTTATTTATTCACTTTTGTTGCCCTTGTTGTTTTATTGTTGTAGTTATTATTGTTGTTGTCGTTGTTGGATAGGACAGAGAGAAATGGAGAGAGGAGGGGAAGACAGAGAGGAGGAGAGAAAGATAGACACCTGCAGATCTGCTTCACCGCCTGTGAAGCGACTCCCCTGCAGGTGGGGAGCCGGGGTTCGAACCGGGATCCTTATGCTGGTCCTTGTGCTTTGCGCCACCTGCGCTTAATCCGCTGCACTACAGCCCGACTCCCCTGGAGGCCATTTTTTCCCCCTTTTTGTTGCCCTTGTTGTTGTAGCCTCGTTGTGGTTATTATTATTGCCATTGTTGATGTTGTTCATTGTTGGATAGGACAGAGAGAAATGGAGAGAGGAGGGGAAGACAGAGAGGGGGAGAGAAAGATAGACACCTGCAGACCTGCTTCACTGCCTGTGAAGCGACTCCCCTGCAATTCCAATTAACTCTATCCCCTCTGAAGATTCCTACAGGCGCTTCCGCCAAGCCATCTTCAAAGCAGCTTCCCAAGCTATTCCTCGTGAGAGACGTGCTAACTATACGCCTTGTCTTGATGCTGAATGCGAGCAACTACTAAAGCAGTATGATGAGTCGGGCGACCCAGATGTGGCTGACCAACTCATTGCCTCCCTGGATGCAGCACACCAAGCCTGCTGGCAACAACTCACGGAAAGTCTGAACTTCACCCACTCAAGTAGGAAGGCCTGGAAGCTTCTTCATAGTCTGGGTGCCAGTAGCCAGCCCTCTCCCATCTCCCATCCTCCCGTATCTCCAAACTCAGTGGCCAGTCACTTAACTCAAGTTAGACGTGCTAAGATCGACCCAGTCTGGAAAAGAGAAATTTCCCATGAGTGGTCATCCCACTTCCGTTTATCTTGTCCATCTCCAAAACTCTCTCCCTTTACACTGTCTGAACTGGAAGACGCTTTGAAGAGGGTTAAACCGGGAACGGCTGCTGGCTATGATAACATCACCCCAGAACTCATTCTTAACTTGGGCCCCACAGCAAAGAAGTGGCTCACTTCATTCCTGTCCCACATCTTGGAATCTGAATCTATGCCCAAAATTTGGCGTCATGCGAAGATAATAGCAGTTTTGAAACCAAAGAAAGACCCAACACTGGCCGCCAGCTATAGACCAATTTCTCTCCTCTCCGTGTGTTACAAACTCCTTGAGAAGCTGCTTCTATTTTCTCTTCTTACAGAGAAATTCCTATCACCCGCCCAAGCTGGTTTCCGCCCAGGAAGATCTACCTGCGAACAAGCCATGGCTCTCTCAACTTACATTGAAAATGGATTCCAGAAGAATTTAAAGACAGGTGCTGCCTTTGTTGATCTCACAGCAGCCTATGACACGGTCTGGCACTGTGGTCTCCTAGTCAAGATCTCAAGATGCCTGCCTCCATGGGTGGCCAACACTATATCGTTTCTTCTCCAAAACAGAAGATTCCGGGTGCATCTGGGTGACAAGTCTAGCAGATGGAGACTTGTCTCAAGTGGCCTCCCCCAGGGCTCTGTTCTGGCTCCTACGCTATTTAATATTGACATCAATGACCTCCCAGAAACTTCTTCAAGGCAGTTCATCTACGCCGATGACATCTGCTGTGCAACTCAGGCATCAAAGTTCGACACCCTCGAGGAAACACTCACGAAAGACATGTCTCTGATATCTGATTACTGTAAAAAATGGCGACTAATCCCTAGCACTGCAAAAACGGTATCATCTGTTTTCCATCTACACCATGCCTCGGCCTCGCGTGAGCTTAATGTGCAGCTTGATGATACGAGAATCCGGCATGAAGCTCAGCCAGTCTATCTTGGCGTTACTCTCGATCGCACCCTGTCATTTCACGAACATCTCATAAAAACTGCAGCAAAGGTGGGCGCGAGGAATAACATCATTGCAAGACTGGCCAGCTCTTCATGGGGCGCGAGGGCTTCCACACTTCGATCATCATCTCTGGCATTATGCTATTCCACTGCAGAATACTGTGCCCCAGTATGGTTCCGTAGCCCCCATGTCCACTTGGTCGATTCCAAATTATATTCCTCCATGAGGATCATTTCTGGAACCATCCGTTCCACCCCGGTTCCATGGCTGCCAGTTCTTAGCAACATCGCCCCGCCAGATATTCGTCGGGATGCGGCATCATCTAAGTTCATTTCCCACGTCTACGCTCGACCGGACCTGCCAATATATGCGGATATCTTCGCCCACCCTGTCCAACGCTTGACGTCTCGTCACCCAATCTGGTCCCCTACGCCTACACTGAACTTCTCTGTTCCAGACTCTTGGAAACAGAGTTGGCAGTCAGCTGAGGTAAAGAACAAACACCTCATCACAGACCCCTGCAAGCGTCAACCCAGCTTTGACCTAGCACGTTATGATTGGGCCCTCAATCGCTATCGAACAGGCCATGGCCAGTGCGCCGCTATGTTCCATCGCTGGGGAGCCAGAGATGACCCGAACTGCCCCTGCGGCTACAGATAGACTATGACCCACATAGTCAACAACTGCCACCTCTCCAGATTCAAAGGAGGTCTTGAAACTTTACATCAGGCTCAACCTGACGCTGTTGACTGGCTACGGAAGAAGGGCAAACGCTAGAAGAAGGGGAGCAGGGGGCTCGAACCGGGATCTTTACGCCGGTCCCTGCGCTTTGCGCCACATGCGCTTAACCCACTGCGCCACCGCCCGACCCCCTATTGTTGTTCTTACTGATGATGTCATTGTTGGATAGGACAGAGAGAAATGGAGAGAGGAGGGGAAGACAGAGAGGGGGAGAGAAAGACAGACACCTGCAGACCTGCTTCACCGCCTGTGAAGCGACTCCCCTGCAGGTGGGGAGCCGGGAGCTCGAACCGGGATCTTTCTGCTGCCGGTCCTTGCGCTTAACCCACTGAGCTACCGCCTGACCCCCTCTTTTT
The DNA here is from genome assembly GCF_950295315.1 of Erinaceus europaeus. NCBI lineage: Eukaryota > Metazoa > Chordata > Mammalia > Eulipotyphla > Erinaceidae > Erinaceus > Erinaceus europaeus. The sequence continues at coordinate 18,999,614 of NC_080176.1, read as the reverse complement.
TGGGGGGTGCATCACTGGGGGCTTCACTACTCCAGGCTGACTTTTTCAGAGAAAAAGAGACACAGAGGAATAGAGAAGGAATGAAACACCATCACAGAAGCTTCCTCCAGTGTGGTGGGGGCTGCACTGAAAGCTGGGTTATACATATGGCAAAGCAGCACATTATCCAAGTGAGCTACTTCCCTGCCCCCACCCCCATGTCTTAACTGTTTTTCCACTGAAATGGAGCTTCCGAGGGCGAGCACCTGTGATCTTGGTGCACAGAGCAGACCAGACACAAGGCACTCAAGGATGACCGAGAGAACGACTAGACCCCGACTTACGCTTTATGAAACCTAGAGATCATTCCACGCACTAGAATAATCCCGACAGTTAAAAACAGTTTCTCGTGTGGTCTGGGAGGTGGCACAGTGAATAAAGCATTGGATTCTCAACCATGAGGTCCCGAGTTCAATCCCCAGCAACACATGTACCAGAGTGATGTCTGGTTCTTTCTCTCTCTCCTCCTTTCTCATTAATCAATAAATAAATGCTTAAAAAAAAACCCACAGTTTTTTTCTCTCTCTCTGTCTTTGGGAACGTGGGTCTCACTACTTTATCCCAGGATTCTTTGTGGAATGGACTAGAAGAGGGAGAGTGGGGTTGGAAAGATGACAGGCCTTGAAAGACCCTCTGGGCCTTGTGATGGCAGAAGGGTGCCAAGTCCAAGGTCACTGAGCTGGCCTGAACTTACTCAACAGGCTCTCAGGCTGACCACAAGAGGGCAGCAGTGCCAAGCCCCTCTGTCCCTTGGTGGTGGTGGTGGGTGTTGGGTAAGCAGGGCTGAGGGTCTGAACCCTCTCTCTAATCATTGCTTTAATTTCTCGCCAAGCTACTCCACGTGCGCTTAATCCGCTGTGCTACCGCCAGACTCTGCTTTAATTTCTATTTAGTAACGGGGAAGGAAGAAAAAGAGAGAACCAGAGGATAATTCCTCAGACTTTTAAATGTAGCACTTTAGCCACTGTCACTGCCCTCCCCATTTATTTATCTATATATTTTAAATGCATTGTAGAAGATCAAACCAAGGACTTTATACATATAGTCAACCACTGAGCCATATCTCAGACCCAACTTTGTATTTACTTATTTATTTGTTTGTTTATTGCTACAGCACTGCTTATTTCTGGCAGATGGTGGTGCTAGGGGTTGAACCTGGGATTTTGGAGCCTCAGGAGTGAGAGTCTGCATAACCATTATGCAACCCAACAAATAGCTTTTATTTATTTAATTTTTAAAGATCAAGACTCCCCCTTTTTATTATATTTATTTATTAATGAGAAAGATTGAAAGAGAGAAATCAGTCTGGTACATGTGTTGCTGGGGATTGAACTCAGGACCTCATGCTTGAGAGTCCAGTGCTTTCTCCACTGTGCCACCTCCTGGGCCACATAAATAACTTTTTTTTTTTTGCCTCCAGGGTTATTGCTGGGGCTCAGTGCCTGCACTATGAATCCACTGCTCCTAGAGGCCATCTTTCCCCCCTTTGTTGCCCTTGTTGTTGTAGTCTTGTCGTGGTTATTATTGTTATTGTTGATGTTGTTCATTGTCGGATAGGATAGAGAGAAATAGAGAAAGGAGGGGAAGACAAAGAGGGGGAGAGAAAGATATACACCTGCAGACCTGCTTCACTGCCTGTGAAGCGACTCCCCTGCAGGTGGGGAGCTGGGGGCTCGAACCAGGATGCTTACGCTGGTCCTTGTGCTTTGTGCCACATGCGCTTAACCCACTGTGCTACTGCCCGATCCCCATAAACAGCTTTTATAAACAAAAATTAGAGGGGGTAGGTAACATAATAGTTACGCAAAAAGACTTTCATGCCTGAGACTCCAAAGTCCCAGATTCAATCCCCCAACCACCGTAAGCCAGAGCTGAGCAGTGCTCTGGTAAAAACAAAACAGACAAAACACCCAAGAATTCAAGGGGGTTGGGGAGACGGCATAGTGGTTATATAGAAAGACTTTCACACCTGAGGCTCCAGAAGGTTCTGGGCTCAATCCCTAGCATACCCATTAGCCAGAGCTGAGCAATGCTCTGATCAGAAAAGAATTAGACACAGAGGGAGTGTACAAAGCACCCATCCACCATCTGTAGCCCATTCCTTTCTGCTCCCATGTGGTGCAGGGAATCAAACCCACATCCTCACGCACATGACCTACATGTTTTACTGCTGAGCTACCTTCCCAGACATCCCACCCTCTGCCCCATCAAAGTTTTTTTTTTCTTCCAGATTTAATTTATTACATACAATAGCAAGTTTCACATGAGACAAAAAGGGAGAGACAGGCAGAGTCCCATTACAGGACAAGCAGTTGTTGGGATCGACCTGGGAACCTCGGGCCCTTCCGATAATACCTCACCAGATGAGCTGTCTCTGGACAGTCATTGATTCTGAGAGAGCAGGGGGCTGCAAGAGACTCTCCTCTTAGCATGACCCCTGTGAGTTTTGCTCACTTGGTCCTCTTGAGTGAACCCTCAATGTCAGGTGCAGGTCATACTCCAAGGGTCACGGGGGAAAGGCATGGGGTGGGGGGGTCACGCCTGGCAACTGGGCCAAGAGAAAAACACCTATTCAGTTGAGCGGGGCTGGCAGGTTGCACTGGCACAAAAGTGTCATGGAACTGACTGGAATTTACATTTACTGGATAAACAAGAAGCAGGGATGGTTCATGGCACCGGGGGGCTGGATCTCAGACACGGTCCTGCCAGTGAGTGTGCCCTGGGGGTTACCAGGCAAGGAAGACTAAGCCTTGAAGGGTGGGTCTCTACAGACTGTCTCTCCACTGAGAGAGCACCCACCAGAACCACGTCTGGCTCTTCTGTCGGCAAGGCTCCCGAGGTGAATGCGACAGGCAGAAGTGCTCCCCTTCTATCTGATACTAAGTTGATCATCTGACAGGGATGGACTAAGTCTGACCTGTGCCATGAGGATGGGCACTGACTGGTGAGTTGCTGTCACCACCAGTACCTGCAGAGCAGAGGCGGATACTGCCCTCAGGAAGGAGACAGGAAGAAGCAGGGCTGGTGTAACCAGGGCTCAGTGAGGAGGATGCTGGAAGGGCCACTTAGCACCGCAGCTTATGGAATCTCAGTAAGGGATTTTGTCTTCAGTAGTGACTCGAGTTGAGTTTGCAGGGGACAGAGAGCAGGGCAGGTTCTGGGAGTCTGAACCCTCCCCCCCATCCCTGGACACCTAAAGGCAGGTGGGTGAAGGCCAGGGGTGTCTTGAGGTCCTGAGACTCTGCAGTTTTCCCAAATGTACATTAGATTTTTTTTTTTCTTGTCAATTTTGGAGCTTTACCACTTTGGACTGACATTTTAGATAGATGGATAGATAGATAGGCAGACAGATGACAGGAAAAGAGAGAAGAGACCACAGTACCAAAGCTTCCTCAGTGCAATAGGGCCCAGCCTCCAAACTGGGTCATGCACATGCCACAGCAGCGCACTACCCAGGTGAGCTATCTGGTAGGCCCGAGATCACACATTTTCTCCCCAGGGGGAGGAAGCTTAGTGAGGCTGGTAGACATAAAGACCATTTGGTGACAAGGTTCCCTCTGTGGCCTTCCTGGCCTGTCTCTCAGCAGGTCCTGACCAGGCAGTAGTTCCATGTTCTAGATGGGGAAACAGGCCTAGGGCAGGCAGTCACTAGCCTGAGTTCACGCAGTGGAGATGTTTAGTCCCTGTGTGCAGGCCTGGCCTCAGGCTTCACTGTCCTTTTTCTGGGGTGTCTCCTCAGGGAGAAGCTTCTCAGCCTCTTCCTGGGGTGCCTGCTGCTCTGGTTGCCCAGGCTCCCCTCCAGGAACCCCATTCAGGGCAGTTTCGTCAGCCTCCATCTTCTCTTTCAGGCCCCGTTTGAAGAAGCCGACCTGGGGGAAGACACACAGTGAGAGGCCGTGGAGCATGACCGGCCCACTGGCCTGGAATGACATGGAGGCACTCTTTATGTTAAGGAGCCATGGGGTGGGTGGTGGGTGGGAGGGAGAATGCTCACCCCGTAAAGGACACACTCTACCATGTGAGAGGACCTGGGTTCAAGAATCCAGAAACCACATGGGAGCACCATGTACAAGGGAAGCTTCCCAAGTGACAGAGCAAAGTTGTGGAGTCTCTATTTCTCTTCCTATCTCGTCCTCCCTTTCTTTTTATTTTCTTTATTGGGGGATTAATGTTTTACATTTGACAGTAAATACAATAGTTTGTACATGCATAACATTTCTCAGTTTTCCACATAACAATACAACCCCCACTAGGTCCTCTGTCATCCTTTTTGGACCTGTACTCCCCCACCCTCACTCCAGAGTCTTTGACTTTGGTGCAATACACCTCTTTTTAAAATTAAAAAAAACTTATTTATTTATTTATTCCCTTTGTTTCCCTTGTTTTATTGTTGTAGTTATTATTGTTGTTGTTGTTGTTGGATAGGACAGAGAGAAATGGACAGAGGAGGGGAAGCCAGAGAGGGGGAGAGAAAGATAGACACCTGCAGACCTGCCTCACTGCTTGTGAAGCGACCCTCCTGCAGGTGAGGAGCTGAGCCAGGGGTTCGAACAGGATCCTTATGCTGCTCCTTGCGCTTTGTGCCACCTGCGCTTAACCCGCTGTGCTACCGCCCAACTCCCTCTTTTAAAAATTTTTTTAAAGTTATCTTTATTTATTGGATAGAGACAGCCAGAAATAGAGGGGAAAAGAGATGACAGAGGGAGAGAGACAGAGAGACACCTGCAGCACAGCTTCACCACTTGCAAAGCTTTTTCCCCGCAGGTGGGGCTGGGGATTTGAACCTGGGTTCTTGTGCATTATAACATGTGAGCTCAACCAGGTGTGTCACCACCCGGCCAATCTCTCTCTCATTAATAAATCTTAAAAGAGAAAAGAGGAGTCGGGTGGTAGCACAACAGGTTAAGCGCACGTGGTGCGAAGGCAAGGACCAGCAGAAGGATCCCAGTTCGAGGCCCCAGCTCCCCACCTGCAGGGGAGTCACTTCACAGGCGGTGAAGCAGGTCTGCAGGGGCCTACCTTTATCTCCCCCTCTCTGTCTTCCTCATCTCTCTCCATTTCTCTCTGTCCTATCCAACAACGACGACATCAATAACGACAACAACAAAACAACAAGGGCAACAAAAGGGAATAAATAAATCTTTTAAAATAAATAAATAAATAAAGAGAAAAGAAAAGAAATCAGTCCAGGAATGGTGAAGTCATAAATGCTCAAGGCTCTGACTCTACACATGGAAAAGCCCTCCCAGTTCTTCCTCTCCCTCTTTCTCCCCCCTTTCTCCTCCTCCTCTCTTCCCTCCTTCTCCTCTTCCTCCTCCCCTGGGCATCTTGCCTTGGTTCTCTGGGTGCTGGGGGTCTTCTCAGCAGCCTGGTCTGTAGGAAGGGGCTGCTGCCTGGGCTTGCTTTCCTCCACCCCCCAACCTGGCTGTCTCCCTGCCCCCCCAAGCTCCCACCTTGTAGAGCCCCGCGAAGATCAGCAGCAGTAGCAGCAGCCCCCCGAAGCTGCTCAGCACATAGAGATAGAGCATCTCCTTTTCGTACACGACGTCCACCTTCGTGATGACCTGGGTGGGCAGAGCGAAGGGCCTTTGTCAGCAACTCCTGTGAGGCCAGCTTCCACCCAGGGCTGCGCTTCTCCATGGGACTGGAGCACACACCCGCTCTGTCCAGTGTACCCCCGCCCCCCAGCAGCCCCTCTGACGGTGCTGCAGCTACCTTAACCCCTTAGACGGTTTCTATTTGCTGCATGAGCGATGGCGTAGAGCCTTCCAGAATGTGTACGTCCAGCCCAGCCTGCCCTGCCACCCGCCTCCCAGCTGCCTAGAGCACCCTCCCCTCACCCTTTCCCCGGGGATGGGGACCCACTGTGGAGCTGCCACCTCTCAGCTGCTGGCCAGGGTTGGCGGCTCTGGCTGTAGGCAACTGCCCTGGCTCTGCCCTGCGGTTCCTCAGCACCCTGTGTCTGTTGGGAGGAAGGGGGTACCTGGGCCAAGGAGGCGTTGCTGCCATAGAGGTAGAAATGCCTGGTGCTATTGAAGGTGACGGCAATGGAGCTGCAGAGGCTGAACATGGAGGAGGCCTGTGGGAGGACGGGAGGGCGTCAGGCTAACTACAAGGCCCAAGGCTCCACTGACTCTTCCCCTCAGCTTGGTGGGAAGAGGCAGGAGAGAACAGCCTGGGAGTTCCCTTCTGGAACATTCCCCCTGCTGACAGAAGGATATTTCTCATAAAGGCAGGCAAACTGCAGCCAAACCATGATCCAATGAAACCTGTTGTCACCTGCAACTGTGTGAACACAGGGAAGTTTTCATCAAAATAGATGAGTCGGCTGGGAGGTGACACAGTAGATTAAGTACTGGACTCTCAAACATGAGGTCCTGAGTTCGATCCCCAGCCTCCCATGTGTCAGAGTGATGCTCTGGTTCCTCTTCCCCTGCCCAGACTGAATAAAATATTGAAAAAAAGAGAAACTCCTTCCCTTACAATTTCTTTATCTTTGGCACCAGGCTTGTCCCTCCCTTGTTCCACTGCTCCAAACACTCTCCCCCCCACCACCCCTGCATTTTCAATTTCAGACAGAGAGAGGGAGAGGGAGAGAGAGAAGGAGAGACACCACAGCACTGCTCCACCAGTCATAGTGCTATATAAGGTCCTCCCATATGCCAGCGGCCTGCATCCAAGTCCTTGGGCATGGTACAGTGTGCGCTCTACCAGGTGAGCTAGCTCCCAGCAGCCTTGATTGAATATGATTGAAATAATAAGTGATCTGAGAGGTGGTGCAGTGGCTAAAGGGTTGGACTCTCTAGCATGAGATCCCGAGTCCATCTCACGTGCAGAGGGATGCTCTGGTCCTCTAGTTCTCATTAATAAGTGAATGGATCTTCAACAACAACAAAACTAATAATACAATAATCTTTTTTTTTTTTTTGCCTCCAGGGTTATTGCTAGGCCTCAGTGCCTGCACAGTGAATCCACTGCTCCTGGAGGCCATTTTTTTCCCCTTGTCGTTCGTTGTTGGATAGGACCGAGAGAAATGGAGAGAGGAGGGGAAGACAGAGAGGGGGAGAGAAAGATAGACACTTGCAGACCTGCTTCACCGCCTGTGAAGCGACTCCCCTGCAGGTGGGGAGTCAGGGGCTCGAACCAGGATCCTTCCGCCAGTCCTTGCGCTTTGCGCCACATGTGCTTAACCCACTGCGCTACCGCCCGACCCCCTACAATAATCTTTTTAAGAAAGAAAGGTGAGGGGGGTCGGGCAGTGGCACACCCAGTGTGGTTAAGCACACATAATACTATGCGCAAGGATACATACAAAGACCTGGGGGGGTTCGAGCCCCTGCTCCCCACCTGTAGGGGGTACGTTTCTTGAGTGATGAAGCATGTCTGCAAGTGTCTCTTTCTCTCCCTCTCTATCTCCCCCTTCTCTCTTAATTTCTCTGTCTTATCAAATAAAAAGGAAGAAAGAAAGAAAGAAAGAAAGAGAAAAAGCAGAGAAACTCTCTGGAGGGAAGCCCCCTGCAATCCCTCCCAGCATCCACCTCTATCTCCTTGGCCAGCTCCACCGTCCCCAACACTTGCACATGGAGCTCCTGCTGGAAAGTGAATGGGCAGCGGAACCGGGCTCCAGGCGAGCAGGGCTGAGGGGGGAGGAGGGGAGGACAGAGCTGGGAGTCAGAGGGGCCGGTATGTAGCTCACTGCCCTGTGTGCCCCCTCCAACTCCTCAGCCCTCGAACCTCGTCTGTACTTGGCAGCCTCTCCAGATTCTCCTCATGGCAGGTGACCGGGGGCTCCTAGGAATCAAGAGGTGAGGTGGCCCAGAGGTGACGGAGGTGATGGGACACTGGCTCCTCCCCTGGGGACACCAGGTAGCCCTGCTCCATTCCAGGGCAGGCTTTTCAACCCTCCAGGCCTCCCCCAACACCTGTCTCCCTTCAGGAGCTCCTCCCCTCCCCCACTTACCATCTGCATGCTCCACTTGCTTGTGACCGGTCCCCCGATATAAGGCCCTGGGACCCCAATCACAGCCTCCAGGGTGGGCACATGGTAGTCAAACACAGACGGCTGGATCCTCACCTGGCAGAGGACCCGGACCAGTGAGTGCTGGGTCCTTGTGTGCCTGCGGCTCCCCACAGGCTGAGGCCTTTGGTCAGGCAGTGAACGAGGACAAGGCCCTGCTCGCCCGGTCCCACCCACTCTTCGAATCTCACTGTACAGGTGGCAGGTGTTTCTCTGCCTTCTGGAACCTTCCATATTCTGCCAGGTACTGGCTGGGCCAACATGTACCAGCACCACCGCATTGCTCTGCCTCAGCTTCCAGGCAGGATGGTGCCAATTCTGATCTGATATGTTCACCCTGCTCACCCATGTCTGTCTCTGTCTCTCTGTCTCTCTCTCCTAACAAGACTTTGCTGGGACTTCAACCAATTCTACTGCTCCTGGCTGATTCCTTGTGCACGGTGCTCCCACGTGGTGATCAGGGGCTTGAACCCAGGTACTTAAGCACGATAATGTAAGCACTTTACTGGGTGAGCTATGCACCTGTCCATCATTAAAATATTTATCTATGGATTGGGGAGACAGCATAATGGCTATGCAAAAAGACTTTAATTCCTGAGGCTTTGAAAGTCCCAGGTTCAGTCCCCCACACCACTACATGCCAAAGCTAAGCAGTGCTCTGGTTAAAAAAAAAAATGACTAAAATGTGTGTTTGTTTGTATAGAGAGAGCCAGAGCATCACTCTGGTACATACAATGCTGGGGATCAAACTCAGGATCTTGTATATTTATTTATTTTTGCCTCCAGGGTTATTGCTGGGGCTCAGTGCCTGCACCACTGCTCCTGGAGGCCATCTTTTCCCCCTTTTGTTGCCCATGTTGTTGTAGCCTTGTTGTGGTTATCATTGTTATTGTTATTATTGTGCTGTGGTGTGGCTCTCTCTCTGTCTCTCTAGCTATATGAAAAAGCTGGCCAGAGTAGTGAACTCATTGTTAGTGAGGCTCTGGTTTAGCAAATGAGGATGAAAGAAAGAAAGAAAGAAAGAAAGGAAGGAAGAAAGAAAGAAATGGAAATGACTAAAGGAATTCATGGAAGTAGGAGGCAGACGATGCATCCAGTGGTCTCACCCGGGGCCTGGAGGAGGCAGAGCTGATGAATGACCAGTAATGACCTCCTCCACACCTCCCCCCCACAGTTCCTACCTGGTAGAGGTGCTTGACCTGGTGGCTCTGGGTGCCCTTGGGGGTGAAGCTGACGTGGAGTGTGGAGTTCTCCTGGCTGTGGAGATGGGGGGGGGGGCAGAGGTGAAGGGAGGTGGCTGCTGGGTCTGGGCTGGGGGAGCTCTGAGTGCCTACCACTGTGCCAGGGAGCATGGGCACATGTTGATAAAGTTTCTTTTTTCTTTTTTTAAATATTTATTTATTCCCTTTTGTTGCCCTTGTTTTATTGCTGTAGTTATTATTGATGTTGTCATTGTTGGATAGGACAGAGGGAAATGGAGCAAGGAGGGGAAGACAGAGGGGGAGAGAAAGACCTCTTGTAAAGCGACCCCCTGCAGGTGGGGAGCTGGGGGCTGGAACCCGGCTCCTTACCCTGTCCTTGAGCTTTGTGCCATGTGCGCTTATCCAGCTGTACTACCGCCCAGCCCCCTCTCTCTTTCTTTTATTGCTGCCAGGGGCTTGGTGCCGGTAGCCATTTTTCCCTTTCATTATATATATATTTTTTACTTCTTCTGTTTTGTTAGGTAGCACAGACAGAAAAATTTTTTTATTAGATAGGACAGAGAGAAATTGAAAGGGAAACAGAAGATACAGAGGGACAGATAAAGATAGACACCTGCAGACCTGCTTCCCCACTTGTGAATCATCCCCCTGCAGGTAGGGAGTGGGGGGGGGGCTTGAACCCTGGTCCTTATGCATGGTAATGTGTGTACTTAACCGGGTATACCACTAACTGGCCCCCTCCTTCTCTCTCTCTTTAACGGTTTTTTTTTTTTAATCTTTATTTATTTATTGGATAGAGATAGCCAGAAATTAAGAGGGAAGGGGTGATAGAGAGGAAGAGAGACACCTGCAACACTGATTCGCCACTTACAAAGCTTTCTTCCTGGGAGTCGGGTGGTAGTGCAGCAGGTTAAGCGCACATAGCACAAAGCGCAAGAACCCGGAGAGAGGATCCTGGTTTGAGCCCTCGTCTCCCCACCTACAGGGGAGTCGCTCCACAGGTGGTGAAGCAGGTCTACAAGTGTCCATCTTCCTCTCCCCCTCTCTGTCTTCCCCTCCTCTCTCCATTTCTCTCTGTCCTACCCAACAACGACAACATCAATAACTACAATAATACAACAACAAAGGCAACAAAAGGAAATAAAGATTTAAAAAAAACCTTTCCTCCTGCAGGTGGGGACTGGGGGTACCTTACACACTGGAATATGTGCACTCAACCAGGTGTGCCACCACCTGACCCAATCTCCCTGTCTGTTTCCCCTTTCTTTCAGATTTCTCTCTTTTTCTATACAATCAATCAATCAATCAATCAATCAGCACAGACAGAAATTGAAAAGGGAGAGGGAGATAGGGAGAAAGAAAGACACCTGCAGACCTGCTTCACTACTCATGAAGCTTCGTTCCCCCATGGTGGGGAGGGATGGGCTTGAGCCTAGGTCCTCACTTGTGTGCACTCAGCGGACTGTGCCACCGCCCACCCCCTTGCTCCCCTCCCCACCAGCTCCCCAGAGTGCAGCCCAGCGCTGCAGACTCCCTTTGGAAACTGAGGCTCACGGAGGAGGTTGTCATCATCTGGTGCAAAGTCCTGCACCCCAAGTCCTGACCTAGAGTTTTTTTATTTTATTTTATTTTATTTATTTATTTATTCCCTTTTGTTGCCCTTGTTTTATTGTTGTTGTCGTTGTTGGTTAGGACAGAGAGAAATGGAGAGAGGAGGGGAAGACAGAGAGGAGGAGAGAAAGATAGACACCTGCAGACCTGCTTCACCGCCTGTGAAGCGACTCCCCTGCAGGTGGGGAGCCGGGGTTCGAACCGGGATCCTTATGCCAGTCCTTGTGCTTTGCGCCACCTGCGCTTAACCCACTGTGCTACAGCCCGACTCCCCGACCTAGAGTTTTAATGGGGAGGGGTACTCAGGAAAGGGAGGCCCAGACAGGTCTGGGGGAAGCCCAGGACTCACTCCTCGGTGAGGATGTTGATGGGATACAGGATCGGGATGCTGGTGGCTGCAGAGTTGTCCTCAAGGAGGTTCAGGTCCTCATTGTTGCTGCAGGGAGCCGAGCGGCGTTAGCTGGAGGCTGGGCCTCGGGGGTGGGGGGTGGGGGGTGGGGTTTGACGGGGTCATGAGGGGCGGGTCCCCAGTGGGCGGGGTTATGCGTATGAAGGCGGGGCCTGGAAGGGCGGGGCGCGGGGCTGCTCACCAGCTCACGTTGGCCTGCAGCGCCACCGTGTCCCCCCAGGAGCTGTTGGGCAGCGTGTGAAACATCACCTGGACTTCAACCTTGCGGGCAAGGGAGGAGGAAAGAGGGGGATACTGGATCTTAAGGGGCGTCCCCACCACTCCAGCACCCAGTCATCAGCCAGAATGGTGCCCAATAGTTCAAACGCCATGAGTGTTATGCTGGCAGGTGGCATCTTGGATAAAGCTCTGTACTCTACAGCATGAGGTCCTGAGTGCAATTCCCCAGCTTCCATGTGCCAGAGTGATACTCCGGTTCCGCCTCTCCTATTACTCTCTCTGTCTTTTAAAAAAATATTTTATTTATTTATTTTCCTTTTTTGTTGCCCTTGTTGTTTTTATCATTGTTGTGGTTATTATTATTGTTTTGATGTTGTTGTTGCCAGATAGATCAGAGAGAAATGGAGAAAGGAGGGGAAGACAGAGAGGGGGAGAGAAAGATAGACACTTGCAGACCTGCTTCACCGCTTGTGAAGTAACCCACCCTTGCAGGTGTGTGTGTGGGGGCTTGAACTGAACTGGGATCCTTCTGAGTTTCATACCGTGTGCGCTTAACCTGCTGCACTACAGCCTGACCCCCCCCCCTCTTTTTTTAAGATTTTGTTTATTAATGAGAAAGATAGGAGGAGAGAGAAAGAACCAGACATCACCCTGTTACATGTGCTGCGGAGGCTTGAACTCAGGACCTCATGCTTGAGAGTTCAGTGCTTTATCCACTGAGCCATTTCCCAGACCACTACTCTCTTTTATAAATATTTTATTTATTTTATTTTAATGAGAGAGAGAGAAACCAGAGCACTTCTCAGCTCTGGTTTATGGAGGGGCTGGGGATTGAACCTGGGACCTAGAGCCTCAGGCATGAGTCTTTTTGCATAACCATTATGCTGTGTCCCCAGCCCCTCTCCTATTACTCTCGGTCTATCAATATATAAATAAATCTTTAAAATAACAAACAAAAAGGATCTTCCTGCTGCCCAGGTACTGGGTGAGGTATTCTAGCCCCATGCAGCTGGTATGACCTCAAAGTCCGGACTCTCAGTCCAGGCACCAGGCAAACACCCACTTGGGGTTGGGGTTGGGGCAAGTCCTTTGCCAGTCCCCTGCACCCATCCCAGGAGTCCCCCTTCCTGAGCTCAGAGGCCACCCTCCCCTCATGCTGGGCACTCACCAGGCGGCCGGCCTTAAAGATGGGGGAGCTCACATTGCAAGCCAGGCTCCTGGTGGGCAGCGGGGCCTCCTCCAAGAGCTCCTCACAGCTCACAGGGGTCTGGCTGTGGGGCTGGGGCAGAGCAGAGGGATGAGTTGGGGTGTGGGCACCGTCCCTGCTAGGGCGCATGCTCAGAGGTCAGGCTGAGGCATGGTGGGCACAACTGCTCCACCCACATGTTCAGCCTGGGACAGGGGAATGTCAGGTGAGGACAGGAATGTCTAAGAAATAGAGGCTCCGGGCAGGCCAGGACTTTCTGAGGCTTCACAGCTGGTGGCAGCCGGTTCTGACTGAGGGGACACAGTGTGGTGGCATGAGCGTGTACGTGTGTTGTGGTTATTGCTTAGCAGGCACAGTGTTTGTGATGGTGCGAATGTTCTGCTAACAGATAGCAGGGTGTCCACACAGCACTCAGAATGAATTCTGTGCCCCCAGGTTGAGTGCTCAGTGATGAACAAAATGGCTGCTTGCTCAGCCAGGAAGGTGCATCCATGAGGTGGAAAGTTCACGCCCCAATACTGCATCTGCCCACATGACACTCTGGTTGTCTCTCTGGCTCACTCTCTCATTCTCATTAACAAACAAGCAAAAATAAAACGGTAGATTGCGTATATTATGTACATCTGGTCACTAAACAGTTAAGATGTGAAGGTGCTCAGAGCTCGGGACCTGCACACCTGAGGCCCCAGGTTTCATGCCCAGTGCCCACAAGACAGAGTGGTGCTCTGGGTCTCTTTGTTTCTCTCTCATTGTCATAGATAAATAAATCTGGAAACAATGTACCGAAGGCGTATTAATGACGGGGTAGTGGATAAAGCATTGGACTCTCAAGCAAGAGTTCCCTGGCATTGCTGGTGCTAGAGTGATGTTCTGGCTCTCTCTCCTAAATAAATAATAATAATAATAATAAATTTAGGTGTATTGAAGCTACCCTCACGCACATGATGGCTGCCTTTGGGAGGGAGGGGGCTCTACCCACAGCCCTGTGCACTTGTCCTTAGTCAGCAGGTATACAGAGTGTCACTGTCACCAGCCTCCTCAACAGTACTTGGGGTGTCCTCAGCCTCTGCCTGTAGAAGTTGAGGCTAAGAGGCTGAGCTGTATCTCCTCGGGCGGCACAGCTGGAGGGTGACCCCCAGGCACACACACCAGCTGATGTATCTTCAGGTCACCAGCTGCCCAAAGCTCCATCTGTCAGGACACGCTGCCACATTCTCCTCACCTTGAGCACCTCTACTTTGCGAAAGGAGAGTCCCCGGGGGGAGCGCAGGCTGAGCTGGACCCAGTAGGCGTCTTCCCCCATGTTACTCAGTGTCAGCACCACAGAGAGACTGGCTGAGGGCGTCAGGTGCAGGACTCTGGACCTGTGGGGGGCCGGGGAGGGGTTGGGGTGGTGCAGGATCAGAGGTGGGAGTAACACTGAGGGAACTGAGGGACTTGGCAGACCAGATACGACTGACACCCCCTCAAATCGTGAGTCTCTCATCATGACAAGACTTCCTGAGGTGCCCACCTTCCTCAGAGGTGCTGAGGCCCATGACACACCCAATGTGGGCGACTGTGGGTCCTCAAAGTTAAACCCTCTAGTCCTCTGTTGTTCCCACACCCACACCCAGAGAAGAGAGAAAGGCCAGGGTGGAGGCCCTTCAGACCTGGAAGGAGAGAAGGCCAGCTTCAGGTTTGCCTCACATTTCTTGTCCTCCCCACAGTTCTTCTCAAATGGGATCTGAAAGGCCGAGAAAAAAGAACTAGAAGTTTCTGGCCCCAGGCCTAGGAGAGGCCTGAGCCTGGTCACCCTCTGCTCCTTCTCCCCACTCACCTCCTTGGTCTCAGAGTGGGCTGAAGGCCTGAGGATGGGTCTTGAGTTCTGGTCCTACCGGGAATGGAGAATGAAGCAACAGGGATATTAGCGGAGGCAAGTCCCAGAAGCCCAGGCCTCCCCAGGGCAGGTCCCACTATCCCAGGTCTACCTGGGGTTGAAAGCATCACCCCTGTGGGAAGGCTTTCCTTCTCCCCAAAGATCCTTGCCTCCCTACCCCTGCACTTGTCTGACGGCCCCTGTGCGTAGGGACTTGGAGGAGACAGTGCCCAGTGGGGGTGGGGTGGGACAGGGCAGTAGTTTAATCTAAGTTACAGCACGTGCGAGCACACCGTGTCAGTCACCTGAGCTGAAGAAGGTCGTGAGTGACGGAGAGCCGCTCACTGCCTGCTGCTGCCTCAGGACGCACACACACCCCCCGAAGTCACCATGGACCAGTCACGGATACAGACTCAAGTTTCTAGGTGAGGACACTCCCACAGGGGCCAGGAAACAAAACTACATCCCCAGGCTTCCAGACTTAGATCCTCCTTTTTCTTTTTTTTTAAAAAAATTTTAATTATCTTTTTTATTGGATAGAGACAGCCAGAAATTGAGAGGGAAAGGGGAGGTTGAGAGGGAGAGTGAGAGAGAGAGACACTTGCAGCCCTGCTTCACCACTTGCAAAGCTTTTCCTCTTCAGGTGGGGACGAGGGGCTCGAACCTGGGTCCTTGGGCACTGCAACATGTGTGCTCAACCAGGCGTGCCACCATCAGGTCCTGATCCTTTTTTTCTTTCCTTCTTTCTCCCTCCGTCCCCCTCCCCTCTAACTCTATGTTCTTGTGTGTAGTAATGTCCTGCTCAACCAGGTGTGCCACCACACAACCCCTGCCCAAGTTCTTTCCACCAGGCCCACTGCCCCTGGACAGACGTCAAACCACTGGCTTCCTGGGAGTCAGGTGGTAGGTAGCGCACCAGGTTAAACGCACATGGTGCAAAGCGCAAGGACCGGCATAAGGATCCCAGTTTGAGCCCCCGGCTCCCCACCTGCAGGGGAGTTGCTTCACAGGCAGTGAAGCAGGTCTACAGGTGTCTTTCTCTCCCCCTCTCTGTCTTCCCATCTCTCTCCATTTCTCTCTGTCCTATCCAACAACGACAACACCAATAACAACAGTAATAACTACAACAATAAAACAACAAGGGCAACAAAAGGGAATAAATTTCCTTTCTGAAAGGAAGCCAGGTCTGAACACTGCTGGACATGGCATCTCCTCTCCTTTATGTTATCACAGCATCCATATCTGCTTAGAGCAACTGTCTGCCCTCAACTGAGCATGCCAGGAGATGGGGGCTAAGCAGGGGCCTGTGTCTGTCCATGAAGGGAGGCCAAGGTCTTCTGACGTTTGTGCTCTGTAGGATTTGCATCAGGTCAGGAGCCTGATGGGGTCTGATCCGGGTCCCCTTCTCCCCAACCTACAAGCCCTACATTCCTGCATAAGGAAGTCATATCTGATTTCCACTGGCTGAAATCAAAGACTCCTAGTAATACTCTTGCTCTGCCTTTGTATTTCTGTCTATAAAAGGAAAGAAAAGGGGAAAAAAAATAAAAAGGTCACTGGAAGTGGTAGAGTCCTATAGGTACCAAACCCAGCGATAATGCTGGTGGCAAAAGAAGAAAAAGAGTTCTACTCTCTGTATCCTATTGCTTTGCAAAGATTATATCTCCATCTTTTTCTCTCTTTTAGATTTATTTCTTTATCTATCAGTTTCTGATCAAGAGAGTGAGAAGGAGGAGAGAAAGAAAACCAGAAAATCATTTTGGAACATGCGATGTCAGGGATTGAACTCCAGACCACATGCATGAGATATCCACTGTGCCTCCTCCTGGGCAAACCCAGCTCATCTCTTCTTACCAGCCCTGGGTCCCTCGGAGTCTCTTCATTGTCCCGGAGTGAAAAATTGAGGGAGACGTTGATGGGAGAGATGAGATCTTGAATGCATACCTGAGGGAGGCAGAAAGACAACCTATGGATGGCACGAGTTTGATTTTTACCACCTTTCCAGCTAAATGCACACCTCACAGGGGCTGACATTCTAGCACTTACTGGCCCTAGGTCTTACCAGTAGTGGAAACACACTGACTGCATAGCAGGTGTTTATAGTATGTTGGGGCTGGGGAGGATCTTCTCAGCGCCAGGCCCATGGCAGACATCATTAATCAGCCACAGCACTGGCCCTGGGTTCAGTTCTGAGCATCCTCATTTCAACTTTATAAATAAATTAAAAAATTTTAACTCGAGTTGCTATATATATGTATGTATATATATATATATATATATATATATATATATGTTTAATTATTGATTTTTAGCAGAACACTGCTCATCTCTGGTTTATGGTTGTGCTGGGGACTGAACCTAGGTGGGACTTCAGAGCTTTAGGCATGAAAATCTTCTGCAGAAACACCATGCTATCTCCCTGTCTGAATTTCAGAATCTTACATACCAAGCCCATACTCAGGCTCTTATGGAATATTTAAGAGATGAATAGTTTACTATCAATATACTTTTTATTACATATATATAAATATAAATATATATATATATATTTACCAGAGCACTGCTCAGTTCTGGCTTATGGTGGTGCTAGAGATTGAACCTGGAACTTTGGAACCTCAGGCGTGAGAGCCTTTTTGCATAACCATTATGCTATCTAACCCTGCCCACAATATGATTTTTTTGCAAAGGACTATCATAAGCAAATTGAACCTGGGCACTTTAGCAGTTGTTTAGGCCACATAACAACTCTAATTTGAGTGGTATATATTTATTTTTAATACTTTTTATTTATTTATTAGTATGAGCTAGAGAAGGACAGAGAGAACCAGAGCATTGCTCTGGCACATGTGATGCTGGGGATCAAACTCAGAGCCCCACGCTTGTAAATCCAAAGCTTTACTAGGCCATCTCTCAGGCCACATATTTATTTAATGAGATGGTGGTCGGGAATGGGAGAGAGGAGATGAGAGGTAGGGAGAGATTGAGATAGAACCAAAGCATCACTCTAGAATGTGTGGTGCTGGGGGCGGAAATTGGACCTCGTGTTTGCAAGTCCTGTGCTCAAGCCACTGAGCCACCTCTCTGGCTGATACTTTTTTCCTTTCCCTTTTTGTTGCTCTTGTTATTGTTATTGTTATTATTGTCCTCTCCTCTCCATTTCTCTCTGTCCTGTCTAACAACAACAGCATCAATAACAACCATAACTACAACAATAAAACAACAAGGGCAACAAAAAGGGAATAAATAAATATTAAAAAAATAAAAAAGAATTACCTCTATTAAAAAAAAAATCAGCACTAATAGACACAGCATGAAAAGCGTAGGGAGAGGGGAGCCGGGCGGTAGCGCAGCGGGTTAAGCGCAGGTGGCGCAAGGACTGGCATAAGGATCCTGGTTCAAGCCCCCGGCTCCCCGCCTGCAGGGGAGTCGATTCACAGGCGGTGAAGCAGGTCTGCAGGTATCTGTCTTTCTCTCCCCCTCTCTGTCTTCCCCTCCTCTCTCCATTTCTCTCTGTCCTATCCAACAACAACGACATCAATAAAAACTACAACAATAAAACAACAAGGACAACAAAAGGGAATAAATAAATATTTTTAAAAATTTTTTAAAAAAGAAACAGAAAAGCATAGGGAGAAAGACAGTAGGGGCAGGGGAAAAAGCATAATGGTTCTGCAAGACTTTCATGCCAGGGCTCCAAACTCCCAGGTTCAATACCCAGTACCACCATAAACCAGAACTGAGCAGTACTTTTGAGGTGTGTGTGTGTGTGTGTGTGTGTGTGTGTGTGTGTGTGTATCTTGCTCTCTGTATCTCTTTCTCTCATTAAAATAAAATAAATTATATCTAAAAAAAGAAAGAAAAGTAATTTCTCTTCAGCCACAGTCTGGGAGAATGTGCCCACACACAGGCCAAGAGCTAGAAGGACATACTTCAGGCACTGATGTCACAGGGAAGAGGAGGTGTGAGGACAGGGCGAGCTAAGCAACAGGGGACCCAGCTGGACAGTGTGTGACCAGCAAGCCTGGCCCTGTGGTCAGGGCCCCCCACCCCTCGCCCCAACTCCTCACCGGGAAGTGGAACCAGAAGTCAGTGCAGGCCTTGGTGGGGGTGACGATGGTGACCCCACTGAGCTCGTGGCTCCCTCCAGGAAATAGGCCTCGGCTTCTGGTTCGGTGGCCATCCAGCTGCAGAGTGTACCTGAGGTTGGCGCGCAGGCGCCCTGGGTGGGAGACAGAAGCCAGCATTGGAAGGTGGCAGGTGGCTAAGGCCTGGGTTTGGGCACAAGGCTGCTTGGGGTGGGGGCGGCAGTGGGCAGCACAGACCTTTGAATTGCTGTGTGAGCAATTTGACCTGGAAGCAGATGGTGATGTTCACACCTTCCTTCTGCCTCTCGCTGGTGGGCTGGGAGCACTCCACCTCGTGCACCGGGATCTCCGCCGGGAAGAAGGACACCACAGTCACCACATCCACCACGGGCCGGGAGCTGCAGGGCATGGAGAATCCCCAAGGTCTCCTTGTGCCTCAGCTGTGCACCTTTCAATCAGACCCGAGACTCCACCCCCAAATCTAGGTGACTCCCCTGCCCTACAGCAGCCTCAGCACCACTGCCTCCTGGGGACAGTGACAACTCATTCAGGCCTCCTGGTTCATTCCTGCCTCCCTCTGACTCATTTTTCACACTGAGAGCAAGTGTGAGGTTATGAGTTTGAGCCCAGACACAGCATGTGCCAGACTGAGGCTCTGGTTCTCTCTCTCTCACTCATTACTAAATAACATTTTAAAATTTAATTTAATCAATTAACCCATTTTGGGCTGAGATAGAGAGGAAGAGAAAGAGAGGGACACCTACAGCATTGATACACTTCTGTCGATGTTACCCCCTGCAGGTGGGGGACCAGGAGCTTGAACCCAGGTCCTTATGTGCGGTAATGTGTATGCTCAATCAGGTGTGCCACTATCTGGCCCCCACTAAATAAGGTGTTTTTATTTTTTTTTAAAAAAGATTTATTTACTTATTTATTAATAGGGGGGAGGGGGGAGAGGGAAACAACCAGAGCATCACTCCAGCACATTCAGATGTTAAGGATCGTACCCAGGACCTTGTGCCTGAAAGTGCACTGCTTTTTCCACTGAGCCACAATAAATACTTAATATATATGTATATATTTACATCCAACAAAAATGAAAAAAAAAAAAAGGCTGCCAGGAGCAGGGGATTTGTAGTGCAGGCATCAAGCCAGCAATAACCCTGGAGGCAAAAAAAAAAAAATTAAAAAGAGAAGTCCTAACAAGCTAAGCCTATGTTCATAGCCCTTCCCTGACACCTGAGTCCTCGATCACCCAGTGCAGACACCCATCCAGGCCTAGCCATGCCAGGCGCTGTCATTTCAGACCCAGCAGGTACTCAGTAAACAGCTATTGACTCTGTGAATTTAAATGATGCTTCTAGGAACTGAGATGGGGAGGCAAGGAATGTCATGGCCATTTCAAACACGAGGAAACTGTGGCCAAGCTTGACAAGCTAAATGGCTGGAGCAAGTTCACCAAGAGGTAAGTGGCGTCACTGATGTTCTTTGACTTGAGCCAATGACTGGCTTCTATAGTCATCAGTGACACTGCTGCCATTATTATTATTATTATTATTATTATTATTATTATCTTTATATATTTGATATATACAAACGGATATTGAAAGGGGAGGAGGAGACAAAGAGACTCCTGTAGACCTGCTCCACCACTTGTGAAGCTGTCACCCTGCAGGAGGGGACTGGGGGCTTGAATTCAGATCTTTGCGCATTATAACATGTGCACTCATCCGGGTGCACTACCATCCAGCCCCACGCCCCTTTCTCTCTCTCTCTCTCTCTCTCTCTCTCCCACACACACACACACACACACACACACACACACACACACACACACAGCATGAAGCTTGGGTCAGAGGAATACCCTCACAGGGTAGGAGACCTGCCTTGTATACACATGACCCAGGTTTGCACCCAGCACCACCTGGGAGGTGCTATGGCACCAGAGGAAACTCTAGTATCTCCCCCTTACCCCACCTCATCTGAATAAAAAAGTGACCTGGAAGTGGTGAAGTCTCATATGACTCATCAAAAACAAATCAGTAAAAATAAATAAGAAACTCTCTCACTATCTGGGAATGTTTAGCACAACATGGAGAGTGAAAATTCTTATACGTCATACGTCAAATTCTCATATGCCTTATATGTCAGATACCCCCTCTTACCTCAGCACAACCACCTGGCCCTCAGCCCCCACAGCCACGTCGGTCAGGCCATCACCTCCAAGGTCCTTCACTCCGTGGATGGAGCGTCCAAACCATTGAATTCCTGGGGACACCTGGGTTCCTTCTATCCGCTGAGACCAAGAGAGAAGTCTGTGGTAAGCCAGGGAATGCACAGGTTGGGGGCGGGATGAATCAGGCTGATGGGTTAGGTCTGGAGCACTGGTGGGTGGGGGGTACCTCACCTGGCTGGGCTGGGGGTTCAGCCCTCCACGCCTTCCACTGAAGATATACACAGTGCCCCGTGCCTCCAGGGGGGCCCCCACAGCCACGTCTGTCAGCCCATCCCCGTTGAGGTCAGATAGGGCAGCAATGGCAGCTCCGAACCGTCCGAGGGGGTAGCCCAGGCCCCCCTGCAGTTCTGAGGCCACATTGAACTCCAGCTGGGAGGAGGCAAGGTGACAGGGCCTGCTGTCAATCATTCAGCAAGCTTTTAAGGCACGGGGCACTGAGTACCATGAGTGATGCTAAAGAAAATTCAGAGACCGGATGGGTGTCCAGACTAGTGTGGGCAACAACCCAGGGCCACCTCTCAATTTCTGTGTGACTTTGTGGCTCTGGAAAATTTCCCAGCCTGCTGAGAAGCAGTGCTCTTGTTTGTAAACTAAGGGAGCATCCAGTGAGGTCTCAGATCTGCCTGTACTCCTTGTATTTTCTGTTCTAGATAACTAACCCTCCCCACTTTTATTTATTTTATTTATATATTTATTATTATTATTACCAGAGCACTGCTCAGCTCTGGCTTATGGCGGTGGTGGGAACTGAACCTGGGACTTCAGAGCCTTTAGGATGAGAGTTTTTTGCAGAAATGTTATGCTGTCTCCCCAGCCCTATAACACACAGTCAGATGTGACAGGCCCTGTAGGATGACTGGGAACCCAGTGAGCCAGGGAGTGTGTATTTCCCACCCCCTTGGCTTGACGGCCCAGCCCCCACCTGCTTCCTGTGGTAGATGAACACCCGGCCTCCTCTCTGCTCCCCATAGAATAAGGGGGCTCCGATCAGCAGCAGCTCTGTCTCCCCATCCTGGTCCACGTCAACGCCACACAGCTCACCACCGAAGTAGGAGCCTACCTGCAGGGAGAGGATGAGGTTTAGAGATGGGTACATGGGCAGGACCCCACCCTGGAGCTCTGGAACATCCTTTCTGATGCAGCTCTCAGCCAAGATTCCAGGCCCAGGGGCCCATTCATCACCTGGAGGAATGAAGGCAGAATGAGTTCTTGGAGACAGCTTCCCTATCTGCCTCTCTCCCTCTCCCTTCCTTTCTTTTGTGTGGTATTGGACTCTTGCACCACTGCTCTGGAGTCAACTTTTTCCTTTCCCTTCTTCTTCTTTTAATCTTTTTTGGTCATTTAAAAAAAAAACACTTAAACTTTATTTGTGGTCCAGTAGATGGTGCAGTGGATAAAGCACTGGACTCTCAAGCATGAGGTCCTGAGTTCAATCCCCGGCAGCACATGTACCAGAGTGATGTCTGGTTCTTTCTCTCTCTCTCCTTCTATCTTTCTCATTAATAAATAACTAAAATCTTAAAAAAATTTAAACTTTATTTTATCTGATAGAACAGAGAGAAACTGGGGGGGAAGGGAGATAGAAAGGGAGAGAGACAGAGAGACACCTTTAGCACTGCTTCACCACTCCTGAGGCTTTCCCCCTGCAGGTGGGTACCAGAGGCTTGAACCTGGGACTTTATGCATTTTTTTTTGGTAATTTCTTGATTGGGGGATTAATGTTCTGCAGTCGATAGTAAATACAATAGTTTGTACATGCATAACATTTTCCAGTTTTCCACATAATAATACAACCCCCACTAGGTGCTCTGTTTTCCTTTTCCAGGATCTGTACTCCATCCCCCACCCCAGAGTCTTTTACTTGGGTGCAATACACCAATTCCAGTTCAGGTTCTACTTGTGTTTTCTCTTCTGATCTTACTTTTCAACTTCTGCCTGAGAGTGAGATCATCCCATATTCATCCTTCTGTTCCTGACTTATTTCACTTAACATGATTTCTTCAAGCTCCATCCAAGATGGGCTGAAAACAGCGAAGTCACTGTTTTTAATAGCTGAGTAGTATTCCATTGTGCATAAGGGTCCCTTTGGTCTTTATGCATCACAGCACGTGCACTTAATCAGCTGTGGCATCACCTGACCCCCTGGAGTCAACTTTTTCATTCCTTTCAGTTAATAAAGAATAAGGAAGAAAGAAGGGGAAAGAAAGAGAGAAAGTGGGCTGAAGGATACAGCATAATGGTTATGCAAAAGAGTTTTATACCTGAGGCACCATAGGTCCCAGGTTCAATCCCCAGCACCACCATAAGCTAGAGCTGAGTAGTGCTCTGGTAAAGAGAGAGGGGAGGAGAGAGAGAGAGAGAGGAGAAGAAGGAAGAAGAGAAGGAGGAGGAGAAGGAGGAGGAGAAGAAGAAGAAAAAGAAAGAAAGAAAGAAAGAAAGAAGAAGCAGAAGCAGAAGGAGAAGGGAGAAAAGAAGAAGAAGAAGAAGAAGAAAGGAGAGACACCACAGCACCATTCTACCATCCATGGAAACTCATAAGTTCCATCTCTGGAGCTCCCATGTGGTGCCAGGGTTTGAACCTAGGGCCTTACTGCCTTTAAGAGTCTGTTCAACCTGATCAGCTATCTCTCAGCACCAAGGTTCAGTTTCTTTGCCTTTTTTAAAAAAATGTTTTATCACATTTTAATCACACACACACACACACACACACACACACACACACACACACACACACACACACACACTGAGAGAAAGAGAGAGAGAGAGAGAGAGGAGAGGGAGTCAGGCAATAGCACAGTGGATTAAGCACACGTGGCGCAAAGCATAAGGATCCCAGTTCGAGCCCCGGCTCCCCACCTGCAGGGGAGTTGCTTCACAGGCGGTGAGGCAGGTCTGCAGGTGTCTATCTTTCTCTCCCCCTCTATGTCTTCCCCTCCTCTCTCCATTTCTCTCTGACCTATCCAACAATGACGACATCAATAACAACAACAATAACTACAACAATAAAAAAAATGAGAAAGAAAAAAGAGACCAGAACATTGTTCAGCGCTGACATGTGGTGGGGCTGCGGCTGGGGCTTGATCAGAGGCTTAGGTGTGAAAGTCTAAACCACTGTGCTATCTCCCCAGACTATTTAAAAATATTTATTGTGTTCTGGGAGGTGACACAGTGGATAGTGCATTGGATTCTCAATCATAGGGTCCTGACTTCAGTCCCTGGCAGCGCATGTACCATGGTGATATCTGTTTCTTTCTCTCTTTCCTGTCTTTCCCACGAAAAAGTCAATAAATTCTTTAAAAAAAAATAAAAATAGGGCTGGGTGGTGGTGCACCTGGTTGAGTGCACATGTTATAGTGTGCAAGGACCCAGGTTTGAGCCCCCAGTCCCCACCTGCAGGGGGAAACCTTTGCAAGTGGTGAAGCAGTGCTGCAGGTGTCTCTCTGCCTCTCTCCCTCTCTATCACCCCCTTCCCTCTTGATTTCTGGTTGTCTCTATCCAATAAATAAATAAAGATAATAAAAATTTTACGTTACTATTATTATTTTTACCAAAACACTGCTCAGTTCTGGCTTACGGTGGTACTGGGGATTAAACCTGGGACCTTAGAGCCTCTGGAACCAGAGTCCTATTCATACCCACTGTGCTATCTTCCCAGTCCTTTTACTTTTTTTTTTAAGTTTGTCCTGTGTACTACATTGGAGAGACATGTGGTATCAGGGATAGAACTAGGAACCGGCGTAAGGATCCCAGTTTGAGCCCCTGGCTCCCCACCTGCAGGGGAGTCGCTTCACAGGCGGTGAAGCAGGTCTGCAGGTGTCTGTCTTTCTCTCCCCCTCTCTGTCTTCCCCTCCTCTCTCCATTTCTCTCTATCCTATCTAACAATGACAACATCAATAACAATAACAATAATAACTACAACAATAAAAAGACAACAAAAGGGAAAATAAATAAATATACAAAAAATTAAAAAAAGAAGGAGCTAGGAACCTCAGGATTTCAAGTGTCTGCTGTTCTACTCGTTAGCATATTCCCCAGCCATTAAGGTTCAGTTTCCTAGACTGTCTGTAGAGGGCTCTGTGAGGAGTGAGTATGGCCATGTTGGGAGGCAGGCCCACCACCCAGTAAATGCTGAGTCTGGGGGTTGCAGGGGTATAACCAGTGCCACCCAATCCACCCCTGCCCACACACTCACCTGGACCCCCTGGATCTTCTGGACCTGACTCCAGTTCCCCTGGGCCTGTGACTCTTGAAACAGTAGCACCTGGCCCACGTGCTGGTACCGGGGGGCTCCAGCTGCCAGCAGTGGAGTACTCCCTCGTGAAGGCAGCCAGGTGACCGTGTAACCTGAGGGGAAGGAAAGAGCCAGGGGTTTGCAGGTGAACCATCTCTGGAGAAACACAGTCACATGTTCTGAGTGGTACAAATCTCAATATTTAATCTAAGCCCATTTTTCCCTTTCTTCTCTTTTCTCTCCTCTCCTTTCCTTCCTCTCCCCGCCCCACCTCTTCCTTCATGCACAACCAATCTCATCATTTCTGGGCCAACTTATCTCATTCTCTCTCTCTCTTTTTTTTTTTTTTACTTCAGATAGAAAGATACAGAGAAATTCAGAGATTAGAGGGCAGGGGAGTGAGGAGGAGAAAAAAATTCAGAGATGCCAAACCACTAGAGCTTCCTCATGTGCTGTGACATCCCCATTGAGAACCCAGGCTACATGCCCAGCAAGACATGTGCCTGATATGGTGATCTAGTCCTCAATCATCTCAACACTGGGGTTTCACCACTCTGGGCTGTATTTTTCAAATAGAGATAGAGACAGAGACAGAGAGAGGGGAAAACATTACAACATCAAACTTCCTCAGTGTAGTGAGGGCTGGGATTACACTTGGGAAACACACATGGCAAATCAAGCATTCACTTTTTCTTTTTTTTTATTTTCTTTTTTAAAATATTTATTTATTCCCTTTTGCTGCCCTTGTTTTATTGTTGTAGTTATTATTGTTGTTATTGATGTCATCATTGTTGGATAGGACAGAGAAATGGAGAGAGGAGGGGAAGACAGAGAGGGGGAGAGAAAGACAGACACTTGCAGACCTGCTTCACCGCCTGTGAAGCGACTCCCCTGCAGGTGGGGAGGCAGGGGCTCAAACCGGGATCCTTACACCGGTCCTTGCACTTTGCGCCACCTGCGCTTAACCCGCTGCACTACCACCCGACTCCCTCACTTTTTCTTTTTAAGATTGACGGTTGTGGTCCGGGAGGTGGTGCAGGGGATATGGCTCTGTACTCTCAAGCATGAAGTCCCAAGTTCAATCCCTGGCAGCAGATGTACCAGAGTGATGTTTGATTCTTTCTCTCTCTCCTATCATTTCTCATGAATAAATAAATAAATAAAACTTAAAAAAAACTTTTTAAAAAAAGATTGATGGTATTTGTTTTAAGAGAATGAGTGAGCGAGGGAGTGGGGAGGGAGAGAGAGAAAGCGTGCCGGGTGGTGGCACACCTGGTTGAGAGCACATGATACAATGAGCAAGTACCCAGGTCCAAGCCCCCAAGCTCTACCTGCAGGTGGAAAGCTTTGCAAGTGGTGAAGCAGAACTGCAGGTCCCTCTCTCTCTCTCTCTCTCTCTCTCTCACTCTACCCTCTGAATTTCTGGCTGTCTCTGCAATAAATAAATAAAAATAATTAAAAAATTAAAAGAGAGAGAAGCCAAAGAACTACTCTGGTATACACAGTGCCAGGACCTCAGTTATGCAAGTCCTGTGCTCTGTCCACTCAGCAATTTTTCCCACTGGGGTGGCTGCATGTCTCAACGTGTGGGCAACAGAATGCTCAGGAAAGAGCCTCCACTGGCTGGCGGCTGGCAGGTGGCTCACCTAGTAGAGCGCACATGTTACCATGCACGAGGACCCAGTTTTGAGCTCCAGGTCATCACCTGGAAGCACCTGCAGAGGGGAGGTTTTACACGAGGCAGAGCAGTGCTGTGGTGTCTTTTCTCTCTCCTTTCCTCCACCTCTCTCTCTCTCTCTTTCTGTCTCTCACTTTCAATCTGGGGAAAAACAAGAGCCCACCAAGAATGGTGGATTCTTTTCCTCACTCTCAACTACTATGAGTAGCAAAGATCAGATTGGGGTGAGCCATCTCCCGGCCCTCAGGCAGACAAGTTTCAGTCTCAGCACTGAGACTTCTTAGCTGGGCAAGCTCCGGCAAATCCCTTTAATGCCTTTGAGATTCAGTTTCCTCATCTTGTTAGTACATCAATTCATCCCAGTCTTAATCTCACAGGGTTTGGCCTCAGGTCCTATTTGCTTCCTTGGGAAGAATGGATGGGACAGAGGGACAAGTCTGCAGCTTCCATAACGCTGGCAGACTCTGGCTGCAGGGGAGGCCTTTTTTCTTTAAACCGGTCTCATTTATTTATTTATTTTTAGATAGAGACAAAGAAGCAGAAAGACTAGGAGAAAGAAAGAGACCATAACACCAAAACTTTCTTTAGTGTGGTGGGTGCCAGACTCAAATCTGGGTCACACACACACACACACACACACACACACACACGGCAAAGCAGTGTGCTGTGCAGATCTGCCAGGTGTTTATTACTCTAGGAGCTGGCTCACCCTGGGAGGGGCAGTCTCTCCGGGATTCACAAGGCTGCAAGGTTTCAAAATGTCACGAAATACAGAAAATGAAAGGAAGACTGGGTCAGCAGTGGTGCGCCAGGCCTGCAAGCTGGAGACCCAACCCCGGCTACCACTGTTAGCCAGAGCTGAGCAGTGCTGTGGCATCTCTCATTCTTATTAAAGCAGGTAACTTTGGGCGGGGGTAGACAGCATAATGGTTATGCAAACAGACTGCCATGCCTGAGGCTTGGAAGTCCCAGGTTCAATCCCCTGCACCACCATAAATCAGAGCTGATCAGTGCTCTGGTAATCCAGTTAAAAAAAAAACAACAACCAAAAAACAAGTAACTCAGCCAGAGTTTAGCAGAGTTCTGATAAAAATAAACTAAAAATGAAATAAGATAAAACAAAACAAATTAATACACACACACACACACACACACACACACACACACACACACACATATATATTGTCTCCAGGGTTATTGCTGGGGCTTGGTGCCTGCACTATGAATCCACTGCTCCTGGAGGCCTCCCCCCCCCCCTTGTGTTGCCCTTGTTGTTTTATTGTTGCAGTTATTATTATTGTTGTTATTGATGTCATTGATTTTGATAGTACAGAGAGAAACAGAGAGAGGAGGGGAAGACAAAGAGGGGGAGAGAAAGATAGACACCTGCAGACCTGCTTCACTGCTGGTCAAGTGACCCCCCTGCAGGTGGGGAGCCGGAAGCTTGAACCTGGATCCTTAAGCCAGTCTTTGTGCTTCGCTCCACGTGTGCCTAACCTACTGTGCTACTGCCTGACCCCTCCAAATTAGTATTTTTTTTTAAAGCCATTGTTAAAACACAGGTAAGAAGTGATTAAGAGGAAAATTATTCGGAATGTTCTAGCTCTATTTAAATATGTGTTGGGGTCTAGGAGATAGATAGAGTGCACACTTTGCCATGCTTAAGGATCTGAGTTTGAGCCCTCGCCACTGCATGGGAGCACCATACAGACATGGCATCAGGGAAAGTGCTGTGAATAGAGGAGTGGCGCTGTGACATCTCTCCTCTCTCTGTCTCTCTCTTTAAAATTAAAAGGAAGGAAAATGTGTCCTTCAGAAGCAGTGGAATCACACAAGCTCAAGACCTTTGTGTAAAATAAGTCTGCATGTGTCCACATTGGTTGCTTAATTGCTTTCATACTTTTTTTTAAAAGTTATTTATCAAAGAGAGAACAAAAGCAGCACTCTGTCACATGTCATGCTGGAGATCAAACTTGGGATCTCATGCCTTGGAGTCCAAGGCTTTTAACCACTGTTCCACCGCCCTGGCCACTCACTCTTACTCTTACTCTGAAAGCCATTCTGTGTGACCCCCAGGGACAGGTGACCCTGCAGACAGAAGCACTCACCCAAGTAGCTGTCTTTCACTTCTGGGGTCCTCTGCTCATTCCCAACAAACATGGCGTCCCGCAGGTCTGCCTTCAGGTCTACGAAGCCCCCGGCCCAGTCCTTGGCACCAACTGCCCCCACGACACCATGGTTCTGCTCCAGGAGGTGACAGACAGGGTCAGCTGCACCCCCACCTGGTGCCCCGGCCTCCCAGTCAGCCCACCACTCACCTGGCTCAGGTCGGCGCTGATCCCGCTGGAAGAGAGCTCCATGTCAAAGGACGCTTGGTCCTGTTTGTTTGTGCCTGGGGAGTTGGGGGAGGTGGAGAGAGGGTTGGTGGCACCAGGGAGGTGGCTCACCCGCTAAAGTGCACACCTTACCACTTGGGAGAGCCCAGGTGCCAACCCTGGCGCCACATGGAAGCACCATGCATACCATGGGGGAACCTCCATGAATGGTAATGAGCCACCTGTCAGCCCCCTCTTCCTTTTTTTTTTCTTTCCCTCCAGGGTTATTGCTGGGCTCGGTGCCTGCACCATGAATCCACCGCTCCTGGAGGCCATTTTCCCCCCTTTTGTTGCCTTTCCCCCTTTTGTTGTAGCCTCATTGTGGTAATTATTATTACCATTGTTGATGTTGTTCGTTGTTGGATAGGACAGAGAGAAATGGAGAGAGGAGGGGAAGACAGAGGGGGAGAGAAAGATAGACACCTGCAGACCTGCTTCACCGCCTGTGAAGCAACTCCCCTGCAGGTGGGGAGCCGGGGGCTCCAACTGGGATCCTTACGCCGGTCTTTGCGCTTTACGCCACGTGCATGCGTTTAACCCACTGCGCCACCGCCTGACCCCCCCCCCCCCCCCCGCTTCCTTTTTTAAAGTGGTGGTGGTGGTCATGAACTGAGGGTCTTACATCTGCACAATACTGCCTAGAGGCCTCCCAGACTGTTATTAAATTATATATGTTTTTAGAGTGAGGGGGAAGAAACAGGGGACAGAGAGAGAGAGAGAGAGAGAGGCCAAAGCACCTCTCCACCATCTACAGAATTACCTTTGGAGTTGCCCCTGTACTCCCAGGTGATGCCAGGAAATAAACCAAAGCCCCCATGGTCAATATACTTAGTTTTTTTTTTTTTTTAGATGCACTACATTTATTTATTTTTTAATATTTATTTATTCCCTTTTGTTGCCCTTGTTGTTTTATTGTTGTAGTTATTGTTGTTGTTATTGATGTCATCATTGTTGGATAGGACAGAGAAAAATGGAGACAGGAGGGGAAGACAAGGGGAGAGAAAGACACCTGCAGACCTGCTTCACCTCCTGTGAAGCGACTCCTCTGCAGGTGAGGAGCCGGGGACTCAAACCGGGATCCTTCCGCCGGTCCTTGCGCTTTCCGCCACGTGCTTAACCCGCTGCACCCCTGACTCCCTATACTCAGTTCTTTACCCACTGTCTTGGTCCCCACAATGACATTTCTCCTCCTCCTCCTCCTCCTCCTCCTCCTCCTCCTCCTCCTCCTCCTCCTCCTCCTCCTCCTCCTCCTCCTCCTCCTCCTCCTCCTCCTCCTCCCCCTCCTCCCCCTCCTCCCCCTCCCCCTCCCCCTCCTCCTCCTCCTCCTCCAATTTTTTCATTAGGGAAATGATTTACAAGACATCCCTCCTGAGTACATTTTTTTTTAATCTTCCCATGCTAGTTTCCTTTTTTTGCCTCCAGGGTTTTCACTGAGGCTTGGTGCCACCACTACGA
Source organism: Erinaceus europaeus (assembly GCF_950295315.1). NCBI lineage: Eukaryota > Metazoa > Chordata > Mammalia > Eulipotyphla > Erinaceidae > Erinaceus > Erinaceus europaeus. The sequence goes on along the minus strand of NC_080176.1, from coordinate 18,968,992 downwards.
ATCCACTACTCCTGGAAGCTATTTTTCCATTTTTGTTGTTGCTGCTGTTGCTGTTACTGTTGTTGGATAAGACAGAGAATTTGAGAGAGGAGGGGAAGATAAAGAGGGGGAGAGAAAGATAGATATCTGCAGACCTGTTCCATCGCTTGTGAAGCGACCCCCCTGCAGGTGGGGAGTCGACCCCAGGAACTGGGATCCTTGCACCAGTCTTTGCACTTTTCACTATGTGCACTTAACCTGGTGTGCAAAAACACATTTTAGAAAATTATCCATCAATAAGAGTGAGAACCAGAGTATCATTCTGGCATATGCAGTCCTGGGTATACAACTCAGGACCCCTTGCCTTTGAGTCCAGAGCTCTACCCACTGTGCTACCTCCCAAGGTAGTTCAGCCCATAGAACACACATTACCATGCACAAGGACCCAGCTTCAAGTCCTGAGTTACCACACAGGGACGCTGTCAGGGGGGTTTCATGCGTGGTACCTTTAATTCTCTGTCTCTTTTATTGTATTGATTTATTTATTGGATAGAGGCAGCCAGAAATCTAGAGGAAATGGGGTGGAGAGAGACAGAGAGACACCTGCAACACTGCTTCACCACTCGAAAAGTTTTCCCCCAGGGCTGGAACCTGGGTCCTTGTGCATTGTAACACGTACACCCACTCACCTCCCCGCATCTAGCTCTGTCTCCCAGTATATCTCTAGAGCCGTGCAATCACTGAGACTCTCTCTGACAGGAAATCAAAATGAGCCTTTTAGGGAGCGTCCCAATCCATTATGGCCAGTGTCCTTCTGAAAAGGAGGAATGTGCACCCAGAGCCGCGCAGAAGGAAGATGGCAAAGATACGCAGGACTGGGCGGAGACGACCAGAGATACGCAGGACTGCGGGCAGCTCCAGCATCGGGGAGATGCCAGAGAGCATCGCTCGAGGAACAGCAAGTCCTACTGACCCTGGAGTTCTGACTCCAGACTCCAGAACTGTCAGAGTCTAAATTCCTGTTGCTTTAAACCACCCAGATTGGGGCTTTGTTAGAGCAGCCTGAGGAAACAAACCCAGCATTTAAACCTTACAGGCCTGTGCAAAATAGCTCAGCTGGCACAGTGTGGGACTGGCATGCCCGAGCACTGCATGTGCCAGTGATACTCTTTTTTTTAAAATTTATTTTATTTATTTATTCCCTTTTGTTGCCCTTGTTGTTTTATTGTTGTAGTCATTATTGTTGTTGTCGTTGTTGGATAGGACAGAGAAATGGAGAGAGGAGGGGAAGACAGAGAGGAGGAGAGAAAGATAGACACCTGCAGACCTGCTTCACCACCTGTGAAGCGACTCCCCTGCAGGTGGGGAGCTGGGGTTCGAACTGGGATCCTTATGCCAGTCCTTGTGCTTTGTGCCACCTGTGCTCAACCCGCTGCGCTACAGCCTGACTCCCCAGAGTGATACTCTTTTAAAAATATATTTATTTATTTATTCTCTTTTGTTGTCCTTGTTGTTTTATTGTTGTAGTTATTATTGATGTCATCGTTATTGGATAGGACAGAGAGAAATGGAGAGAGGAGGGGAAGACAGAGAGGGGGAGAGAAAGACAGACACCTGCAGACCTGCTTCACTGCCTGGGAAGCGACTCCCCTGCAGGTGGGGAGCCAGGGGCTTGAACTGGGATCCTTATGCAGGTCCTTGCGCTTTGCCAGAGTCATACTCTTGACTATTGTGCGCGCTCTCTCTGGATTTCTCTTTCTCTCACTAGCTTATGAAAATTTTAAAATTATCTTTTTTAAAAAATATATATATATTTATTTAATTTTATTGCCACTAGAGTTACCTTTGGGGCTTAGTTCTGGTGCTATGAATCCACCACTACTGGCAACATTTATTTTTTCTTCTTTATTGGGGGGATTAATGGTTTATAGTCAACAGTAAAATATAATCGTTTGTACACATGTAACATTTCTCAGCTTTCTTTCTTTCTTTCTTCTTTCTTTTTAAATGCCAGGGTTATCGCTGGGGCTCAGTGCCTGCACTACGAATCCACTGCTCCTGGAGGCTCCCCCCCTTTTGTTGCCCTTGATGTTTATCGTTGTTATTATTGTTGTATAAAACAGAGAGAAATAGAGAGAGGAGGTGAAGACAGAGAGGGGGAGAGAAAGATAGACATTTGAAGACCTACTTCACCACTTATGAAGCGACCACCCTGCAAGTGGGGAGCTGGGGGCTCAAACTGGGATCCTTATGCCGGTCCTTGTGCTTTGCGCCATGTGCGCTTAGCCTGTTGCACTACCGCCCAGCCCCCACATTTCTCAGTTTTTCACATAACAATTCAACTGCCACTAGGTCCTCCTCTGCCATCATGTTCTAGGACCTCCCATCCCAGAGTCTTTTACTTTGGTGCAATACAACTCCAGGTCAAGTTCTAATTAGTGTTTTACCTTCTGTTCTTACTTTTCAACTTCTGTCTATGAGTGAGATCATCCCGTAGTCATCCCCTTCCTGACTTATCTCACTTAACATGATTCCTTCAAGCTCCATCCAAGATGAGGTGAAGAAGGTGAATTCACCATTTTTTATCAGAGCACTGCTCAGCTCTGACTTATGGTAGTGTGAGGGATTGAACCTGGGACTTTGGAGCCTCAGGCATCAGAGTCTTTTTGCATAACCATTATGCTGTCTACCCCTGCTGCCTCCCTTCTTAAAGGTATTTATTTATTTATGAGAAAGGTAAGAGAGAGAGAGAGAGAGAGAGAGAGAGAGAAAAGACCAGACATCACTCTGGTACACATGTTGCCAGGGATTGAACTGAGGACCTCAAGCTTGAGCGTCCAATGCTGTACTCACTGTGCTACCATCCTGGCCACCTGGATGAGTTTCTGAATGTACCTTCCCAACCTCACTTCCCTATGGCCTTCCACTTACCCTCGATGGCGTAGATCTTCTTCTGCAGTTCTGTGAATAGATCCTTAAGCTTCTCAAATGTGTCCAAAATCTTGACAAATTCTGTTATGGGAGTCGAGGCAAATATGTGGAGTTTCTCTTGACTCTCCTTGGATTTAAATTGCCTTCCAATCTAGGAGGGGGCAAAGGACAAAGAGCTTGCACCTCTTGAATCTCAGACCAAGTGTGTCTGTTATTTTCACAAGACCGTGGACCCCATGAAGAATGGGGAGTGGGAGTGGTCCGGGAGGTGGCTCAGTGGATTAAACAGATTCTCAAGCATGAGGTCTTGAGTTCAGTCTCTGGCAGCACATGTACCAGAGTGAGGTCTGGTTCTTTCTCTCCTATCATTTCTCATGAATAAATAAGTAAATTGTTAAAAAAAAAAAAGGTGGTCCGTCGGGGAGGTGGCTCAGTGGATAAGGCTTTGGACTCTCAAGCATGAGGTCCCAAGTTCAATCCCCAGCAGCAGATGTACCAGAGTGATGTCCGGTTCTTTCTCTCTCTCCTATCATTTCTCATGAACAAATAAATAAATAAATAACTTTAAAAAAACCAACCTTAAAAAAAAAGAATGGGGAGTGGGATTCAGAAATAGGAAAGCAAGGGGGCCAGATGGTAGCATATCCAGTAGAGCACATAGGTTACCATGCCTGAGGATCCAAGTTCAAGCCTCCAGTCCTCATCTGCAGAGGAAGCTTCACGAATAGTGAAGCAGTGCTGTAGGTGTCTCTCCTCCTCTCTGTTTGTCTATCCCTCTCTATATCTCATTACCTCACTCACTATCAAAAAAGGAAGAAAGAAATGGCTGCTTGGAACAGTGGAACTGTGCTGGCACCCAGCCCCAGTGGAAACCTTGGTGGCAAAGAAATTGGCGTGCGAGAAAAGGAAACAGGAGAAGGTGGTACAGTGGCTAGAGCACTGGAACTTAAAAGCATGAGGTCCCAATATCACATATGCCAGTGTGATGCTCTGGTTCTCTTTCTCTTTCTCTCTCTTAAGTTAGTAAATACATACATTTCATTCTTTCTCTCCTTTTCTTTTTATTTTTTTTAGATTTATTTATTTATTCACTTTTGTTTTATTGTTGTAGTTATTGTTGTTGTTCTTGATGTCATTGTTATTGAATAGGACAGAGAGAAATGGAGAGAGGAGGGGAAGACAGAGGGGGGAGAGAAAGACAGACACCAGCAGACCTGTTGCCACTTGTGAAACAACTCCCCTGCAGGTGGGGAGCTGGGGCTTGAACCAGGATCTTTATGCTGGTCCTTACGCTTTGTGCCACATGCGCTTAACCTGCTGAGCTACTGCCTGACACCTTTTTTTTTTTTTTTTTACTAGAGCATTGTTAATCTCTGGCTTATGACAATGCTGGGGAATTGAACCTGGGACTTTGGATCTTCAGGTATGAGAATCTTTTTGCACAACCATTGTTATCTCCCCTCTCCCTAATAAATAAATAAATAAACAAACAAACAAATCTTTAAACAAAAAAAGTAGAGAGGAAGATGACAGCCAGGGGCTGCCAGAGGCTGGGGCATTGTCCTACCCCGATGATGTAGCGGATGATATCTTGAGCCACATCGATGTTGCCATGGTCGGAAGCTTCACCGTCTGTGATGATGATCATTACTTTGGTGGCATCTGGTCGGGCCCCCAAGTCTTGTCGGAACACCTCATTCCTGTGTTCATGGAAGGGGGGATGTGAGAGATCCCTCCCAAAAAAAATCAGCTGAAGTCTCCCATCCCCACCCACAGGCCCTGCTGTCACTTCACGGTCTCCAGTGATGTCTCCAGCACTCAGCTTCTCACCGTGACCTCCCACTGCTGCCATCCCGCTTGCTTACCTGAACTGGTCCAGCACTGGTCCCTGAGCCCAGGGGTAGAGAGGGGAGGTTTTGTGAGAGTTTTCCCACCTTCACAGCTGCCATACAGCAGTTCCCCCTAAATCACCTAGAAAGGCTGGTGATTGGGCTGAGAAGATAATAATTGCATGTCTGAGGCACCAAAGGTCCCAGGTTCAATCCCCAGCATCATCATAAACCAGAGTCAAGCAGTGCTCTGGTGTAAAAAACAAGCAAACAAACAAAAAACTGGGGGCCCGGCAATAGTGCACTGGTTAAGTGTACAAAGTAGAAAGCGCAAGGACCTGCACAAGGATACTGGTTGGAGCCCTCAGCTCCCCACCTGCAGGGGGGTGGCTTCACAGGTGGTGAAGCAGGTCTGCAGGTGTCTATCTTTCTCCCTCTCTACCTCCCCCTCCTCTCTCAATTTCTCTCTGTCCAGTCAAAAAAATTGAAAATATGGCCTCTAGGAACAGTGGATCCTTATTGGCAGTACTGAGACACAGGGATAACCCTGGAGGCAAGAGAAAAAAGTTTTTGTAATTTTATTTGATTGATTGATAGAGAAGGCAGAGAGGCAGAGAGGAGTGAAAAAGACCACAGCACCAAAGCTTCCTTCAATACAGTGGGGGCCAGGCTCAAACCTGGGTCATATACATGGCAAAACAGTGCACTATCCAAGTGAACTATTGGTATTTCACCAACCTTATTATTTATTTATTTTTTGGAGGTGGGGGATGGACAGAAGAGCTTACCCAATAGAGCACACACTTTATCATGTGAGAGGACCCAGGTTCAAGCCTCCAGTACCACACGGGAGCACCATGATGCAAAGGGAAGCTTCTTGAGTGGTGGGGCAGGGCTGTGGTATTGCTCCTCCCCTCTCTGTCTCTGGGCTCCAGACTTGAAGAAAATGGACTCTTTCACGGCAAGCTTGTGGAGGCTCTCTTCTGCCTCACCCCCCTCAGCCCCCCTCACCCACAGGCACCTTAACTCTCTGCTAGGAGGACCCTGGGGATGGATGGGGCTGTCGAGTTCCTCACAGAAAGGTTCTGGTTAGCTTTGCTCAGTGCTTGTGATATGGAAGAAAGAAGAGGGGACCGAATATGGGGTCAGCTGAGGCCCCAAGTGCCTGCACTGCTCACATACAGCCTCTGAAGACTCAGTGCTCTAGTGGGAGCATCTACTTCTGACCACCACCTCAGTCTTCCTCTGGCACTAGCTCAAGGACAGCCAACTCATGGCCAAGGTGGAGGGGAGGTGGAAACGCTCCTGGAAGCTGCCAAAGCCAGTGGAGCTGAAAATGGAGGGTGACAGACTCGCTGTCAACTATTTTTGATTCTCTCAAAATTTTTGATTCTCTGCAAAAAAATTCCTTCAGCCTCCACACAAGTAGACATAGTGCTCTGGTTCTCTCTGTCATTAAAGAAACAGCTATGAAATAAAATGAAGTGAAGTGAAGTGAAATGAAATAAATGGAAATGGAAATGAAATGACAAAACAGTTCATTTGGATAGTGTGTTGAAAGGGGCCAGGAAGTGGTGCACCTGGTTAAGTGCACGTGTTACCATGCATGAGGGCCCGGGGTTCAAGCCCCTGGAACCCACCTATAGGAGGAAAGCTGCACAAGTAGGGTTGTTCTCTGTCTCTATCACCCTCCCTCACAAGCATGAGAGTCTCTTTGCATAACCATTATGCTGAGTCCCCCCACAAAAGGTTTATTTATTTATTTATTCATTTATTCATTTTTATCAGAGTACTGCTCAGCTCTGGTTTCTGGTGAGGCAGGGGGTTGAACCCAGCCCTTCCTTCTCAATATCTGTCCTATCAGATAAAAAAGTTAACAAATTTAAAACAATTGTTTTAAAATGGAAATAATGCTTGGATTGTGTGCCACTTTGCCATGGACCTTGGTTCAAGCCTGTCTCCCACTGTACTGAAGAAAATTTCAATTCTGTAGGCACTCTCTCTCTCTCTCTCTGCCTCTACCTCTACCTTAGCCTCTGTCTCTCTCTGTATCAGCCTCAGATTCTGTCTCTGTCTCTGTCTCTGTCTCTGTCTCTGCCTCAGCCTCAGCCTCAGCCTCTGTCTCTGTTTCTGCCTCAGCCTCTGCATCTATCTCTGCCTCACCCTCAGCCTCTGCCTCAGCCTCAGCCTCAGCCTCAGCTTCAGCCTCAGACTCTATCTCTGTCTCTGTCTCAGCCTCAGCCTCTATCTCTGTCTCTGTCTCTGTCTCAGCCTCTATCTCTGTCTCAGCCTCAGCCTCTACCTCTGTTTCTGTCTCTGTCTCAGCCTCTGCCTTTACCTCAGCTTCAGCCTCAGACTCTATCTCTGTCTCAGCCTCTGCCTCTACCTCAGCTTCAGCCTCAGCCTCTATCTCTGTCTTTGCCTCTGCTTCTGCCATCCTGGAGTGGTGAAATCCCAAGTGATGACAAAATAATTAATCAGTCAATTGAAATACACAATATGGTCCTTCAACACACTTTATCCAAAGCGAGTTGGTGCAGATATTGGGAGTGGGGTAGAGTGGGGTCGTGATCATAATGAACAATTCTGAACCCCTTAAAGGATTCTTCAAAGATACTGCCACTCAGATTTGGCTTCACACACTGACTTCAGGAGTGGTGTCTTGTCTGGGATGGCTCCACTGCAGCTGCTGTGGTTTTTGATGACTTTCCAAGTCTGGCTCTAGTCCTTCATGAGACCTGCAAATACTTCCTGACCCAAGGGTTCATATGAACCATCCTCCCAGTAGTTTCCTCTTTTTTTTTTTTTTTTAATTTCTTCCAGAGCACAGCTCTCTCTGGCTTATGGTAGGGCCAAGGATTAAAAGTGAGGCGTCAATAAAGAAAAAAAAAAGTAAGACCTCAGGGGCTGGGTAGTGGTGCACCAGGTTAAGCACACACATTACTATACACAAGGGCCCAGGTTTGAGACTCCTTGCTCCCCACCTGCAGGGGGTGCTGTGCAGCAAGTGCCGTGGTATCTCTTTGTCTCTCTCTCCTCTCCCTTCCACTTTTCAGTTTCTCTCTGTCCTATCAAATAAAGGGGTGAGGGAAGAGAGAGAGAGACAGATGGCTACACTGAGCCCCAGTGATAACCCTGTTGGCAATAAACAGAGACAGAACTGACCTCAGAACCCCAGGCAGGAAAGTCGTTTGCCTTCTTATGTTAACTTCTCTGTCCATTTTCTGTTTTTCTTTTTATCACTATAAACTATAGTCTTAAGAGGGATAGTACAGTGATTTAAGCAAAAAACTTTCCTGCCAGAGGCTCTGAAGTTCCAGCTTCAATCCCCAACACCATCATAAGCCAAAGCTGGTAAAAACTGGATTCAGGGGACCAAGCAGTGGCACACCTGGTTAACCGCACACACTACAGTGCATAAGGACCCAGGTTCAAGCCTCTGGTTCCCACCTGCAGGGGGGAAGCTTCACAAGTGATGAAGTAGGGCTGCAGGTGTCTCTCTATCTCTCTCCCTCTCTATCTCTCCCACACCACTCTCAGTTTCCCTCTGTCTCTATCCAATAATAAATAAATTTAAAAAATAGTAAAATAAAGAATAACCGGGACTCACATTGCTCCAGCTGAATTCTTAGAACAACACACCCCATGCTGGACCCAGTGGCTGAGTTCTCAGTGGCTAGGTCCCAGCACTCTGCCCTGGAAGAAACTAGTGCACTTGGAGCACTGCCAAAGGGACTTTCTCCCAGGAAAGGGACTCACGCAACATATTTGATGGCGCCAAAGGTGTTGGTCAGCTCGGCCATGTGCTTCACTTGGCCCAGAAGAGCATCAGGGTCCTTCAGCTTCATATAATCCAAGAAGTTAAATTCCGTCTTGAAGGTGGAAGAAAACTGGACAGCAGCAAACTAGAGAGAGCAAGGAGGCAACAGAACGCTCACTGTCACACAGCCCTTCCCACCTGTCTGTTCCACTCTGCTCCTCCCGCAGGCCCTGAGCCGCTCGGCTGTCCAGCCCTGCCCAAATCGCACTGCTGACGAGGAGGCAGCATGTCAACACATGACGTTTTTGCAGTGAGCCTTGAGCAAACCTCTGCTCCCTCAACAGTGCTCTGGCCCGAGCCCTGTTCTTTCCCTCTGCTGGCCTCAGTCAACACCTCTCCTCACACAATTTGAGTTCAGTTCCTGGTACTGAATATACTAGTGCATTGTTAGAGTCTGCCTGTCTCCCTTCTGTTCTTTCTTGCTCACTGAGGGCTGGGCGGTGGTGAACCTGGTTAAGGACACACATTACCATGCTCAAGAATCCAAACTTAAAACCCCGATTCACAGCTACAGGGGCTGCTTTAGGAGCAGTGAAGCAGGTCTGCAAGTGTCTATCTTTCTCCCTTTCACTGTCTTTCCTTTACATTTCTCTCTTTCCTATGAAGAAAGAAAGAAAAAAAAAAAGAAAGGAAAAAAATGGCTGTCAGGAATGGTGGGTTGGTCATGTAGGTACTGAGCCCCAGCAGTATAACCCTGGTGGGGAAAGAGAGAGAGAGAGAGAGAGAGAGAGAGAGAGAGAGAGAACCATGAAAACTGAGCAGCAGGTAGAACATTTGACCTGTGAGCACATTCCAGGTTTCATTGTTTGTCTTGCTGTGTGTAAAATTAAAAGGAAAAATAATGTCTGCTGGGAGCAGGGGAATCTCACAAGGGTGAGATCCCAATAAGCTAACTGAATAAACAAATGAGTGGGCAGAGGGTAGATAGCATAATGTGTATGCAAACAGACTCTCATGCCTAAGGCTCAAAAGTTCCAGGTTCAATCTCCCATACCACCATAAGCCAGAGCTGAACAAGGCTCTGGTTAAAAAAAAAAAAAAGTGATCCGGGAGGTGGTGCAGTGGATAAGGTATTGGAGTCTCAAGGATGAGGTCCTGAGTTAAGTCCCCGGCAGCACATGTAACAGAGTGATGTCTAGTTCTTTCTCTCTCCTATCATTTCTCAAGAATGAATAAATAAAATCTTTTTTTAAAAAATGAGTAATGACTTTTCTAGATCTTTATTTTTTGTTATCTTTTTAAAAATTTTATTTATTGATTGATTACCTTTTGTTGCTCTTACTGTTTTATTGTTGTAGTTATTATTGTTGTTGTCACTGTTGGATAGGACAGAAAGAAATGGAGAGAGGAGGGGAAGACAGAGAGGGGGAGAGAAAGATAGACACCTGCAGACCTGCTTCACCGCCTGTGAAGCGACTCCCCTGCAGGTGGTGAGCTGGGGGCTTGAACCGGGGGCTTGAACCGGGATCCTTACGCCGGTCCCTGCGCTTTGTGCCACATGTGCTTAACCCGCTGCACTACCAGTTATCTTTATTTATTGGATAGAGACAGCCAGAAATCAAGAGGGAAGGGGGAGATAGAGAGTAAGAGAGACAGCTCTGCTTCACCACTCATGAAACCTTCCCCCTCAGGTGGGGAAGACTGGGGGCTTGCACCTGGGTCCTTGTGCATTGTAGCATGTGCACTCACCAGGTGTGTCAACATGCAACTGCGATCTTACTTATTTACTTATTATTATTATTATTATTTTTTACTGGAGCATTGCTCAACCCTGGCTTATGGAGGTGGTAGGGATTGAACCAGGGACCTTTGATGCCTCAGTCATGAAAGGCTTTTGGTCTAATTATGCTGTCTCCCTAGCCTTTTCTTGAACTTAAACAAAACATTTTATTATTATTATTATTATTATTATTATTATTTTGCCTCCAGGGTTATTGCTGGGGCTTGGTGCCTGCACTATGAACCCACTGCTCCCGAGGCTATTTTTTTTCCATTTTATTGCCCTTGTTGTTCTTATTATTGTTATTGTTGTCATTGTTATTGGATAGGACAGAGAGAAATGGAGAGAGGAGGGGAAGATAGAGAGGGGGAGAAAGATAGACACCTGCAGACCTGCTTCACCGCCTGTGAAGCCAGCCCCCTGTAGGTGGGGAGCCAGGGGCTCGAACTGGGATCCTTGCACTGGTCTTTGTGCTTAGGGCCATGTGTGCTTAATCTGCTGCGCTACTGCCTGCCCCCCCCATTTTAATTATTGATTTATTGAGTAGAGACAGAAATTGAGAGGGAAAGAGGAGATAGAGAGGCAGAGAGACAGAGACACCTGCAGCCCTGTTTCACTGATCATGAGTCCTCCCCCCTGCAGGTAGAGAGCAGGGGCTAGAACCTGGGTCCTTGGACACATAATATGTGTGCTTTATTAGAGGCACCGCCACTGGGCCTCCCTTTCCCCCTTTCCAGAACTTTAACATATGTCTTTGAGTGCTTCCTACTGACCCATATGATACTAAGGAGACCGAAGGAGCCAGTCTACAGCAAGAAAGAGAAGAGGGGAGCAAATTACTTCCGGCTCTACTGCCCACTGCCAGGAATCCCAGCGAGAGTGCTTACCTGGTAGGAAGAGTTGCTGAGTTTCTTCATCACATCCTTCATGAAGTCCAGGATTTTATGGAATTCATCTTTCCTCATGCTCCCGGAGCCATCGAACAGAAATACCAGGTCAACGTTGCCCTTTATACATTCTGCGGAGACCAAACGCAATGAGGTTGGTCAAGTGTCCCAGGCCATAGGCTGCTACCAGGAGGCATTGTCACCCAGTGACACCCCCACTTCCTCACCCTGATAGCCAGGGCGCCCTTGCTTCTCAGGACCCCTCAGATTCTGGTGGAAGAGGTAACACTGGCCACTCAGGTAGATATTCTGGTCACACATCCGTGCCAGCCCAGGGTCACAGGCCTGAAGGGAACACAGGGAACAGAGTTGGTATTTTCCCTGGCTGAATGGTCCAGTCCAGCCACCACTTCACTGGAGGAAGCTCATGTACTGTGGTGTCTTTCCCTCTCTTCCTCCATCTCCTTCTGAAAAAATCATCCCAGAGCAGTGAAGCCCTGACAATAACAAATAAACAACAACCACCACAACAACTACAATAAAAAGAAGCAGTCCAAAAGTGGTGCAGTGGACAGAGCACTGGATTCTTAGACATGAAGTCTTGAGTTCAATCCTTGGTATTACATTTGCCAAATTAACACTTTGGTTCTCTCTCTCTCTTTCTTCTTCTCTCTCTCCCTTCTCTCTCATTAATAAATAGTAAAGTCGGCAAAATAGCTCACTTGGATAACATGCTGCCTTGTCTTAAGTGTGGCTCAGTTTTGAGCCCAGCCTTCACTGCACTGAAGGCAGCTTTGGTACTGTGGTCTCTTTCACACACTTTCTTTCAATCTCTTCCTTTTTCTACCTCTATCAAAAACTGAAATAAATAAATAAGCAAGCAATAAATACATCTTCAAATGGGTTAAGTGCAGGTGGTGCAAAGCGCAAGGACCGGCAGAAGGATCCCAGTTTGAGCCCCCGGTTCCCCACCTGCAGGGGAGTCACTTCACAGGCGGTGAAGCAGGTTTGCAGGTGTCTATCTTTCTTTCTCTCTGTTTTCCCCTCCTCTCTCCATTTCTCTCTGTTCTATCCAACAATGATGACATCAATAACAACAACAATAACTACAACAACAATAAAAAGACAACAAGGGCAACAAAAGGGAAAATAAATAAATAAATAAAAATTTTTTTTCCTCCTCCAGGGTTATTGCTGGGCTCAGTGCCTGCACCATGAATCCACCGCTCCTGGAGGCCATTCCCCCCCCCCTTTTGTTGCCCTTGTTGTAGCTTCGTTGTGGTTATTATTATTGCCCTTGTTGACGCAATTCGTTGTTGGATAGGACAGAGAGAAATGGAGAGAGGAGGGGAAGACAGAGAAGGAGAGAGAAAGATAGACACCTGCAGACCTGCTTCACCGCCTGTGAAGCGACTCCCCTGCAGGTGGGGAGCCGGGGGCTCGAACTGGGATCCCTACGCCGGTCCCTGCGCTTTGCGCCACATGCGCTTAACCCACTGCGCCACCGCCCGACCCCCTAAAATTTTTTTTTTTTAAAGTTGAGTTCTACCAGGCTTTGCTCTGGTAAAAAAATAAAAAGAAGGAGGAGGAGGAGGAGGAGGTAGAGGAGGAGGATGAGGAGGAGAAGAAGAAGAAGAAGGAAAGAAATAAAGTTCTTTAGGAATGGTAGAACTAAGGAGGTGTGAAGCCTTGGCAAACTACTGAAAGAAAACAAAAACGGAGTCCTTGCTATTTAAGTTAAAGACAAAAGTTCATCAGTGACACAGGAGGTGGTAGGCTGGTTGAACTTTGAACTTAAAAAGCATGAAGTCTCAAGTTCAGTCCCTAGCACATCATATACCAGAGTGCTGCTCTGGCCCTGTCCTAGCTCTCTGTTTCATAAAACAAACAAAATCAAATATATTTTTAATTTTTTAATTTATTATCTTTATTTATTCAACAGAAATAGAGAAGCAAGGGAGACACAGAGACACTTTCAACACTGATTTACCATTTGCAAAGCTTCCCCCATAGGTGGAGACTGGGTGCCGAACCTGAGTACTTGCACATTATAACATGTGTGCTGAACCGGGTGTGCCACCACCCAGCCCCAAATAAATATTTTTAAATGGGAAAATGATCCAATTTTTTTTCAAAGAAGACGAACAGCTGATCAAAAGGTACATGACAAAGGATTAGACATCACTAACTAGGGAAATGCAGATCAAAAACAGAAAGCTGACAGTAGAGCTGACACCACGTCAAAACAGAGTCTTACCAGAAGATGTCCATTTGTGGGGTCTGTTGCCAGCGTCATTCCCAAATACTTGGAGGTGTAGTTGGAACCTATAGGCAGCACAAAGTTGGTCTGGAGGATCCCAGGCGATCCAGGGGGTGTCAGTGGGCATCTGGATTCCCCTGAACCCAACAACTCCCCCTTCTCTGCAACCACTTACCACTCAGGCTGACTGACTGGCAGGTCCCAGATCCCGGCTGGCACTGATAGAGAGACCCCGTGCTGTTCCCCTCACCGGGAGCTCCCACAACAATCCTGGTGAGAAATCCCACTGGTGAGATGGAATGGTATCTACCCCCCTCCCTCTACCAGTTAAGGGAGCTCGGCTCCCCTTACGATCTGAATGCGATTTGGTAGCTCCCTGGTAGGGAGGACCTCAGCCACCTTCTCTCCATAGTGACTCCCAGGCAGAGAATCTGGCATCTTTCTCTCCCCCTCTCTGTCTTCCCCTCCTCTCTCCATTTCTCTCTGTCCTATCTAACAACAATGACATCAGTAACAACAATAGTAACTACAACAATAAAAAATAAAATAAATAATAAATAAAATTTAAAAAGGAGAGCTGGGGAGACAGCCTAATGGTTCTATAAAAATACTTTCATGCCTGAGATTCTGAGGTCCCAGGTTCAATCCCCAACACCACTATAAGCCAGAGCTAAGCTTGTTCTGTCTTTCTCTTTTTCACTAAAAATAAATAAATAAGAGGCTATCAAGCAGTGGTGCACCTGGATACATACACATGTTACCATGTGCTAGGACCTAGGTTCAAGTCTCCGGTCCCTGCCTGCAGGAGGGAAGCTTCATGAGTGGTGAAGCAAGTCTGCAGATGTCTTGTTTCTCCCTCTCTAGTTTCCCTTCCTTCTCCAATTTCTCTCTGTCTTATCAAATTAAAAATGAATATTTTAAAACAAGCAACCTGTTTTTTTAAAGGATAGAAATGTAATCTCTGCCTTCAAGACCTTTGTCTAGTCAGAGTCAAGATCCTAGGACGTGTAGTAAAGTGTCTGAGGGGCTGTGGTGTTTCCCCTTTTCTTGGACACTGAATATGGTGCTGTGACCACCCTGGATGGTTCTGACTCAGCCTGTATGGACTTGGCTGCTGGGGCTTTCCACTCCCACCCTGCCCTACCTCAGTCCCACTGATTGTCAGGCTCTCCCAGACGGGAAGGGCCTTGTGGCCTGCACTTTTGCCTGCTGGTCAATCCAGTGTGGGTGTCTGGGTTGCCTGGGGCGCAGGGCAGGGAGGACTGGGGCAGCAGCTCACCCATCTCCAACCTGTAGGACTCGGTACCCAAAATGCCTGCCAGCGAGCGGGAAGGAGAAGTTCTGCACATGCCGTACATCCAGGTTGTAGCTGGAGGCCAGGGCTGAGGGAGGCAAGAGGGGCTGGTCAGCCATTTCTGCCCAGGAACCACTTCTGGCCGGGATCTTCAGCCACATACCCAAGCTGCAACTGACCACAAGAACCCTATGTCCCTTCCCCCTGGCCAGAGACACACCAGGCAGGGCTCAGCCTGCTCCTGGGCTCTGAACTTCCCCTTGGGGCACTTGATTCAAGGAAATATGGAAGCACGACTCTGCAGTGCAGGGCCTGGGAGCACCAAGGACTTCCTGTTTGGCTTCTCAACAAAGAAGGAAGGATGACAAAGCTGAGGAGACAGACCGAGGGGCCCCCAGAGGCACAGAAGGTGACCAGGTTCCCAGGAGGACACAATATGGGGATGCCCCAAGGCAGGGTGCGTCTCCCCACACTCCCACTTCTCCCTTAGGCCTGGGGCCCCTATACCCAGAGAACCCAGATAAGTAACTTTGGGCTTCCTCCTCCACACTGTGGCTTTTCAAGTTTCCCTAATTCTTCTGAGGCCACCTCCTCTCCCTCACCCTCCCTCACTCCCCACCGCACCATGGCCCATCATGCCATCTCGCTTGCCCACGCCTGGCCCCCATCTCAGATATCCCAGACAGCATTGCAAATTTCCCAGCTCCCCTTCCTTGCGTCTGCTTTTCATCTGGGCATCCACCCCATGGCACTGCAGGATGTCAAATACACTGACCCTCTCAATGCCCGGGTGGAATCCCAGCCTTGCTTAGATGGCACAGGAGGCAACGCTGTGGGAATGGTGGACCCCACTGGCCCCAGGTGCCACCAGACACCTGCCTTTTGAAGGGCCTGCTCTCTTGCCTCTTAACTCTTGTTGCTTTGGTCTTCCCTGTACATCTTATGCTCTGGGCCTTGTCAATACTCTATGTGCTCTGGCTTTCTTTCTTTCTTTCTTTCTTTCTTTCTTTCTTTCTTTCTTTCTTTCTTTCTTTTCTTCCTTTCTTTTTCTTCCTTCCCCCACTCCCCCAGGATGCCAGAGCACCACAATGCTCTCTCCTTCAGAGCAACCACTAACTCACTCACTCCAGTTCCACAAAGCTGCTCAACCTCCCCAGCCCCAGACACATGCCTGCTCCCCAACCCCTCCCCTGCCCAGCCTCCCCAGCCTCCCCAGCCTCCCCAGCAACGTACCAAACAGCAGAGGCCCCAACAGCAGCAGCCTGACTAGGAAGATGCAGGAGCTCATCTCTGGGCAACTGGAAGGCCTTGACCTGGGCTTAATCTCAGAGGGCCCCTTGGGACTTTCTGGCTGCCTAGATGAGATGGAAGAAGGAAATGATAGTGCCCTGCCGCCTCTTGAGATGGGACTTTCTCACAGAAGCTCCAATGTGGTGACATTGGGGGGGGGAGTAGTGACTGGAGGGGTTGTGAAACCGCGTGGGTTCAGAGAGGAAGTGTGAGCAGGTTAGAGTTTCCTGTGCCCGCTTGTATATTCATAGCATCCAGAAGCCAACAGGGCCATCAGCTGCCTGCATCTCCTACCTAAGACCTGCTGGTTGCATCTTTTGTCAACATACCAGCTCAGCAGTGGGCTTGCAAGACAAGCTGGGCTCCCATTGCAATGGGATGTGATGTGGGCACAAAGAAAGAGTAAGGTGGAAGGAAGGAAGCTAGGAACACAAGAGAGGTGAGATAGCATTGAAGGAGGTCCAAGATCCATGGTTAAAGAAGAAGGGCAAAATATACAACATTTTCATTCTAAAAAATAATAAAAATATGGGGGCCGGGTGGTGGCCCACCTGGTTGAGCACACATGTTACAGTGCCCAAGGACACTGGTTCGAGCCCCCGGTCCCCACCTACAAGAGGAAAGCTTCACGAGTGGTGAAGCAGGACTGCAGGTGTCTATCTCTCTCTTCCCTCTCCATTTCTGGCTATCTTTATCCAATAAATAAATAAAGATAATAAAATTTTTTTAAAAAAATAATAAAAATATGGGCAGGGGTAGATAGCATAATGGTTATGCAAAGAGACTTTTAAGCCTGAGGCTCCAAAGTCCCAGGTTCAGTCCCCCTACTGCCATAAACCAGAGCTGAGTAGTGTGCTCTAGTAAAATAAAATAAAATAAAATAAAGTAAATAATAGGTGGCCCAGGAGGTGGTGTAATGGTTAGAGAGTTGGACTTAAAAGCATGAAATTCTTGGCCTGCGTTGTGGCTCAGTGGATAAAATATTGCTAACTCTCAAGCATGAGGTCCTGAGTTCAGTCTCCAATATCTACATGTTCTAGAGTGACACTCAGTTTCTCACCCTCTCTCCTCGTCTCTCTGAAACAAACAAATAAATAAACAAACAAATCTTTTGAAAACATAAGGTCCCTAGTTGAATCCCCATCATCTCATGTGGGAGAGTGATGTCCTGGCTCTCTTTCATGTCAGAAAATCAATCTTTTGAAAAGATTTTATGTGTTTGTTAATGAGCGAGATAAAAGAAGAGAGGAAAAGAGCGTCACTCTGGTGCATATGCTGTTGGGGGTTGTCCTCAGACCCTCATGCTTGAGAGTCCAAGGCTTTATCCACTGACCCCTTAGCTGGACCACAGTAAATAAATTAAAAATAAATAAATAAATTTCACAGGATAGGGAAAACATTTAAAAAGCATATGTATGATTCAGGACTCTACCTAGAACTTGAGAACTTGTTTGGAGGTTCCAGCTGGGGAGAGAATCTACTCGTATACCCTCGACTGAAGACCAGCCCGTCTCTCTTCAGGGAAGGCCATCGTTTTTTGGTCAAGCACATAGCTTTGGGAGGGATACACATGGAGCTTTGAAAGAGGAAGGGGACACCCGCCTAGCCAGCCAGATGAGCCGAATCAACCCTGAGGATCAATGGGGTGACAGATGTTGCAGCCAGATAGCCCTCACAACCTCTATCCGGAATATATAAAAAGTTTCAGGAGTAGGGCGGTAGCGCAGCGGGTTAAACGCAGGTGACGCAGAGCGCAAGGACCGGCATTAGGATCCCGGTTCAAGCCCCCAGCTCCCCACCTGCAGGCGAGTTGCTTCACAAGCGGTGAAGCAGGTCTGCAGGTGTTTATCTTTCTCTCCCCGTCTTCCCCTCCTCTCTTCACTTCTCTCTGTTCTATCCGACAACAATAATAACAACCACAACAATGATAAAAAAGGAAAACAAATAAATAAAATATTTTTAAAAAGGAAATTTTTTTTAAAAAGACAACTAACCCAGTTTGGGTTTTTATTATTATTATTGTGTTGCTGTTGTCGTTGTTGAATAGGACAGAGAGAAATGGAGGGGGGGGGAGACAGACATGGGGAGAGAAGGATAGACACCTGCAGACCTACTTCACTGCTTGTGAAACGACTCCCCTGTAGGTGGGAAGCCGGGGGCTCGAACCTGGATCCTTAAACCGGTCCTTGCGCTTTGCGCCACGTGCGCTTAACCCACTGCGCTACCGCCCGACTCCTTCCCAGTGGGCAAGACATGTGAAGAGCCATTTCTTCAAAAAGGATGTGGAAATGGCCACTCAGCAAATGAACAGATGCTCAACACCATCTGTCGCTAGAGAATGCAAATCAAAACCAAATTAAGAGAGACAAGGGAGATAGGGTAAGGGCAGTGCCCAGGATTTGCTTGTGAGAGGTCCCAGGTTCGATCCCCAGAGTGGTGGTAAAATAAAGAAGAAGAAGAAGAAGAATAAAATTAGAAATTAATCCCCCAGGGAGTCGGGCTGTAGCCCAGCGGGTTAAGCGCAGGTGGCGCAAAGCACAAGGACCGGCATCAGGATCCCGGTTCGAACCCCGGCTCCCCACCTGCAGGGGAGTCGCTTCACAGGCTGTGAAGCAGGTCTGCAGGTGTCTATCTTTCTCTCCCTCTCTGTCTTCCCCTCCTCTCTCCATTTCTCTCTGTCCTATCCAACAACGACAACAACAATAATAACTACAAGAATAAAACAAGGGCAACAAAAGGGAATAAATAAATAAAATAAATATTAAAAAAAACATTTTAAAAAAGAAATTAATCCCCCAACAAGGGCAATAAAAGGGAAAATAAAAAATTAATTAATTAATCCCTTTTACTATAAGGACAAGACATAGTGGGAGGAATGTTGAGGGAGAGAAGGGACCACCCAGAAATGGGAGTGGTTGCAGGTATAGGTGGAGCCTTTGGCTTTAAAGGGGTGAACTTTTGGGGGCATAGTCTTTTCTCTCCCAGGACCACCATACCACCATGTGACCATCTAGCTTGTAAGTGGGTCGGGTCCCCCTTCTCTCTCTCTTCTTGTCCCTCTCTCCCTCTCTCCATCTCTCTCTCTCGCTGTCTCTCTCTCTCTCTCCTAACATGTTTTTGTGTCCGATAAAGTTTAATTTACCTGGAAAAAAAAACAAGATAACACTTCACAAACATCAGGATGGCAGAAAGAAGGAGAGAGAAAGAGAAAGAAAGAAAGAAAGATAAAGAAAGAAAGAAAGAAAGAAAGAAAGAAAGAAAGAAAGAAAGAAAGAAAGAAAGAAAGAAAGAAAGAAAGAAACAGGGAGTCGGGCGGTAGCGCAGCAGGTTAAGCGCAGGTGGCACAAAGCGCAAGGATCAGCGTAAGGATCCCGGTTTGAGCCCCCGGCTCCCCACCTGCAGGGGGGTCACTTCACAGGCGGTGAAGCAGGTCTGCAGGTGTCTGTCTTTCTCTCCCCCGCTCTGTCTTCCCCTCCTCTCTCCATTTCTCTCTGTCCTATACAAAAAGAAAGAAAGGAAGAAAGAAAGAAAGGAAGGAAGGAAAAGAAAGAAGCAAGGGAGGCTGGGAGGCCAGGTGGTAGCACACCAGACTGAGTGCACTCATTACAGTGCACAAGGTCCCATATTCAAGACCCACCAATGAGGGTAAAGCTTCAAAAGTGATGGAACAGTGCTATCTTTCTCTTTTTCCCTCCCTCTCCTTTCCCTCTTAATCTCTATCTCTATCCAAAGTAAATAAATAAACAAATTTAAAAAAAAGAGCAAGGTGAAGAGATGCAAGGAGAACTACTGGGCATTGCCTGTGAGGCTGCAAGATGGTGCAATTACTATGAAAGTCAGTTTCAGTTTCTAAAAAAAGAAGTTAAATGTCAGGCTACCATATGACATTGTTATTGCTAAATATAAATCAAAAGATTTCAAAACTTAAGTTTATACAAAATCCCAAATTAATGCCCTTAATCAAAAATGTGGTACACACACACACACACACACACACACACACACACACACACCTGGTAGAATATTATTTGGTCATGAAAAGGGAATTAACTCAAGATATGGGCTATAACATGAGTAACCCTTGTTGTTATGCTAAATGAGAGAAGCCAGGCACAAAAATGCCATGTGTTCATGATCACATTAGACCAAATGTCCAGAATAAATGAATAGCAAAAGAGAAAGTAGACCAGAGGGAATGAGGTTGTGGGAAGGAATACTTAGTACATATGGGGGAGAGGGTGATGAAATATTTCTGCATTAGTTATATTAGTCATACGACTTTGGGAATCTGTTTAAAACCACTAAGTTATACAATTTCAAATAATGGGTTTTATGAAATGCGATTTCTTTTTTTTTTCTTTAAGAAAGGAGACATTAACAAAACAAAATTAAAAACATAGGATAAGAGGGGTACAGTTCCACACAGTTCCCACCACCCGATCTCCATATCCCATCCCCTCCCCTGATAGCTTTCCCATTCTCTGTCCCTCTGCGAGCATGGACCCAGGGTCGTAGTGGTTTCTATCTGAAAAAGTGACAAAGCAAGAAGAAGAAGGTGGGGAGACAGCACAATGGTGATGCAAAAAGTCTGGCATGTCTGAAGTTTCCAGGCTCCCCAACAGCACTCTTACAACACCATTAGCCAAGAGCTGTGCGGTGCTTGTGCGGTGCTCTGGTAAAGTAAATGAATAAATATGTAAGCAAATGGCAGACAAATTAGTTGGGTGAATAAGTCAGGAAAGACACATCACCAAACCCTAAATGGGCTTCTCTTGCACAGAAGAAAGTGTGTACATTTCTGTCTTGTCTGAATGTGTTCCAGTGAGGATATGCATAACTGGAGTAATTAAACAAACAAAAAATAATAATAAAATAAGGACCAGGCAGTGGCACACCTGGTTAAGCGCATACACTACAATTTGCAAGGCCTTGGGTTCAAGCCCCTGGTCCCCACCTGCAGGGGGAAAGCTTTACAAGTGGTGAAGTAGAGCTGCAGGTGTCTCTCTGTCTCTCTCCCTCTCTGTCTCCATCCAATAATAAATAGATAAAAGAAAAAAGAAAAAATAATATAAATAAATAAATAATAAAAATAAATAAATAAACCAAAGGGCCAGGTGGTGGCGCACCTGGTTGAACACACATGTTATAATGCACAGGGACCCAGGTTCGAGTCCCTGGTCCCCACCCGGAAGGGAAAAGCTTTATGAGTGGTGAAGCAGGGCTTCAGGTGTCTCTGTTTTTCTCCCTCTCTATCTTCCCCTTCCCTCTTGATTTTTGGCTGTCTCTAGCCAATAAATAAATAAAGATAATTTTAAAATGTAAAAATAAATAAATACATAAACCAACATCATTAAGAACGGGAGAGAATAGAGGAACTGCATTTGTTTCTGGGAAGATGGTAAGACTTTCAGATTCCTCTGCTGTCAGAAAATGCTGATTCAACCTACCATTTCCAGTGAGACTATCCTCAGGAAAGATTTCCAAGCAGATTTTTATTTATTTATTTATTTATTTATTTATTTACTGCCACCAAAGATATCACTGGGGCTCTGTGCCTATACCATGATTCCAGATTCCAACACCCCCCAGCGGCCTTTCTTTCCTTCCTTTTGTTTTCTCTTTCTCTTTCTTTCTTTCTTTCTTTCTTTCTTTCTTTCTTTCTTTCTTTTTCTCTTTCTTTTTCCTTCTTTCACAGAGACAGAGAAATAGAGAGGGATGGGGCAAGGAAGAAGAAAGAAAGAGTGATAGAGCATGAGCAAGGAAGAAAACACAGTGATTCTGCAAAGAAACTCTCCTGCCTGAGACTCTAGGTCTCCGGTTCAATCCCCAGCACCACCATAAGCCAGAGCTGACCAGTGCTCTGGAGGGAGGGAGGAGATTGCTGACAGTGGCACACATGGTTGAGCGTACATATTGCAGTGTGCAAGGACCCAGGTTCAGGCCCCTGGTCCCCACCCGCAGTGGGAAAGTCACATGAGTGGTGAAGCAGGGCTGCAGGCGTCTCTGTCTCTCTTCCTCTCTATCTCCCCCACCCCTCTTGATATCTGACTGTCTCTATCAAATAGATAAAGATAATTAAAAATTAAGAGAGAGAGAGAGAGAGAGAGAGAGACTTGCAGCCCTGGTCCACTGCTTGTGAAGCTTCCCCCCTGCAAATGGAGACTAGGAGCTTGAACCTGGGTCCTAGCACATGGTAGTGTGTGGGCTCTGTTGGTAAGTAACCACCCAGACCCCAGATCAGATTACTTATAATCTACCACCAAACAGCCACAAGCAGACTGGCTTCTCAGAATTAAAGGATATCAGGTCATCGTTTCCAAATGCTAGAGAAAAATCAGACATCCAAAAGATTTCTTTGCTTCTCTTAGAGCAGTTCCAATTCCCATCTAAGCCAATTCTTTGGGTCTGAAGTTACAAACAGAATAGATATTTTGACATTCAAATGTTACTTACAGAAGTGGGCTCTAGAGAAGGCTTGGGAGGTGGTGTGGTAAGCAGGGCACTGAACTTGGAAGTAAGAGGTCTTAAATTCGATCCCTAGCATCCCATACTATAGCATAGTATAGTCTCTCTCTCTCTCTCTCTCTCTCTCTCTCTCTCTCCCTCTCCCTCTCCCTCCCCCTCCCCCTCCCTCTCCCTCTCCCTCTCCCTCTCCCTCTCTGCCTCTCTCCCTTTCTCTCTCTCTCCCCCCACCTCTGAAAAATAAATAAAAATCTTGGGAAAAAAAACCTAGAGAGCACTTAACAAATTGCTCAGTGGACGGGTCACTGGCTCCAGCACCACATGGAAGTGCCACAAAAATTGGGGGGACAGGTGGGGGAGGCAGAACAGAGGTGACTTTCAAACATCAGGTCCTGAGTTCAACTCCTGGCATAGAATGTGCTTAGAATGATGCTCTTATTCTCTCTCTCTCCCTCTCTACCTTAAATAAATAAATATTTGAAAACATAACCAATGGGGAGTCGGGCGGTAGTGCAGCAGGTGAAGCGCATGTGGAACGAAGCACAAGGACCGGCATAAGGATCCCGGTTCAAGCCCCGGCTCCCCACCTGCAGGGAAATCGCTTCCTAGGTGGTGAAGCAGGTCTGCAGGTGTCTATCTTTCTCTCCCCCTCTCTGTCTTCCCCTCTTCTCTCCATTTCTCTCTGTCCTATCCAACAACGATGACATCAATAACAACAACAATTAATAACTACAACAACAATAAAAAACAAGGGCAACAAAAGAGAAAATAAATAAATAAATATTAAAAATAACCGGTGGAGAGCCAGCAAAATGGCTCACTTGGTTAATGTACCGCTTTGTCATGTGTGTGCCACAGGTTCAAGCCTGGCTTCCACCACATTGAATGATACTTTGGTGCTGTGATTCCCAACCCCCGTGTGTGTGTGTGTGTGTGTGTGTGTGTGTGTCTAAACAATAATAGTGGGAATAATAATGGAGGGGGCTCTCTCCTGCTTTCTTTCTCTAAATGAAATAGTTGATATATATATATATTTATATATATAGAAAGAGAGAGAGAGACCACAACACCAGAGCCTCCTCTGGTGCCACAGAATCTCCCTTGGATCCTTGTGCTTCTTACTATGTGTGCTTAACTGGTGTACTTCTGCCTACCCCCTCCCCATATCTCTCTCTCTCTCTCTCTCTCTTCCACTAGGCTATCTCTGGTGCTCAGTGCTGGTATGACTGTACTATTCCTGTGGGCCACTTTTTTCTTTTTCTTTTTTTTTTTTCTTTTGTAGATAGAGGGTGAGGCAGAGAGAGAGAAGGAGAGATGCCACAGCACTGCTCCACTGCTGGGGAAGTTTCCATGTGGTGCTTGAGGTCTTGAATTTGGGGTTTTGTGCGTGGCAACATGTGTACTCTACCAGGTAAGCCAGCTTCCTGCCTTGCTCCAGGCTTCTTCTTCTCTCTGTCTTTTCTTTGTGACTCTTTTCTGAAAATAAGTAGAATTTTACAAATCTAAAAGAAAAAAAATCATATGACCAGCTAGGAGTATCATCTCAAAGAAGTACCCCTACTCCTAACCCTCTCCTACACACATCCCCACTTGTTTGGTCATCATCACTGATTTACTGCTTTACTGCTTCAAATACAAAGACAGAGACAGAGGGAAAGACAGCACAGCACCAAAATGTCCCTCAGATTGGTAGGGACACAGCAAAGCAGACACCCTTCCAGGTGTCTGGCAGAGGAGAGAGAGAAAACCAGAGCATCATTCTGGCACATGTAATGCCGGGACTCAAACTCAGGATCTCATGCTTGAGTGTCCAACGTTTTAGCCACTGCACCATCTCCCAGACTAGGTTCCCCTTTAAAGAGCCCCCCACATACCTGGCACACATCCTCCTGGCACTCGGAGAGATGGTCATTTCAGTCTTCGCTCTACTGTGCTCCCAGGCAGTGTCCTCTGGAAATGACTCAGTGAAGGGACTTAGCTGTCAGCACTGCCTGGCTAGCAGCTGACACTAGGTTCCTGCCGCCAAGCACACACTCATTTATGTACTCTGGTATGGTTTCCAGTATAAGAAAACAAAACCAAGAATAATTCCCCCTTCCGTTTGAGGACTATAAGCCTGAGGAAGCTATGAGCTACCAGGAAGCGGTAAGTTTCTAGAATGTGAGGGCCAGAGTAGGCCATTCCCGGGCAGCTTCAGGTGAGGGAGGGTGGGCCTGGGGACGTCTGGTCAGACTGAGAACCGAGCCTGGGGCTAGGGAACTGAGGCCAGACAGCATCCACATTGGCTGGCTCTCTCGAGACAGTGAGGCTCCGTGGTTCCACTCCCAAGAGCTATTTCATGAGATCTGTGCAAATGAACTCACACTTGCCCCACTGGCGAGTGACCAGGCTGGAGGGCTTCTGGGGCCTGGGGAGACGGTGTTTGAAGATCGAGCCGGGGAGCTGGATGACCCAAGTCCTCTGTCTTCTTTGAAGGTGAACACAGGGCTTTTTTTTTTTTTCGTTTTTAAAAAAATAATTATATTTATTTATTTAGTAGAGATACAGAAAGAAATTGAGAGAGAAGAGGGAGGTAGATGGAGGGTGACAGGTGGTAGCACAGTCAGTTAGACAGTGTATGGGTGGAGGGTAGATAGCATAATGGTTATGCAAACAGACTCTCATGCCTGAGGCTCCAAAGTCCCAGGTTCAATCCCCCCCCCCATAAACCAGAGCTGAACAGTGCTCTAGTAAAAAAAAAAAAAAAAAACAAACAAACAGTGCATGAAGCACAAGGACCCCGGTTTGAGCCCGGGACTCCCCACCTGCAGATGGAATGCTTCACAAGCAGTGAGGCAGGTTTGGAGGTGTGTCTCTATTTCTCTCCCCCTCCTCTCTCAAGCTCTCTCTGTCCTATCCAATAAAATGGAAAAAAATGACCCCAGGAGCAGTGGATTTATAGTGAGCCCCAATGATAACACTGGAGGCAAAAAAAGAAATAAGAAAGGGGGTAGGGAGAGAGAGAAAGAAAGAGAGAGAGAGACTCAGTACTGTTCATGAAACTTCCCCTTGCAGGTGGGAACCAGGGGCTTGAACCTGGGTCCTGGTGCACTATAATGTATGCACTAACCAGGTGCATTTTAGGGCATTTTTTCTTGTCCTACTCAAGCATGCAGACAGGACTTGGATCCAACCATTTTTTTATGCCACCACTGCTCATTCCCTCATTCAGCCACTCCCTGGTTCAAGCCACTTGTCACTATGAGCCTGGGTTTTGTGACAGCCTCAGAGCTGGTGGCCCAGCTACTAACCTGCTCCAGTCTGTTCCCTACCCAGCAACCAGGGGATCCTCATTTTTTTTAAATCAGCAGCCCCAGAGGTGGTGCAGAAGACTCTTAAAGCGTGAGGTCCCAAGTTCAATCCCTGTCATCACGTGTGTCAGGGTGATGATCTGGTTCTCCCTATCTCCTCCTCTCTCATAAATAAATAATTCTAAAAGTTAAATCACAGGCCAGGCGGTGGCACATCCAGTTAGACACACACAGTACCACGTACAAAGACCTGTACAAGAACCCGGGTTCAAGTCCCTGCTCCCCACCTGTGGGGGAACACTTCAGTAGTGGTGAAGCAGGTCGGCAGGTGTCTATCTTTCTCTATCCCTCTCTATCTCCCCCTCCTTCCTCAATTTTTTTCTGTTCTATTGACTAAAAAATAAAAGAGGGTGAGTGAATGGCCACCAAGAGCAGTGGATTCATCATACTACCACCAAGCCCCAACGATAACCCTGAGGCACAAAACAAAACAAAACAAAAAACACCTCTATGTCCAGGGGGTGGCACAGTGGATAAGGCACTGGGCTCTCAAGAGTGAGACCTAGAGTTCAATCCCCAGCACTGCATGTTTCAGAGAGCTGCTCTGGTTCTCTATCCAACCCCCTTTCTCATAAATAAATGAATGAATGAATAAATAAATAAATAAATAAATAAATATTTGTTTAAAATTTTAAATTAGGGCTGTCAAAATAGCACACGTGGATAGTGAGCCTGCTTTGCCATGCAGGTGGCCCAGGTTCCAGCCCAACCCCCCTGCACTGGCTGAAGCTCAGTACTGTGGTATCTTTCTCTCTTTCCCACTGTCTCACTATCTCTGCCTCTCTATTTCTATAGGGAAAAAGGTCATCCTGGAGTGGTGAAGTCCCAGTGATACACGCACACAAATAGTAATAAAAATAACAAAACAAAACAAAATAAAGTAAATGAAGGGCCAGGTGGTAGTGCACCTGGTTGAATGCACACATTATAGTACACAAAGATACCAGTTCAAGCCCCTGGCCCTTATCTACGGAGGGGAAGCTTCACAAATTATGAAACTGTGCTACTCTCTCTCTCTCTCTCTCCTTTTCCCTCTCAATTTCTCTTTCTTTATCCTAAATAAATAAAAGATAAATAATAAGATCAATAAATAATATAAATAAATAAATATCCTCCAATCATGCCCCTTTCTTGCTCAGGACCCTCCAGTGGCTCCAGTCCTGGCTGTGGCCTGGAAAACCTTAGCCCAGCACACCCCTTCCGGCTCTCTGGCCTCAAGTTCAGTCCACCCCAGCCCTGCTGCCGACCAGCTCACACTCAATCCAGCCTGCCCTGCCTCCGCACCTTGGCACCTGCTGTGCTCAGGCTCTGCTCTACCCACTCAGTCTCAGGTTTATTGACAATTTCTCCATTCCTCCCTTGCCTCCCTCAGATCATCACTTTTCTGCACCTGAAGGATTCCACTCACACAACCACACTTACCTCTTCATTTCCTTCATAGCCCATCTGCCCCACTGGCTGGTGAAGGCCACCAGGCAGAATTCCAATTTATAGATAGTGAGATTGGGGTTTCTTTTTTAAATTATTTATCTATTTATGTAAGAGAGATCCAGAGGAATACACACACACACACACACACACACACACACACACTTACACACACACTCAGCTCTGGCTTATGTTAGTGCAGGGGAATTGAACCTAGGACCTCAGAACCACAGGCATGAGAGCCTTTTGTAGAACCATGATGCTGTCTCCCCTTCTCAGGTAGGCTGTTTTCAAGAGATAGCATCATATATCATATTAACTTTTTTTCTTTACCAAGAGGATTGGAACTCCACAATTGCATGGTTCCACAACTTCTCTCTCTCTCTCTCATAATGAAAGTTTGAGTCAGAGAGAGAAAAAGGAAGAAGGAGGAAGAGGAGAGACACCACAATGCCACTTAACTACTTGTGAGATTCTTATTTTACATAGTGCTTCCATGTGGGGTCCTGGAGCTCGAATCCAGGTCCCCACACATGAAAAGTCTTGCATGCTACCAGTTGAGCTACCTCCAGGCCCACCAGGCAGCAATGTTATTTGCTGTTGTACACTGCTGTGATCCCAGCATCTGAAACAGTGCCCGCAGCATCGAAGATCCTTGTTCAGTTAGTAAATGTTGACAGAATGAGTGCTTGGTGCTACCTTGACTGCTGAGGCTAGTTCAGAGGATTTTGCTTTCTAAGATCTACATGCTTAGAAGCAAAATGGTGTATTAATCCAACAGAGAGTTAAAGGACTTCAGGGAGGGCTGAAAGCCCAGTGACAGGAATGTGATTCATACATATGTGACTCTACAACTTGAACTATGTCAACTGGAAACAGATACACTTAGATTTGGGGTGAGTTGATTCAAGAACCAAACTGAGAGGGACAGGCAAGTAAGTCAGTGACAATACCTGCTTTCTATGCTTGACCTCCCGCCCTGTGTGTTAGCACCATGGACAGAGACAGGTGGAGCTCGCTGGTGGTGGAGCGTTGTTGTAGTGTCTCTCATTCTGTCAGCACTATGGACAGCACCAAGGGAAGTCCAGGAGTGGTGGGGTGGTGCTGTGGTGTCTTTCCCTCTCTATCTCCCTAAATCATTTCTACAATATATAGAAAGCAGGCCTGGGTGGTGGCGGCACACATCCAGCTAAGCACACATAGTACTAAGTGCAAAGACCCGTGCAAGGATCTGGGTTCGATCCCCTGATCTCCACATGCAGGGGAAACGCTTCACAAGCAGTGAAGCAGGTCTCCAGGTGTCTCTCTCCCTCACCCTCTCCCTCTCCCTCTTCCTCTCTCTCTCTCTCTTGCCTCCAGGGTTAATGCGGGGCTCGATGCCGACACTACAAATCCATTGCTCCTGATGGCCATTTCTTTCACTTTATCGAGTGGGACAATGAGAAATTGAGAGGCCTGGGGAAATAGAGAGGGGTGATAAAGACAGACACCTGCAGACCTGCTTTGCCACTTATGAAATGAGCCCCTTACAGGTGGGAAGCCTAGGGCTTGAACTGGTATCTGTGCTCGAGTCCTGCGCTTCATACTATGTGCACTTAAGCCGGTGTGCTACCGCCTGGCCCCCTCTCTCCCTCTTTCCCTTCCCTCCCCTCTCAATTTCTTTCTGTCCTGTCCAATAAAATGGAAAAAAGTGGCCTCCTGGAGCCGTGAATTGGTAGTGCTGGCACCGAGCCCAGCAATAACCGTGGGGGAAAATAATAATAAATATATAGGATGAAATAATTGAAGCTGGAGAAGGGATTCAAGATGCATACTTGAGGAGCTGGCTTTGTGCCCCAATATTGCATTTAAAAAACACCACCACCAACAACAAAAAATTATAATCTGAGGATGCAATGGAAGGGAGAAGTCTAGCAACACCCCTCAGATTGCTCTGAGGAAACTGCTTCAAACTCCGGGTCCTGGTGTGGAGACTTAGTTCACTGTGCGTATGTGAGGGGGTGCCTACTACAAATATCTTTTTTTTTCCTGCCTTCAGGGTTATCACTTGGGCTTGGTCCCAGCACTATGAATCCACTGCTTCTGAATTTGGAGTTGGATAAACCAAATCATTATAGGAGCTATTTTGTCACGATTTTATTGCCCCTGTTGTTGCTCTTGTTGTGGTAATTGTTATTATTTTTATAGCTGCTGTTGCTGTTGTTGGATAGGACAGAGAGAAATCTAGAGAGGAGAGGAAGACAGAAAGGGGGAGAGAAAGACAGACACCTGCAGACCTGCTTCACTGCTTGTGAAGCGACTCCCCTGCAGGTGGGGAGCCCGGGGCTCGAAACAGGATCCTTACACTGGTCCTTGCACTTTGCACCACCTGCGCTTAACCTGCTGTGCTACCGCCCAACTCTCAGATCCTAGGAATTCTACAACACAGCAACTCCTAGGAAGAATGTCTCCTGTGGTCTGGGAGGTGGCAGCGGATAAAGCACTGGACTCTTGAACATGATGAGGTCCTGAGTTTGCTCTACGGTAGCACATATACCAGAGTGATACCTGGCTCTTTCTCTGTCTCTCCTCCTTTCTCATAAACAAACAAACAAATACATCTTAAAGAAAAAGAAAGAATATCTCCTGACTTCATGTTAGCTGTGCACTGAGGGAAGCGGGCAGGGTCATGTATTGGCTCTGTCTACCTCCAGTGACTGATTTTTCTGGAAGCTGGGGCTTTGGTTGTCCCTGGAAGGCTGCTTTTCTGCCTCTCCTCTTCTCTCTTGTCTCAGGTCCTTGCACCCGAGCCTCCATAATCAGGGGTGTCCAGAACCAGACCCACCAACTCCTCACTCTTGGCACCCACATGTACAGTGAAGGCAGTGAGCTTTGGTCAGTTTGTGCCACAGGTTTTTGTTAAATTTCTTTTCTTTCTTTTTCTCCTCTTCTTCTTCCTTCCTCCCCCTCCCCCCCGGCACTGCTTAGTTCTAGTTTACGATGTTACTGGGGATTGAATCTGTGACCTCAGAGTTTAAGGCAAGAAAGTCTTTTTGTTGAGCCATTATGCTGTCTCCTCATGCTGTAATTTTTCTTAATCAGCCGAGGGGTCAAGACAAAGATCCCCCAGCTCTAAGCAAGGGGAGACGAGTGCAGATACACAGAGAAACCCAAGTCCTGAGTGAGGTGTCACGAGACATATGGACAGGAAGGCTAGCCTGCACCCCCACCCCGCTGCTGCCTCTATTCCCAGTGACCCTCCTAGTGCCCTTGTCCCCTGAGCCCTGTAAGAAAGGGCAAGAAAATATGGCCACAGGGCATCCCTGGACACTGGCCATCTGGCTAGTAGTGCAGGTGGCTACAAACGGTTGCTGATTGCGATCAGCTGCTATCTCTAATCCCAGGTGCCCCACCCACAACTTCCTCTGCAGGATGGTTCTGACAAGAACAACTGGGTCACCATGGGCTGGCTCCTCCCCTTCCAGCCCATCTGCCTAGAGGAAAGAAGGACCTGTTCAGATAAGAGGCCTGGGCCCCAGAATAGAGGCCCCTAGTGTCCACTGCAAGGCCCTTGTGACTTGGTGGCAGGGTGGGCCTGGGTCTGCTGAAGTTTAATTTTTTTGTTTTTATAGTTAGGTACTATTGTTTTTTAAAAGAATTTATTTATTTATTCATGAGAAAGATAGAAGAGAAAGAACCAGACATCACTCTGGTATATGTGCTACGGGGATGGAACTCAAGACCTCATGGTTGAGAATCCAATGCTTTATCCACTGTGCCACCTCCCAGACCACACTATCATTTTTTTTTTTTTTAACATCAGAGCACTGCTTAGCTGTGGTTTATGGTAGGGTTGGGGATTGAACCTGAGACCTTCGGTTCCTCAGGCATGAAAGTCTTTTTGCATAACCATTATACTATCTCCCCAGCCTGCTGCTGAAGTTTTAGAAGCTCTGCTTGGGTTTTCTGAGAGACAGCTGATCTGAACACAGAACAACTAGGGATTTGTAAAGGATGGTACCCTTGGGTATTCACATGAGAGCATCAAGGGTCCCAGGTTCAATCCTCAGCACCACCATAAGCCAGAACTGAACAGTGCTCTGGTAAAAATAATAATTATAAATATATATATACATATGTGCATATATATGAATATATGTGCATATATATATTCTCAGGGGGTCAGGCGATGGTACACCTACTTAAGCACATGTATCCCCATGCCCAAGGACTTGGTTCAGGAGTTCTTGCTCCTCACCTGCAGGGGGAACTTCACAAGAGTGAAGCAGGTCTGTAGGTACCTGTCTTTCTCTCTTCCTCTCTCTCTCTCTCTTTTTCCTCCAGGGTTATCACTGGGGCTTGGAGCTGGCACTATGAATCCACTGCTCCTAGTGGCCATTTTTTCTATTTTATTGAGCTAATAGCATGCATACAGGGTCACTACTCTCCTCAGCCAACTAAGACTTTGTTATGGATCAAACTCAGTCTATTTCCTAAAATTAATTAATTTATTTTAAATGTATTTAACAGAGGTAGAAAGGTAAAAAGTAAGAATGAATGAAACCATAGCTCTGGTGGAGGTAGATAGCATAATGGTATTGAAAAGAGAGACTAGTGCCTGAGGCTCCAAAGTCCCAGGTTCAATCTCCCGCCTCACTGTAAGCCAGAGCTGATCAGTGCTCTTGGTAAAAAATAAAAATAACAGACAGAGGGAGTCAGGTAGTAGGTAGCGCAGCAGGTTAAGTGCAGGTGGCACAAAGCGCAAGTAACGGTATAAGGATCCTGGTTCGAGCCCCCGGCCACCCACCTTCAGGGGAGTCGCTTCACAGGCGGTGAAGCAGGTCTGCAAATGTCTGTCTTTCTCTCCCCCTCTCTGTATTCCCCTCTTCTCTCCGTTTCTCTCTGTCCTATCTAACAATGATGACATCAATAATAACTACAACAATAATAGAAAAGGGCAGCAAAAGGGAAAATAAATAATTAATAATAATAATAGACAGAAACCATAACATTGGAGCTTCCTTCAGAGCCAGGCTCGAATCGAGTCAAGGTTGTGCACATGGCAAAGCAGCACACTAGCCAAGTAATCTGCTATTTTGCTAATGCAAACATTTATTTATGAGAGTGGTGGGGGAGAGATGGATGCCAGAACACCCTTCAGCTCTGGCTTATGACGGTATCGGGGTTGAACTTGGGAGCTCTGGGGCCTCAAACATGCAAATCCTGACTCCTGCCTTCTTAGGGCTGAGCCCATGCCACAGCCCTGCAACACACAGAAGCCAGCTTCCTCTCTACCCTCACACTCACTTCCTTGCCAGTGTATGTGCCCCAGTGCTTTTAGGCATCTGTCTACTGCAATGAACAAAAAGCCCCTTTGGCTCTCTGGTTTATTCTGTGTGCCTTGGGACTGGCTCCCATGCTAGCCCACTCTGGCGACAGCCCTGTGTTTCCTATGTCAATTACATCTCTGCAGGTCCATTATCTCCAAGTCCAAAAAGAAGGAAGGAAAAAGAAAAAGTGGTCTAGGATGGCACAGTGGGTAAAGCACTGGACTCTCAAGCATGAGGCTCTGAGTTCAATTCCTGCAGCACATGTACCAGAGTGATGTCTGGTTCTTTCTCTCGCTCCTCCTACCTTTCTCATGAATAAACAAATACAATCTTTTAAAAGAAATCCTGGGCTCTCACACCTTGAATTGTCTGCCCACAACTTCCTCAGGAAGTGCTTCTGCTCCTTCTTGACAATGTCTTCTCCAGATGTGCCCAGTCATCCTTGAACTTTCTCTCTTTTCTCTTCCCACCTGGCTTGTGGTGGTGCTGGGAATTGAATCCCAGACCTCTAAGCTTCAGGCATGAAAGCCTTTGGAAGAAACATTTAAAAATACTTTTGGGGGAGTCAGGCAGTAGGCAGCGGGCTAAGCGCAGGTGGCACAAAGAGCAAGGACCGGCATAAGGATCCCAGTTCGAGCCCCCGGCTCCCCACCTGCAGGGGAGTCACTTCACAGGTGGTGAAGCATTTGCAGGTGTCTATCTTTCTCTTCCCCTCCTCTCTCCATTTCTCTCTGTCCTATCCAACAATGACAATAATAACTACAAAAAAAAAAAAACACACAAAACCTGCAGGCCAGCCTCACCATTTGTGAAGTGACCCAAACCTCGGTTTTACCTGCTGTGTATGGAGGTGGGGGTGGGAAGTCAGCTCCCTGCCGACACTCCACCCCAGGGAGGAGGAGAAGGGAGAAACTCTCTCCTCTCTCCTGACCAGGTAGTTTGACCCCATCTAGAAAACAAATTAAACAGAACCTGTTACTATGTGAAGTGTTCAATGATTGGTAGAAGGAGATGAAGGCTTTGGGGAAAACAGCTTCACCACTCCAGGCTAACTTTTTTTAAAAAAAATATTTATTTTATTTATTTATTTCCTTTTGTTGCCCTTGTTGTTTTATTGTTGTAGTCGTTGTTGGATAGGACAGAGAGAAATGGAGAGAGGAGGGGAAGACAGAGAGGAGGAGAGAAAGATAGACACCTGCAGACCTGCTTCACCGCCTGTGAAGCGACTCCCCTGCAGGTGGGGAGCCGGGGTTCGAACCGGGATCCTTATGCAGGCTAACTTTTTCAGATAGAGAGAGACAGACCAAAACAGAAAGGCAATGGGAGAGTGAAAGAGACCACAGCACCAAAGCTTCCTTCCATATGCTGGAGACTGGGCTTGAACACATGACAAAGCAGGACACTATCACAGTGAACTGTTTCCTGGCCTCTTCTAAAGGGTCATAGCCAGCTCATTATAGGAGCCTGGAGCATGAACTCTGCTACTTCCCCTTTGCTTTTGCTATAGTGCTGTTTTATTTTACTGCATTTTAAAAACATTTAATCATTTATTTATTTATTTAGACCTGCTTCACCTGCTTATGAAGCAACCCCCCTGCAGGTAGGAAACCGGGGCTCAATCAGGGATCCTTACGCCAGTCCTTGTGCTTTGTGTCATGTGCAGTAGCCCGCTGCACAACCACCCAGCCCCCTACTTATTTATTTATTGATAGAGACAGAGAGAAATTGAGAGGGGAGTGGGAGATAGAGAGGGGAAAAGAGAGGGGAAGAGAAGACTGGACCTGGAAGGAAAGGGGCGCAATTATCTACAAATGTAGGTAGATAGTTGTAGAGATGACAGTCAACCCATGCCTGCAACCTTGGCAGAACTGCTGTGGTTTGCAGTGGAGGGATTGGCGATTCATAGCTCTGGTGGTGGGAACGGTTTGGAATTTTACCCCTACTGACATGTCATTTTGTAAATCAATATTAAGTCACTAATAACTTTTTTAAAAGAGAGAGGGAAAGAGACAGAGAGACACCTATAGCCCTGCTAAATCACTCGTGAAGCTTTCCCCCTGAAGATGGGGACCAGGAGCTTGAGCCTGGGTCCTTAGGCACTGTAATGTGTGCACTTAACCATGTGTGCCACCGCCTGGCCACCATTTTACTGCATTTTTCAGATAGAGACAGATAGACAGACAAAGAGAACAAGACCACAGCACCAAAGTTTCCTTCCCTGTGGTAGGGGCCAGGCTCAAACCTGGTTCATGCACCTGGCAAAGCAGCGCACTATCCTGGGAGCTACTTCACTCAGCCTGTAGTTACACCCTAGAGAGCTAAAACCTCTGTAACACCTTTCCCAGTGGTCTAGACCCCCACCTTCCTGGACCAGCATCCAGGGTGCCATTGTTCCCACTGCAGGTCCCAGCCTCAGGCCAGGAAGCACCCCCCCCCAACACACACATATACACACACACCTTCTCTGCCTCAGAGACTTGAGAATGACACCCAGGGCCACAGTTCTCACACTCGCAATGTGCCCAGGACCCGTGGTCCCAAGGGACAGGAAGTGGTAGCATGAAAAGACAGATGTGAGAAGGTTGCTGATGAGTCACTTCTTGGCAGAAGTGAGCAAGAGAGCTAAGAAGGGAAAGAGTGGTGGTACCACTCTGGGACAGACAGCAGGAAGCTCCATGGGGACCTGGGGGGAAGGGCAGCACTCCAGGTAGAGAAATAACCTCGCTAAGGGGTCAGTCTTAGAAGAAGCATGATGGGGAGTCCGGTGGTAGTGCAGCGGGTTAAGCGCAGGTGGCGCAAAGCACAAGGACCTATATGAGGATCTCGGTTAGAGCCTCTGGCTCCCCACCTGCAGGGGAGTTGCTTCACAAGCGGTGAAGCAGGTCTGCAGGTGTCTGTCTTTCTCTCTCCCTGTCTGTCTTCCCCTCCTCTCTCCATTTCTCTTTGTCCTACCCAACAGCAATGACATCAATAATAATAACTACAACAATAAAACAACAAGGGCAACAAAAAGGGAATAAATAAAAAATAAATAAATATTTAAAAAAAGAATAAGCGTGATGGATCAGAAGCCTGTGTAGCTGATGATAAGTGAGCGAGGGGGGAGCTGGTGACAGAGGGACATCTTGAGAGACTTTGGTCTGCTCTAGTAAAAAAATCAGAGAACCTGGGCACAACAGGCAGGGGAGACAGCATAATAGGCTGTCATGCTAGGGGGGTCTGAGGTCATAGGTTCAATCCCCAGCACCACTATAAGCCAGAGTGAGTAGTACTGTGTAATTAATTAATTAATTAATTAATTAAGCTGGATATGCACAAATGTCAAAATGTATCAAACTGTACACTTGATGTGTATTCTGTTTATGTCAAGTATATCTCAACAAAGCTGTTAGACTATTTTAAATACAGATAACAATAATTTTTAATAGTAAATTTTTTTAAAAATCAGTTTAAATAGGGCTGGGGAGATAGCATAAGGGTTCTGCAAAAAGATTCTCATGCCTGAGTTTCCCAGCTTCCAGGTTCAGTTCCCTAGCTTCACAATATACCAGAGCTCAGCAGTACTCTGGTACCTGTATCTCTCTCTCCCTCTCTCTCTCTTTCATTGTATTTTGCTTTATCTCTCATTAAAATAAAATAAAGTATTTTTTAAAATAAAAAAATGGGGTGGGTGGGCAGTGCTGCACCTGGTTGAGCATACATGTTAACCATGCACAAGGATCTGGGTTCAAGCCCCCACTTCCCACCTGCAGGGAGGAAGCTTCACAAACTGTGAAGCAGTGCTGCAGGTATTTCTCTTTTTCATTCCCTCTCTACCTCCCTCTCCCTTCTCAATCTTTCTCTATCTTATTAAATAAAAATAAACAAATAATCAATTAAAGGGGCCAGATGTTGGCACACCTGGATGAGTGCTCAAGGACCCAGGTTCAAGCCCCCAGCCTCCACCTGCAGGGCTAAAGCTACATGAGTAGTGAAGCAGGGCTTCAGGTGTTTTTCTCTCTCTCCCCCTCTATCTCCCCCTTCCTCTTGATTTACGGCTGTCTCCCCATAAATAAATAAAGATAATAAAAATAATTTTAAAAATTAAAATAAAGTGAATGTCTACTATGTCAGTCCTACAATGGCCTGCAAGGCTCTGTGTCCTGTGCCACCTCCCCACACCCTGTCTCATTTCATTTCCTACAATCCCCAGTCACCTTGGCTTCGCTGTGGCTTCTGGTACACACCAGTCTCAGGACCTTTGCACTTGCCTTTCTTGACACCAGAAATACTCATCCCCAGATGTTAGCATGCTTCTTCTTCTAGCGTTTGCCCTTCTTCCGTAGCCAGTCAACAGCGTCAGGTTGAGCCTGATGTAAAGTTTCGAGACCTCCTTTGAATCTGGAGAGGTGGCAGTCGTTGACTATGTGGGTCATAGTCTGTCTGTAGCCGCAGGGGCTGTTCGGGTCGTCTCTGGCTCCCCAGCGGCGCACCGGCCATGGCCTGTTCGATAGCGATGGAGGAGGGCCCAATCATAACGTGCTAGGTCAAAGCCGGGTTGACGCTCGCAGGGGTCTGTGATGAGGTGTTTGTTCTTGACCTCAGCTGACTGCCAACTCTGTTTCCAAGAGTCTGGAACAGAGAAGTTCAGTGTAGGCGTAGGGGACCAGATTGGGTGACGAGACGTCAAGCGTTGGACAGGGTGGGCGAAGATCTCCGCGTAGATTGGCAGGTCCGGTCGAGCGTAGACGTGGGAAATGAACTTAGATGATGCCGCATCCCGACGAATATCTGGCGGGGCGATGTTGCTAAGAACTGGCAGCCATGGAACCGGGGTGGAACGGATGGTTCCAGAAATTATCCTCATGGAGGAATATAATTTGGAATCGACCAAGTGGACATGGGGGCTACGGAACCATACTGGGGCACAGTATTCTGCAGTGGAATAGCATAATGCCAGGGATGATGATCACTGTAGTGTGGAAGCGCTCGCGCCCCATGAGGAGCTGGCCAGTCTTGCAATGATGTTATTCCTCGCGCCCACCTTCGCTGCAGTTTTTATGAGATGTTCGTGAAATGACAGAGTTAGCATGCTTCTCGTTAGCATGCTTATTCCTGTCTTCATTCACAACTTTGCTTCCAAATCACCTTTGCTTGTTACCATCACACAATATACAACCTCAAAGCTCCTTTTTTTTTCCTTTTGTCACCAGAGTTATCACTGAACCTCAGTGCCTACACAACTCCATCATTCCTGGTGGCCTCTTTATTTTTTATAGAGGATGAAAGACACACAGAGAAGGACACCTACAGCATTGTTCCACTGTTCATGAAGCTCCCCCTGCAGGTGGGGACTAGGGGCTTGAACAAGGTTCATTTTCCTCCTTTTTAAAAAAATATTTATTTATTTATTCCCTTTTGTTGCCCTTGTTGTTTTATTGTTGTAGTTATTATTGTCATTGTTGGATAGGACAGAGAGAAATGGAGAGAGGAGGGGAAGACAGAGAGGGGGAGAGAAAGACAGACACCTGCAGACCTGCTTCACCGCCTGTGAAGCGACTCCCCTGCAGGTGGGGAACTGGGGGCTCAAACCAGGATCCTTACGCCGGTCCTTGCACTTTGTGCCACCTGCACTTAACCTACAGTGCTACCGCCTGACTCTCCTTTTCCTCCTTCTTATCTAGAAGTAACAACAAAAAAAAGATTTTTTTTTCTTATTAATTTTACTTTTGAGAGAGATGCAGAGAGAGAGCCACACACAGAGAGAAACAACAGAGCACTGCTCAGCTCTGGCTTACGGTGGTGCGGGGGATTGAACCCGGGACTTAGGAGCCTCAGGCATGAGAGTCTGTTTGCATAACCATTATGCTGTCTCCCCCGCCCCCCCCAAAAAGATTTTTATCTATTGTTGTCTCTCTCCCCGAGAATATGAGCTCCCAAGACTACAGATTTTTGTCTGTTGCGTTCACTGTGGCCAGCACAAACAGGTCTTCCAGTGGGCCAGGAGGTGGCACAGTGACTAGAGCGAGCACTGGACTTAGAAGCATAAGATCCTAAGTTCGGTCCCCAGCATTGCATGTGCCAAAGTCATGTTCTGTTTCTATTTCTCCACTCTCTCTCTTTTTGAACTGTCCAATAGGTCTTTATTAACAGAGACAGATGGGCAGAGAATGTAGCAGGGGCGGTGTCTAGAAGCTGTCTCAGACACATATATGCAAAGATGGCCTTCTCTAGGCCAGGGATGGTCCCTTGGACCTAACTAAGCCCATCTCTCCATGTCCCCACTGTGGTAGACCCTAGGCTGATGCCAATCTCCCCATCATATCCCTCAGGGAGCAGTGTGGGTCTTTCAGGGCAAAAGCTTCTGTCCTCCCATGTCAGCATTCTTCACATTCTGGTTCCCCAGACAACCTGACTGCTGAGAGGGCGAGGCACAAGCCATCAGGGTACTTGCAGAGCAGGAAAACAGAATGGGGGTAAGGCATATGGTGAGGCCAGGGAGATGAAGGGGACAGGTGAAGGGGGTCTCCAAGGGCAGCTCCTCTTCCTCCTCACTCCCCTTTTGGCTCTGGGTTGAGGGGTCAGACTTAGGCAAGAGTGTAATACCCTTCCTCCTAACTCCAAAGCCCTGACCAAAGGCAGGGAAACTCTGGAAAGGCCTGAGTTCATGAGTCAAGCTTGTGGTCTATGTGTTTGAACGTGACCGGTTCCCTTGGTATAGCTGGGGTTCCCTCTCCGGATGGGCATGAATACATGATGCTGTCGTACACATGGGATTCAGTCTCTTAACTGCATGTCCCCTATATCTCCATGGTCACTGTGTTTGGTTGTGTAAGCTTGTAGGTTCCTCCTAGTACACCAGAGACGCAGTGTCTGCATGTTGTAAGTATGTCCCTGTTTCTCATAAGGACTTCAGCCAATGGATGTGTGCGGGCCTGCCCACTCTGTCCATCCACAGGTCCTCTTTTTGCCCGGCTGGTCAGAGGTCCTAGCCGAAGAGGTAGGTGGTGAGCTCCAGCCGGAGGCCCTGGGCATAGGCGCAGATAGTGTAGAAGAGAGTGAGGAAGACCTGGGTGCTGAAGATGGTGTGTTGGCCAGTGCGAAAGCCAGGATGGATGGGATGACACCTCGGCCATACTCTACCATCATGGACCAAGTGTTTGGTCCCCACTTCACAGTGGCTGCCTCACCAGGCCTGGGCACCACTGTCTCTCCTGGGTAGAAGACCTCGCTCTTGGCAGTGCTCTGGTTTATGGTGGTGCAGGTGGAACCTGGGACTTCGGAGCTTTAGGCATATGAGTCTTTTTGCATAACCATTATGCTATCTACCCTTGTCCTCTTTCTACTCTTTAAGTAAATATCCCTACCTGCAGGGAAGTCGCTTCACAAGCGGTGAAGCAGGTCTGAAGGTGTCTATCTCTCTCTCCCCCTCTCTGTCTTCCCCATCTCTCTCCATTTCTCTCTGTCCTATCCAACAACGACTACAACAATAAACCAACAAGGGCAACAAAAGGGAATAAATAAATAAACATTAAAAAAGAATAAATAGGGAGTCGGGCTGTAGCTCAGCGGGTTAAGTGCAGGTGGCGCAAAGCCCAAGGACCGGCATAAGGATCCCGGTTCGAGCCCCGGCTCCCCACCTGCAGGGGAGTCACTTCACAGGCAGTGAAGCAGCTCTGCAGGTGTCTATCTTTCTCTCCCCCTCTCTGTCTTCCCCTCCTCTCTCCATTTCTTTCTGTCCTATCCAACAGCGACAACAACAATAAAAATAGTAACTACAATAATAAAAAACAACAAGGGCAACAAAAGGGAGTAAGTAAATAAAATAAATATAAAAAAGAAAAAAAAGAATTGTGCTGCTATGAAGATAAGTGTGCACATATTAAAAAAAAAAAAAAAAAAAGAAAAAGAAAAATTAAGGGGCCAGGAGGTGGTGCACCTGGTTAGACACACACACTACACTGTGCAAGGACCAGGGTTCAAGCCCTTTGCCCCCACCTGCAGGGGGAAAGCTTCATGAGTGGTGAAGCAGGGCTGCAGGTGTCTCTCTCCCACTCTATCTCCCCCTCCCCTCTCAGTTTCTCTCTGTCTCTATCCAATAATTTTTTTTTTTGCCTTCAGGGTTATTGCTGGAGCTCAGTGCCTACACTACAAATCCACTGCTCCTAGAGACCATTTTTCCCACTTTGTTGCCCTTGTTGTAGTTGCTATTGTTATTGTTGTTATAGCTGTTGTTGTTGTTGGATAGGACATAAAGAAATTGAGAGAGATGGGGAAGACACAGGGGGGAGAGAAAGACACCTGCAGACCTGCTTCACTGCTTATAAATAAATTTTTTAAAAAAGAAAATAAAAGAAGGGAGGGAGTCGGGCTGTAGCTCAGCAGGTTAAGCGCAGGTGGCGCAAAGCACAAGGACCGGCATAAGGATCCTGGCTCCCTGGCTCCCCACCTGCAGGGGAGTCGCTTCACAGGTAGTGAAGCACGTCTGCAGGTGTCTGTCTTTCTCTCCCTCCTCTGTCTTCCCCTCCTCTCTCCATTTCTCTGTCCTATCCAACAACGACGACATCAATAACTACAAAAAAAAAGGGCAACAAAAGGGAATAAATAAATATTTTTTAAAAAATAAAAAAAAAAACAAAGGATTTGGGCGGTAGCGCAGCGGGTTAGGCGCAAAGCGCAAGGACCAGCATGAGAATTACTGTTCGAGCTCCAGCTCCTCACCTGCCCAGGAGTCGCTTCACAGGTGGTGAAGCAGGTCTGCAGGTGTCTATCTTTCTCTCCCCTCTCTGTCTTCCCCTCCTCTCTCCATTTCTCTCTGTCCTATCCAACAATGACGACATCAACAGTATTAATAGCTACAACAACAATAAAAACAACAAGGGCAACAAAAAGGAAATAAATAAATAAATATTTAAAAAAAGAAAAAATTCTTTCTCAAAAAAAAAAAGAAAAGAAAAAGAAAATACTAAAAAAGATCTTTCAAAATTGTGATGAATGGGGGTGAGGGAGGAATATTAAGTCCCAGGTATTCTTGAGCTAGTATTTTATTTCCTCCTGGAAATAAATGGGCTGATTTTTCTTTTCTTTATTTTTCAAACAGCTTATATTATACATGGAAGATGACAGGACGCCCCCTGGAGTTTAATATGAGGTGGTAATATATATGAAAAATATTTAAAATTATCCAAGTGAAAGACTTAGTAGCTCTTTTCTCTACCAAGAGGGATTTCAAATTATTTTAACTTTCCTTTTTTCTTTTTAAAAAAATATTTATTTATTTCTATATTTATGAGAAAAAGGAAAGGGAGAATGAAAGAGGCACCCAGAGCATCACTTTGGCACTTCAATGCCAGGGATCAAATGCAGAACCTCATGGTTGAGAAGCCAAAATTTGATCCACTGTACCATCTCACAGGTCACAACTTTCTTTTTAATTTTTTAATATTTATTTTATATTTTATTTTATTTTTTGGCCTCCAGGGTTATCACTGGGGCTTAGTGCCTGCACTACAAATACACTGCTCCTGGAGGCTATTTTTTCCCTTTTTGTTGCCCTTGTTATTTATCATTGTTGTTGTTGTTGTTGTTGCTGTCGTTGATGGATAAAACAGAGAGAAATCAAGACAGGGGGAGAAGACAGAGAGGGGGAGAGAAAGACAGACACCTGCAGACTTGTTTC
Source organism: Erinaceus europaeus (assembly GCF_950295315.1). NCBI lineage: Eukaryota > Metazoa > Chordata > Mammalia > Eulipotyphla > Erinaceidae > Erinaceus > Erinaceus europaeus. The sequence goes on along the minus strand of NC_080176.1, from coordinate 18,926,775 downwards.
ACTGCTTGTGAAACCATCCCCTTGCAGGGGGAGCCATATTGGCTTGAACCCGGATCCTTGAGCCAGTCCTTGCGCTTAGCATCCTGTGCTTAACTCGCTGCACTACTTCCCAGCCTCCTAAAATTTTTTTAATTTATATTTTATTTTCTTTTTACCAGAGCACGGCTCAGCTCTGGCTTATGGTTATATGGGGAATTCAACCTCCTCCTTAAAAAAAATTTTTTTTCTTGTCTTTATTGTTTATTACCTTACTTTTTAAAAAATAGAGACAGAGAGAATTTGAGAGAAGAGATAGAGAAGGGGGGGGACTTGCAGTATGGCTTCACTAATTGTGAAGCTTCTTCCCCTCCTTCACCCCTGCAGGTGGGGGACAGAGCCCTGCTCAGCTCTGGTTTATGGTGGTGCTGGGGAACTGAACCTGGGACTTTGTTGTGTTTTTGTTTGTTTGTTTTACCAGAGCACTGTTCAGCTTTAGTTCATGGCAGTGGGGGAGGGGGACATTGAATCTGGGACATCAGAGCCTCAGGCATGAGAGTTTTCTTGCATAACCTACCTTCCTTTTTTTTTAAGATGGATTTTGTGGGCCAGGGAAAATACCACAAGTGGTAGAGAATCAGATTTCAGGGCTGGGGAGACAGCATAATGTTTCTGCAAATGACTTTCAAGCCTGAGGCTCTGAGCTCCCAGATTCAATCCTTAGCACCACTGTAAGCTAGAGCTGAGCAGTGATCTGGTTAAAATAATAATAATAACAATAACAACAATGTAAAGGGGGTTGGGCAGTAGTGCAGCAGGTTAAGCGCACATGGTGCAAGGACCAGCATAAGAATCCCGGTTGGAGGCCCCGGCTCCCTACCTGCAGGGGAGTCGCTTCACAAGTGGTGAAGCAGGTCTGCAGGTGTCTGCCTTTCTCCCTCCCTGTCTTCTCCTCCTCTCTAGATTTCTCTCTGTCCTACTCAACAACAATGACATTAATGACAAAAACAGCAATAATAACAACAACAATAATCAAGGGCAACAAAAGGAAAATAATAATAATAAAGTAAAGTTAAATAAAAATGGAGGGTCCAGGCAGTGGCACACTTGCTTAAGCACACACATTACAGTACTGAAGGACTCAGGTACAAGCCCCTGGTCCTGCAGGGGGAAAGCTTCACGAGTAGTGAAACAGAGCTACAGGTGTCTCTCTGTCTCCTTCTCTCTCTGTTCCCTCAATTTCTCTGTCTCCATTCAATAATAAATAAATTGAAATATTTTAAAAAAATAAAATAATAAAAGTGGGATCTAGAGAACTGATACACATGAGCTTAAAAAACACAGAAGCAAACAAACTGTTTCTAAGACTGTGAGAACTGTGGTGGTTATCTTTGGGAGGCTGAGGCAGCACTTTGGTGGTGGGTGTGGTGTGAAACTATACATTGTAATCTTAAGATGTTGTAACCCACTATTAACCACAAATAAAAAATAAAGCAAAGCAAATGGCTTTCAAGCCTGAAGCTCTAAGAATCAGGTTTGCATGTTTGAAGTTACTTCTTCAATTCCCAGTGTCACATGATGTTCTGGATTATTTCTCTCTTTCTCTTACATAAAGTTTTCTGTCGGGATTCGGGCGTGGCCAACGGGTTAAGCACACATGGCGTAAAGCGCAGGGACCGGCAAAGGAATCCCGGTTCGAGCCCCCGGCTCTCCACCTGCAGAGGAGTCGCTTCACAGGCAGTGAAGCAGGTCTGCAGGTGTCTATCTTTCTCTCCCTCTCTCTGTCTTCCCCTCCTCTCTCCATTTCTCTCTGTCCTATCCAACAATGACGACATCAATAACAACAACAATAATAACTACAACAACAATAAAAAGGCAACAAGGGCAACAAAAGGGAGAAATAAATAATTTTTAAAAAGTTCTCTGTCACTCTCCCTGTCTCTCTCTCCTCTCATTAAATAAATATATACATACATACTGGGGGAAAAAAGAGTTGGGCAGTAGCACAGTGAGTTAAGCCCAGCTGGCTCAAAGCTCAAGGACCGGCAAAAACATCCCAGTTGGAGCCCCAGCTCCCCACCTGCAGGGAGTCGCTTCACAGGCGGTGAAGCAGGTCTGCAGGTGTCTGTCTTTCTCTCTCCCTCTCTGTCTTCCCCTCCTCTCTCCATTTCTCTCTGTCCTATCCAACAACAATGACATCAATAACAACTACAATAATAACTACAACAATAAAACAACAAAGGCAACAAAAGGGAGTAAAAAATAAATATTAAAAATGCATTTTATTTTCCTATGATGACACAGAATTATTTTACAATAAAAAAACCTTATGTGTCCTAAACCTACTGAAAATGTTGTTCAGAGTACTAAAAATATGCTGTCTTACCACAGTAAAAGAATTCCTTTTAAAATATTGCGTCTTCAAGACCCAGGAGATAGTGCAGTGGCTCAAGTCTTGGACCTAGCAACATGAGGTCCCCGGCATGTGCTGACTTTAAAGAAAGAAAAATGGGGAGTCAAGTGGTAGCGCAGCAGGTTAAGCGCAGGTGGTGCAAAGCACAAGGACCGGCTTAAGGATCCCGAATTGAGTCTCAGCTCCCCACCTGCAGGGGAGTTGCTTCATAAACGTTGAAGCAGGTCTGCAGGTGTTTCTCTTTTGCTCCCCCTCTCTGTCTTCCCCTTCTCTCTCCATTTCTCTCTGTCCTATCTAACAAGGACATCAGTAACAACAATAATAATAATGACAACAACAACAAAAACAAAAAGGGCAACAATAAGGAAAATAAATTAATTAAAATGTTCTTAAAAATTAAAAAAAATAAAGAAAAGAAATGAAAAAGACGTATTTATGGGGTCAGGTGGTGGAGCACTTGGTTGAGTGCTCACATTATAGTTTTCAAGATCCAGGTACACCACCACCCAGCTCTCCTTTCCTTATTTCTGTCTCATAATTTTAAATAATATTAATAATAAAAGGAAAAACTGGACACTGTTGTGAGGGCACCAAGGCCCAGCAATAACCCTGGTAGCACACACGCACACACACACACACACACCTTTAAAAAAAAATAAAAAATAGGGAGTTGGGCGGTAGTGCAACGGGTTAAGTGCAGGTGGTGCAAAGCACAAGGACAGGCGTAAGGATCCTGGTTCGAGCCCCCGGCTTCTGATTGACTCAATGCCAAAGATCAAACTCAGAACCTCTTGTTTGACAGTCCAATACCTTATCCACTGCACCACCTGTCAGGCCACAACTGTGTCCTTCTTTCTATTTCAGACAGAGACAAGAGCAGAGTGAGGCAAAAGAGAAAGGGAGAAACACCACAGCTTCCAGAGGAGCTGCTCCTGGTGCTATGACACTCCATGTGGTGCCACGGGTTCAAACCCAGACCTCCAACAGAATAAGGCACACTCCCTACCTGGTGAGCTATTCCTCGGCTGTGGCTTTAAACCCAACTCAAGAGATGGCATTGCCAAGGGAAACGCTAAAGCTGAGCAACCCAGATGAGGGGGGTGAAGAAGAGGTGTCCCCTGGCACCATGAAGCCCCTTGTACAATGCACAAATCCTCCTGCAAGGGCCTCCCCTGAGGTTCCTGAGACCCCTCCTCCAGACCCCAAGCAGGGAGCGTGGTCCTCATCTCACTGAGGGGGCAGCTAAAGTGGAGGAGGGTTTATAACTTCCTCAAGGTCTGTCAGCTCCTCAAGGCAGAACACAGAGGTTGGGTAAAAGCCACAAGGCCTATGAACTTTCACATCAATTGCTTTTTCACTACCTATTTTGGGTTTCTTTTCTTTCTTTTGTCTTTTTATTTATTATTTATTTATTTATTTTGTGGGGAAAGAATGAGACTTGATTTTAAATATTTAAATGACAGCATACATTTATTTATTTACTTATTGACTAGAGACAGAGAGAAATTGACAGGGAATGGAGAAGATAGGAAGAAAGACGCAGCACTGTTTCATTGTGGTCTGTTTTTTTTTGTTTGTTTGTTTTAACCAGAGCACTGTTTAGCTCTGGCTTATGGTGGTGTGGGAGGCTGAACCAGGGACTTTGGAGCTTCAGGCATGAGAGTCTCTTTGCATAACCATTATGCTGTCTGCCCGTGCCCTGTCTCATTGGTTTTGAAACTCGTCTCACTGCAGCTGAGAAATGAGGACTTGAACCTCGGTCTTTGCTCACTATAACCAGTGCATACTACAGAGTGTGCTACCACTGTTTGTTTTTTTTTCCCCTCTTTAATGTGGAAATAAAATTGGGAAGCTGGTTGGTAATGCACCTGGTTATAGTGTGCAAGGACTCAGGTTCAAGCCCCTGGTCCCCACCTGCAGGGGGAAAGCTTCATGAGCAACGAAGCAGTTCTGCAAGAGTTCCCTCTCTCCCTCTCTCTCTCTCTCTCTCCCTCTCCCTCTCTCCCCCTCCCCTCCCCTCCCCACCCCTCCCCCTCCCCCTCTCCCTCTCCCTCTCTATCTCCCCCTTAATTTTTATGTCATTATCCAAAATAAATACACACAGATTTTTGCCTCCAGGGTTATCACTGGGGCTCGGTGCCAGCACCAGGAATTCATTGCTCCTGGAGGACATTTTCCCCATTTTGTTGTCCTTGTTGGTATTGCTGTTGTTGTTGTTGGATGGGACTGAGAGAAATCGAGAGAAGTGGGAGAGGCAGTGAGGGGGAGAGAAAGATAGACATCTGCAGACCTGCTTCACCGCCTGTGAAACAACCCCTCTGCAGGTGGGGAGCTGGGATCCTTGCTGGCGTCCTTGTGCTTAGTGCTACGTGTGCTTAACCTAACATGTCACCACCCAGCTCCCAGTTACCCTCCCTCTCTCTGAATGAAAATGTCCTAGAGCAGTAAAATTGCGTATATGTTAGATGCCTGTTGGAAAAAAACATAAAATAAGATAAATAAATAAATAAATAAGAGGAGGAGGGGGGAGGAGAGGAGAAGAGGAAGGAGGAGGAGGGAGAGCTCATACCTTGGTGTACTTGGCAATATAACTCAGTGGCATTTGGGTTCACAGCCCGGTCCAGACTAAACTGGCTACAATATTAAAAAAATAGGTCATTTAATCTGCCTGAAACTTACACTCCCACTCTGTCAAATGTGGGAAGAATCCTAACTCATAAGCTTCTTCTGAGAATGAGACTAGTTAACATGTGTAAAACATTTAGACCTGTGCTTATCAACAGAGTCTGCTTGGTGTTCTTCCCACACACCCCACCCTATAGTCTGTTACTATGTGGGTGTATCACAATCACTCTTACTCATACTTGTTGGACATTTTCACTGTTTCCAAAACGTTGAGATTATAAACATCCCAGCAGTGAGAAACATCATTTCCAAGTCACACTGGGGAGTCTATCTGTAGGATAATGTCCTAGGAATTGGAACTACTTGGTTAAAGATATTGTGTGCAAGTATTTCTTTTTAATTAATTAATTAATTAATTAATTAATGTAATAGAGACAGAGAGAGATTGAGAAGGAAGATAGAGAGAGAAGGAGACACAGAGTAACTGGTATCCCTGCTTCACTACTTGTGAAGTTTTCCCCTATGGGAACCAGGGGTTTGAACCTGGGTCCCTTGCACACTGTCATGTGTGTGATTAGCCAGATGTGCTGCCACCTGATTCCTTACAAATCTTTATTTATTTAGAGGCGGAAAGAGACCACAGAATTGAAGTTTCCTTTAACTTGGTGGGGGCTGTACTCGAACCTGGGTCACACACATGGCAAAGTAGTGCACTCTCCAAGTGCTAATACTTGCATGAGCTATTCTGTTGGCTCATACAAGTATTTTTAGTAGATGCTGACAAACTGCCCTCCATAGATACAACATAGATTCTCATATATGCTAATAAAATGTAGAAACTTCAGAAGTGATTGAGGCAAGCTTTTTTGTCCAGATGAGTCAGTTGACACTGGGAGCTGGACAGAGAGTCACACAAGCTCTTAAGAGGGGGGATGGTGCCAGGACCCATAAAGATGTTTGGACAGAGCATCTTCAAATTCTTCAAAGTCTACTTTAAATAATGTTTAATTTATTCTTAATATTGGATTCCAACAAAGAGAAGTTGAGATGGAATGGGGACAGATAGAGAGGAAGAGAGACAGAGAGACACCTGCAGCACCACGTCACCACTCATGAAGCTTTCCCCCTGCAGGTAGGCACCAGGGGCTTGAACCTGGGTCCTTGTGCACTGTAATGTGTGTGTTTAGCCAGGTGTGCTACCGCCTGGCCCCCAAAGTCCACTTTAATGGGTGGGGGAGATAGCATAAAGGTCATGCAAACAGACCCTAATGCCTGAGGCTCCAAGGCCCCATAAACCAAAGTTGAGCAGTGTGCTCTGATAAAATAATAATAATTAACATTTTATTATTGGGCTGATGAAAAAGCATAATGGTTATACAGAAAGACTTTCATGGCTGAGGCACCAAAGGTCCTAAGTTTAATCCTCAGTACAGCCAGAGATGAGCGAAAATAAAACAAAATTTTAAAAAAATAATAAAAGTGGGAGCCGGGCGGTAGTGCAGCAGGTTAAGCGCAGGTGGCGCAAAGTGCAAGGACCAGAGAGGGTCCTGGTTTGAGACCCCAGCTCCCCACCTGCAGGGGAGTCCCTTCACAAGTAGTGAAGCAGGTCTGCAGGTGTCTATCTTTCTCTCCTCCTCTCTGTCTTCCCCTCCTCTCTCCATTTCTCTCTGTTCTATCCAACAACAGCTATGACAACAATAACAACTACAACAAGCACAACAACAAGGACAACAAAATGGGAAAAATAGCATTCAGGAGCAGTGGGTTCGTAGTGCAGGCACTGAGCCCCAGCAATAACCCTGTAGGCAAAAAAAAATTTTAAATATTAATAATATTAGAGAAAAGAAAAAAAAACTTAAAATAATAATAAAAGTAGGGGCTGGGCAGTGGCACACCTGGTCGAGTGCACATGTCACCATGAACAAGGACCCTGGGTCAAACGCCTAGTCCCCACCTGCAGAAAGGAAACTTCATGAGCGGTTTCTCCCCCTTCCTATTCCCCCTCCTCAATTTCTCTGTCTCTTTCTGATATAGAATAAGTAAAATATTTTCAAAAATAAAAAAGTAAAACACACTCATATATTTTGAGCGGGGGAGACAGCATAATGGTTATGCAAACAAACTCGTGTCTGAGATCCCAAAGTGCCAGGTTCAATTCCCCCATGACACCATAAACCAGAGCTGAGCAGAGTTCTGGTTAAACAATTTCATCATTGTGACGCTGCAATGGGCTTGTTTAAAGAGAGGAACTTCACATCTCATTTCTTTTTAAAATTTCTTTATTTGTTTATTGGGTATAGTCAGAAATGGAGAGGGGAGAGAGACAGAGAGACACCTGCAGTCCTACTTCACCACTCGTGAACTTTCCCCCTGCAGGTGGGGACCAGGGGCTTGAACCGGGGTCCTTGTGCACTGTAATGTGTGCGCTCAACCAGGTGCGCCACCACCCGCACCCATATCTCATTTCTCATTGCTCCCTAGTTTTTCCACGGACTGTTTCCCTATCCTGGATTGAACAAATGTCCTGACTAGTGACCTTTGGACAATTCTGACCCGCATGAGCTCTGCCAAGTGACCTCCCGGGACTTGGAAAACGCCGCAGTTGGTAAACTAGCCGGAAGGGGAGTGCAGATCCTCTAGCCACTCCCGACACAGTATTTAAATTCCACGCAGGGGGAGAGATGAACCCGAGAGCTAGTTTTGTAATCTCGCCGGGAACGGTTTCGCAAACGCGGCTAGCGAGCAAGTACGTGTACCTTTCAGATCAAAGGAAGCCCGCCTCCCCGTGCGGAGCCGTCATTGGATGGGGCGTCTGTCAATCACCAGCGACTATAAATATGGGGCGCGGCGGCGCCCACTCGGGCAAGAAGGTGGGAGTGCGCGGAGTGGCGCGAGCGCAGCGCCGCGAGCCGGGTCCGGGCGCGTCCGCGGTGGTGTCTGACTGTTACCCCGACTCGCTCGAGTGGGGACGCCGGCGCCCGCGCCTCTTCTCTCTCCGGCTCCCCGCCCGACGGACGCGATGGCGGATTCCGGGGCGGCCGGCGCGGGCGGAGAGGCGATGGCGGCGGTGGAAGGCTCCCTGGGCCCGGCGGGCTGGTGTCTCGGCCGCGGCTTCTCGAGCTACCGGCCCTTCGAGCCCCAGACGTTGGGGCTGAGCCCCAGCTGGCGGCTGACGGGCTTCTCCGGCATGAAGGGCTGAGGCTGCAAGGTCCCCCAGGAGACGCTGCTCAAACTCCTGGCGGGACTGACGCAGCCGGACGCGCGGCCGCTGGGCCGGGCTCCGCTCGGAGGCCTGGAGGAGGCGGCCCAGGAAGCCGGGCTGCCCATCGGGACCGAGGCCAGCCCCGCATCTCCATCCCTGGGCATCGGGCTGGACTCGTGTGTCATCCCCCTGCGGCACGGGGGCCTGTCGCTGGTGCAGACCACGGACTTCTTCTACCCGCTGGTGGAGGACCCCTACATGATGGGGCGCATCGCCTGCGCCAACGTGCTGAGCGACCTGTACGCCCTGGGCATCACGGAGTGCGACAACATGCTGATGCTGCTGAGTGTCAGCGAGAGCATGACCGACGAGGAGCGGGACAAGGTCGTGCCCCTGATGGTCAGGGGCTTCCGGGACGCGGCCGAAGAAGGCGGGACGGCGGTGACGGGCGGTCAGACGGTGGTGAACCCGTGGATCATCGTCGGCGGGGTGGCCACGGTGGTGTGTCAGCCCAACGAGTTCATCATGCCCGACAGCGCGGTCGTCGGGGACGTGCTGGTGCTGACCAAGCCCTTGGGGACCCAGGTGGCCGTCAACGCCCACCAGTGGCTGGACCACCCCGAGAGGTGGAATAAGATCAAGATGGTGGTCTCCAAGGAGGAGGTGGAACTGGCCTACCAGGAAGCCATGTTCAACATGGCCACCCTCAACAGAACGGCCGCGGGCCTGATGCACACATTCAACGCCCACGCGGCCACCGACATCACGGGCTTCGGCATCCTGGGCCACGCGCAGAACCTGGCGAAGCAGCAGAGGAACGAGGTGTCCTTCGTCATCCACAACCTGCCCATCATCGCCAAGATGGCGGCCATCAGCAAGGCCAGCGGGCGCTTCGGGCTCCTGCAGGGCACCTCGGCGGAAACCTCTGGAGGCCTGCTCATCTGTCTGCCGCGAGAGCAGGCAGCTCGCTTCTGTTCCGAGATCAAATCTTCCAAGTACGGAGAAGGCCACCAGGCGTGGATCGTGGGCATCGTGGAGAAGGGTAACCGGACGGCCCGGATCATTGATAAGCCCAGAGTTATCGAAGTCCTACCTCGAGGAGCCTCCGCAGCTGCTCTTGCTCCGGACAGTTCCAGCGCCTCTGCAGAGCCAAGCTCGTGAGATGGGACCGCAGTTGTCTGTACTGCAGAGCAGCCATCCAGCCATCCCCAAGGACTGACTTTAAGAACTTTCCGAACAAGGCTGCCTGCATCTTAGTTTGGCCCAGCAGAAGTCAAAACATTCCAAGACCAAAAGTAACATTTTGACTTTGTAAGGGGGAGGTTTGTTCACCATTTGCAGCAAAGCCGGGTTCCTCTTTCTAAGAGTAAGATGCGGCTACTCAGGCATGAGGGTTTTTTTTTTTTTTTCTTTTTCTTGGTACTGAATTCGATTCACTTCTGCACAGGGAATGGGATTATTAAAATTACATACACCAAAAAAAAAATTGTAAAAACAAACAAAAAAAATACTTAGATCCGAAGCAAACCAGTTTGGACCAATGCTATTGACAAATCTGAATTGTGCAGAGAAATCTTATAATGCAGTGTCAAATTCTTTATTACATTTGTCTGAAAGTCTGGCTCTTTCCTGCTCTGGACAAGAATTGAGCAGCTTGTCCAGTGACTGGGAAAGGAAAACCTGATGCGGTCTGACTTGGGCTCTGTTCATGACGTCTCTCCCTCTAAACCCCATTAAGGGCTGGGAGACTCAGAGCAACCCCCAGAGCCCAGGTCTTGATGGCCATTACGACGTTAAACCTCGCACTGAAAATTGCTGGTGATTTAATAGATTTCTAGTGAAATAAAAAGTACTCTGTTGAAAACCTGTTCTAGCTAATGTATGGATCATTGGAATTCCCAGTTTGTTTGTTTTTTTCCTTTACAGTTCCCCCCCACCCCGAGATTATTTACTTAATGGGAGAGAGAGAACCAGGACATCATTCTGGCACATGCAGTGCTGGGGATCAAACTCAGGGCCCTGTGCTTGAGAATAAAGAAAAAGTTTGTATAAGTCCTCTACATCACAGCCTCTCACATTGGCATGTAAAGGGATATTTTGGGGTCCTGGTGGTAGTGCAATTGGTTGAGTGTACGTTACAATGCGCAAGGATCCAGGTTCAAGTCCCCATGCACACCTGCAGGGGGAAAGCTTCACAAGTGAAGAAGTGCTTCAAGTGTATCTCTCTCTCTCTCCCCCTCTACCCCCCCTTCTCAATTTTTGGCTGTCTCTATCCAATAAAGAATAAGGGCCAGGCGGTGGCACACCTGATTGAGCACACATATTACTGTGTACAAGGACCGAGGCTCAAGCCCCTGGTTCCCACCTGCAAGTGGTGAAGCAGAGCTGCAGGTGTGTCTCCACTTCTTTCCCTTTCTCAATTTCTTTCTGTCTCTATCCAATAATAAATACTAAATTTTAAAAATTAATAAAAGGGATAAACTCACACAAATTAAGGCAGCAAGCACACCAAAAGACAAGAGACTCAACCAAAGACAAGAGAATTAAAACTGAAAAATGGGGATGGGGTCATGCGGTAACACAGTGGGTTAAGCACGCGTGATACAAAGCGCAAGGACCAGCATAAGGATGCTGGTTCGAGCCCCCGGCTCCCCACCTGCAGGGGTGTCACAACACAGGCGGTGAAACAGGTCTACAGGTGTGTCACAACACAGGCGGTGAAACAGGTCTGCAGGTGTCTCTCTTCCCTTCTCTGTCTTCCCCTCCTCTCTCGATTTCTCTCTGTTCTATCCAATAACAACGACGACATCAATAATAACTACAACAAGGGCAACAAAAGAAAATAAATAATAAAAAGGAAAAAAATGGAAAATGGAGATGGGGGAACAGTGCATATTCTCTTTCTCTCCTTAAAAAGAGATAATGGGGAGGGGGCAGGCAGTGGTGCACCTGGTTAAACGCACAAATTACAGTACACAAGGATCCAAGCTCAAGTCCCTGGTCGTCACTTCCAGGGGGAAGCTTCACAAGTGGTGAAGCAGAGCTGCAGGTGTGTCTCTGCTTCTCTCCCTCTATCTCCCTGTCCCCAATCAGTTTCTCTCTACCTAATAATAAATTAAAATATTGAAGAAGAAAGATAATAGGGACTAAGTGGTGGCACACCCAGTGGAGTTCACACATTGCCATGCACAAAGACCATGGTTCAAGTCCCTGATCCCCTCCTATTGGTGGGAGGTGGAGAGTGGGGAAAACTTCTCAAGTGGCAAAGCAAGTCTCTCTTTTTTTGTCTCCAGGGTTATTGCTGGGGTTCAGTGCTGGCACTATAGCTCCTGGTGGCCATTTATTGCTTTTTTTTTTTTTTTTTAAACAGAGCATTGCTCAGCTCTGGCTTATGGTGCTGGGGGCAGAACCTGGGAATTTTGGCGCCTCAGGCCCGAAAGTGTTTTCCATAACCATTATACTGTCTGCTCAGTCCTCTGTCCTTACTAATGAAAAAGAAAAGGGGTGGGGGAGAAAAAAAGAAACATGGCCAGCAGGAGTAGTGAATTTGTCATGCAGGCACTGAGCCCCAGCTATTATCCTTGTGGCAATAATTTTTTTTTAAATTAAGATTTTTAAAAAGTGAAAAAAAAGGGACCCGGTGGTGGCACACCTGTTTGAGCGCACATGTTAACAATGCGCAAAGACCCAGGTTTGAATGCCCTGTCCCCACCTGCAGGGAGAAAGCTTCATGAGTGGTGAAGCAGTGCTGTAGGTGTCTGTCTGTCTCTCTTCCTCTCTATCCCCCTTCCCTCTTGATTTCTGGCTGTCTCTATCCAATACATAAATAAAGATTTTTTAAAAAGTGAAAAAGAGGGGCCAGGTGGTGGTGCAGCTGGTTGAGTGTTCACATTACAGAGCACAAGGTCCCCAGTACAATCCTCTGGTCCCCACTTGGAGGGGGAAAGCTTTGCAAGTGGTGAAGCAGGGCTGCAGGTGTCTGTCTCTCTCCCTCTCTATCACCCCCTTCCCTCTCAATTTTGGGCTGTCTCTATACAATAAATAAAGATTAAAAATTTTAAATATGGGTTGGGCAGTGGTGCAGCAGATTAAGCATACATGGCTCAAAGCATAAGGACTGGTGTAAGGATCAGGGTTCGAGTCCCCGGCTCCCCACCTACAGGGAGGTCGCTTCAGAGGCAGTGAAGCAGGTCTGCAGGTGTTTCTCTTTTTCTCCCCCTGTCTGTCTCCCCTCCTCTCTCCATTTCTCTCTGTTCTATCCGACAACAACGGCAGCAATAACAACAACAGCAATAACAATATCCATAAATAAGGGCGACAAAAGGAAAAAAATAGCCTTCAGGAGCAGTGGATTTGTAGTGCAGGCACCAAGTACTAGAGATAACCCTGGAGGAAAAAAATAAAAATAATAAGTGAAAAAAGAAATACTGAAGTAAAAAAAAAGTATATCAGACTGAGTTGGGGAGGTAATAGCTTAATGAATATACAGAGACTGTTGCATGAGGCTCTAAAGTCCAAGTTTCAATCCAACTGACCTGTAGTCTGGTTAAAAAAAAAAAAATGAATATAGGGCTGGGGAAATAGCACAGTGGCTATGCAATGAGACTTTCAAGCCTGAGGCTCTGAGATCCCAGCAGTGCTCTATTCTCTCTATATATATAAATATATATATACATATATATATTTCTCTTATTAAAATAAATAAAATTATTTAAAATATATAAAAATACAGCTAGTAATTAGTCAACAATTTTCACCACTCATAAAGGAGGGTGGGAGGACAGTGGTAGTGCGTGTGGTTAAGCACTCATATTACAGTGCACAAGGACCCAGGTTTGAGCCCCCAATCCCCACCTTCAAGGGAAAGCTTCACAAGTGGTGAAGCAGGGCTGCAGGTGTCTCTTGTCACTCTCCCTCCCCCTCTCAGTTTCTCTCTGTCTCTATCTAATAGTAAACATAAATAAAAACTGTTAAAAATTCTCTAAAAGAGTGGTAAGTACCAGGAGAGTTGGAGTGGATTAAGTGTTTTAGGGGGTAAAATTCTGGGGCTGGGGGTGGCACACCCAGTCGAGGGTCTATGTAACAATGAGCAAGGACCTGGGTTCAAGCTCCCCACCTACAGGGAGGGAGCTGTATAAGTGGTGAAGCAGTGCTGCAGCTCTCTCTCTCTCTCTCTCTCTCTCTCTCTCTCTCTCTCCATATCTATGTCCGTCTTTTGATTTTTCTTTCTTAGTTTATTTTTCACCAGAACACTGCTCAGCTCTGGCTTGTGGTGGTGCAGGGAATCGAACCTGGGACTTCAGAGCGTCAGTTATGAAAGCCTCTTTGCATAATCATTATGCCATCCAAAGCCCTGCCCTCTCTATCTAAAATAAATAATAAATTAAAGAAAAAAGGAAGTTAAATTCTTTCCTTTTTGGAAGACTGTTAGGAAGGCTTTCCAGAGGAGGTGGCTTTGAAGCAGGATTCTCTCTCTCTCTCTTTAAATTATTTATTTATTTATTCATTTATTTATTTGATAGAGACAGAGAAAAATTGAGAGTGGAGGGGGAGATAGAGAGGGAGACAGAGACACCTGCAACCCTACTTCACCATTCATGAAGCTTTCCCCCTGCAGGTGGGGACTGGGGGCTTAAACTTAAGTCTTTGCTCACTGTAATGTACTAGCTAAACCAGGTGTGCCACCGCCTGGCACCTGAAGCAGGATTCTCTGAAGGTTGGATGAAACTTGGAGATGCAGTGAACGAAGGAGAATGAAGACATGGCAGTGTGGAAGTAGAGAACAGATTTTACTTTCTTTATTTATGGTGGTACAGGGGATTGAACCTAGGACTACAGAGCCTCAGGCAGGAGGGTCTCTGCATAACCATTATGCTATTTGACATACAGAGAAGGAAAATGAACATTCTAACTGGGGAGTAAGTGGAGAACATCTGGCTTGATGAATGGGGGAGATAGATAGCTTGATGGTTATGCAAACAGACTTTCATGTCTGAGGTTCCCAAGTCCAAGGTTCTATCTCCTGAACAACCATAAACCGGGCTTGAGCAGTGCTCTGATAAGGAGAGAGAGGGAGAGGGAGAGAAAGAAAGAGGGAGAAGGAGAGAGAGGATATCTGGCTAGGCCTCAGCCCTCCTGTGGAGGAAAGGACTGGGCAAAGAGATTGGGGGAAGAGGACTTGTAAGGCTTCCAGGAACTCCCTGGCCTAAGGGGGCTGGGCTGGAGACTCCAAAAAACTTCTCCCATGACTCCTCCTGAAAATATTAATAAGAACAAGAATTCTCCCCCCGAGTCAAGGCAGCAGTGTATCCTGGTACAGCGTACATATTACCATGTTCAAGAGCCAGGGTTCAAACCCCTGGTCCCCACCTGCAGCAGGGAAGATTCATAAGCAGCAGAGCAGTGCTTCAAGTATCTTTCCTCTCTCTCTCTTTCTCTCTATCTCTATCTCTTCCTCCCCTTCTCTCTCTCTTCCTCTACATTTCTATTTCTATCTCATGCTCTATGACAAAGAAAAAAAGGGGGTGCCATTCAGTAGCGCAGTGGGCTAAGCACACATGGCATGAAGCACAAGGACCCCAGTTTGAGCTCCCAGCTCCCCACCTGCAGGGGGTCACTTCACAGGCGGTGAAGCAGGTCTGCAGGTGTCTATCTTTCTCTCCCCCTCTCTGTCTTCCCCTCCTCTCTCCATTTCTCTCTGTCCTATCCAACAACAATGATAGCAATAACAACAATAATAACAACAACAATGATAAACAACAAGGGCAACAAAAGGGGGAAAAATAGCCTCCAGGAGCAGTGGATTTGTAGTGCAGGCACCGAGCACCAGCTATAACCCTGCAGACAAAAAAAAAAAAAAAAAAAAAAAGACAGCAGGAGCAGTGGATTCGCCATATAGGCCAAGCTGCCAAAGCAGTGGTGGTGGTGGTGGTGGTGGTGGTGTGTGGGGGTCGTTATAGCAGCAACATTCCTCCCATGACCTCACTCCTATTTATAAGCAAACTAATGAATGCTCAAGGTAATTGCAGATCAGGATGAGAACGGCGAAGCAAACACAGGGCGCTGGACGGGAGAGTAGCTGGGTGTTGGCTGAGATCAGAGAGGGCTTTTATGAGGAGGTTTTGTTCTGTTCTATTTTTTTTCCTTTCCTCCAGAGCTTCACTGGGGCTTTGCGCCTGAAAGATTCAACTGCTCCCAGCAGACTTTCCCTCCCACGCCCGCCCAATCAGGGTGATCTCTGGGGCTTGGGGCCAGCGTGACAATTTACGCTGCTCCCAGCAGCCCCTTTCTTTCTTTCTTTCTTTCTTTCTTTCTTTCTTTCTTTCTTTCTTTCTTTCTTTCTTTCTTTCTTTTTCTTCTTTCCTTCCTTTCTTTCATAGGACAGAGAATTTCTTTCTTTCTATGCCTCCAGGGTTATCACTGAAGCTCTACGAATCTACTGCTCCTGTGGCTATCTTTTTTCCATTGTTGTTGCTGCTGCTGTTATTGTTGTTAGGCCAGAGAGAAATTGAGAGAGGAGGGAGAGAAAGATAGACACCTGCAGACCTGCTTCACCACTAGTGAAGCTTCCCTCTACTGGTTGGGAGTGGGGGTTCAAACCCAGATCCTTGAGCACGGCAGTACGTGTGCTCAGCTGAGTGTACCACCACCTGGCCCTCCGCACACAGAGAAATTGAAAGGGGAGGGGAGTTAGAGGAGAGAAGGAGATAGCAAGGACGGGGATCCTTATGCCAGTCCTTGCGCTCTGCAACACCTGCACTTAACCCCATGCGCTAACATCTGACTCCCGTCTTTAAAAAAAAAAATTCAGATAGTGGGGGTCGGGCGGTAGCGCAGCAAGTTAAGCCCACGTGGTGCCAAGCACAAGGACCCCGGTTCGAGCCCCTGGCTCCCCACCTGCAAGGGGGTCACTTCACAAGTGGTGAAGCAGATCTGCAGGTGTCTTTCTCCCCCCCGCCCTGTCATCCCCTCCTTTCTCGATTTCTCTGTGTCCTATCCAACAACGATGACAGCAATAACAACAACAACAATAATAATAACGATGATAAATAACAAGGGCAACAAAAAGGGAAAAACTAGCCTCCAGGAGCAGTGGATTTGTAGGGCAGGCACTGAGCCCCAGCAATAACACTGGAAGCAAAAAGAAAAAACAATCAGATAGAGGGTCAGCAGAAGGAGAGACACCACAACACAGCTTCACGGCTTCTGAATCTTCCCCTTGTCTTGGCACTGGAGGCTCAAACCCAGAAGTCTCCAACAATCTTCTTCTAACTTCTCTCTCTCTTTTAATTTAATTTTATTTTAATGAGAGAGATACAGAGAAAAAAGATACACACAGAAAGAGAGACGAGAGCTCTGTTCAGCTCTGGCTTATGGTAGAGTTGGTGATTGTGAGCCTGGGACTTTAGGGCCTCAGCCATGAAAGTCTTTTTGCCTAACCATTATGCTGCCTCTCCAGCCCTCTTCCAACTTCTCAGTAACAAAATTGGAGGGTGGAGGGAGACAGCTCAGCCAATGACGAACATTCTTTTTTTTTTTTTTAATATTTATTTATTCCCTTTTGTTGCCCTTGTTTTAATGTTGTGGTTATTATTGTTGTTGTTATTGATGTCGTCGTTGTTAGGACAGAGAGAAATGGAGAGAGGAGGGGAAGACAGAGGGGGGAGAGAAAGATAGACACCTGCAGACCTGCTTCACTGCCTGTAAGCAACTCCCCTACAGGTGGGGAGCCGGGATCCTTATGAAGGTCCTTGCGCTTTGCGCCACCTTTGCTTAACCTGCTAGCTACCGCCCAACTCTCCATTCTTTTTTTTTTTTTTTTTTTTTGCTTTCAGGGTTATCACTGAGGCTCCATTCCTGCATGAGAAATCCACTGCTCCTGGAGGTCATTTTTTTCCCCATTTTGTTGCGCTTGTTGTAGTTGGATAGGACAGAGAGAAATGGAGAGAGGAGGGGAAGACAGAGAGGAGAGACAGATAGACACCTGCAGACCTGCTTCACAGCTTGAGATGCAACCCCCTGCAGGTGGGGAGCTGGGGGCTCGAACTGGGATCCTTACACCGGCCTTTGTGCATTCCACCACCTGCGCTTAACCCACTGCGCTACCGCCCAGCTCCCATGGAGAACATTCTTGACCATGATTAAAGACTTAGAGTCAAGCCCCTGGCTACCATGTAGGAGCACCCGCACAGGGGAAGCTTTGTGAATGGTAGAGCAGTATTGTGGGGTTTTTCCTCTGTCTTGTCTTTCTTTTTACCTGTCTCTTACCTGGGATGAGTGGAATTATGTGGGCATGAAGCCCCCAGCCCATCGAGGTCCTAGTGGCAAAACAAACACTAACAGACAAACTGGGAGCTGGCTCAGCAAGGAGAGCATGTTGCTTTGAAAACCTCAGGTCCAAGATTCTATCCCTGGGAATTACATACGAGCAAAGTACACTACTCTGTTCTAGAGAGGTAGACAGAAAGACAGACAGACAGACAGAAAAACAAATTCTTTGGTTTTATTTATTTCCACTTGGGACATTAACATACTGTAGGGGGGTTAGTACCAAAAGGTCAAGCCAAATGGCCTGAATTTAAAATCTAGCTACCATCTTACTCACTGCTCAATTTTTGTTTCCATATCTGTAAAATGGGCAGATAACATTAAAACTACTTACTTCACTTATTCATTGAGTTGCTACTTATTCATTGAGTTGCTGCAAAGATTAAGTATGTCAGGGGCAGGGGTAAATTAACATATGGTTATGCAAAGCAACTCTCATGCCTGAGGCTCTGAAGCCCCAGATTCAACCCCCAACATTACCTACCATAAGCCAGAGCTGAGCAGTGCGCTGGCGGGCGGGGGGTGGGGGGTGGGGGTGTATTTCGAATATTTAAAATACTTGTTTAGGGCCAATAAAATGGCTCACTTGGATAGTGTGCTTTGCCATATGGATGACCCAGGTTTGAGCCCAGCCCCCACCTCGTGAAAGGACGCTTTAGTGTTGTGGTCTTTCACTCTTTCTGTCTTAAAACACACACACAGACACGCACACACACACACACGCACACACACACGCGCGCACACACACGCGCACACACACGCGCACGCACACGCGCACGCACACACACACGCGCACGCACGCACACACACACGCGCGCACACACACACGCACACACACGCGCATGCACACACACGCACACACACGCGCGCGCACACACACACGCACACACACACACGCACGCACTCACACACACGCACACACACACGCGCGCACACACACACGCGCACACACACACATACGCACACACACGCACACACACACACACGCACACACGCACACACACGCACACACACACGCAGACACACACGCAGCACACACACGCACACACACACGCGCGCGCACACACACGCACACACACACAAGCACGCGCACACACACGCACGCACACACAAGCACGCGCACACACACACACGCACACACACGCACGCACACACACACGCACACACACGCGCGCGCACACACACACGCACACACACACACGCACGCACTCACACACACGCACACACACACGCGCGCACACACACACGCACACACGCACACACGCGCGCACGCACACACACACGCACACACGCGCACACACACACACACCGCGCGCGCACTTCTCTAGTTTAGATTCACTCTGGAGACATCCTTGTAGCCTTTGGCAACTGAAAATACATTTCAGGACTCCTCTCCTGGGCTAGAGTTGGAATGAAGCAGTAATACAGGAAAAAAAAAAAAAAAGAAAATATATATTTCAGAAAAAAAGAAAGAAAACCACCTGTTCCAGTGACAAAATAAAAACAACTCTCAACCTCTGTCACCGAGCAGGCAGTTACAGCTAGACTCTGCAGCGACTTCAAGTAGGAATTTCTCCCAGAGTCAGGAGAAAGCTGAGCAAGCTGAGTTGCCCACTGTATATAGAAAGCAGTGACAACTATATTTGTAGCTTTTTATATGTACATATATATGCGTGTATGTAATACTTAAGTCTATCATATATCATTTACATAGTTTAAATTAATTTATTTGTTTATAAGCCAGAGCACGGTTTAACACCGGCTCACGGCGGCGCCGGGGGATTGAATCTGGCTTCTGGGAGCTTGAAGATCCCGCCGAGTAACGCGAGAGCGCCCAGGCAGAGTCTCGCGAGGATTGGCCCCGGGCGTCTCGACGGAAGTGGTGGAGCGCCGGCCTCCGTCTCTGGGGCTGATCCCGAGTCGTGGTCGTGAGAGGGTCGCCGCTGCCGCGGTTATCCGGGGGAGACGATGTCCGGGAGCTTCTACTTTGTGATCGTTGGCCACCACGATAACCCTATTTTTGAGATGGAGTTTTTGCCCGCGGGGAAAGCAGAATCCAAAGACGATCACCGCCACCTGGACCAGTTCATAGCCCACGCCGCGCTCGACCTGGTAGACGAGAGCATGTGGCTGTCCAACAGCATGTACCTGAAAACCGTGGACAAGTTCAACGAGTGGTTCGTTTCTGCCTTTGTGACCGCGGGCCACATGCGCTTTCTTATGCTTCATGACGTGAAGCAGGAAGATGGGATAAAGAACTTCTTCACGGACGTCTATGACTTGTACATAAAGTTCGCCGTGAACCCCTTCTATGAACCCAATTCTCCTATTCGATCAAGTGCATTTGACCGAAAAGTCCAATTTCTTGGGAAGAAACACCTTTTAAGCTGAAAACAAAACAAAAAAAAAATTTAAAAATCTGGAAATAAACAATGTCGCTACAATGGCTTATACTCAGGAATGTGTACATTGTAAGTAACTTGATTAAATAATCTGGAAAACTCTGTAGTTGTAGTCTCAATTTTTATGTAAACTAGCGAGATTCCTTTTGCATAGAAAAATGGGATATTCAAGCAAAAAAAAAAGTACACTTCCTGTTATTGACAGATTTTTTTTTAAGTTAATACACAAAATACAGTGATCTCTCCTGAGGCCAACTTTTTCAGGTAAAGGGACAGAAGGGACAGGTGGTGGCACACCTGCTTGAGCACACATGACAGTGTGCAAGGACCTAGGTTCTTTTTGGTCCAGGGCTTTTGTCAATGGTTTATTTTTAAAAATACTGAGCCAGGCTCTCTCTCTCTCTCTCTCTCTCTCTATATATATATATATATATATATATATATATATTTCCACCTTTGGTGAGGGGAGTGGTGAAAACAAAAAAAGCAAGGACCTGGGTTCAAGCCCCCAGTCGCCACCTGTGGGAGGGAAGCTTCATGAGTGATGAAGTGGACTGCGGATGTCTCCCTGTTTTTCTCTCTATCTGCCCCACCCCTCTCAACTTCTGCCTCTACCCAAGAAATAAATATTTTTAAAAGAAGCCAAAAACATCTGGAAAAGAGAAACAGACAGAGACACAGGAAGAGAGGGAAAGATGCCACGGCACCGAGGTTGCCTCCAGTGGCGGTGGGAGCCCGCAGGACTCGCAGTGGGTCACAGGGACGACAAGGCGCCGGTTCTCCAGGAGCTGCGGAGATGCACGTGCCGGCACCAGCAGCCAGGCGGCCAGCCCTTTCCCATTATTGTTGCTGTTGTTGGACAGGACAGAGAGAAATAGACGGAGGAGGGGAAGACACAGGGGGGGAGAGAAAGACAGACACCTGCAGACCTGCTTCACCGCCTGTGAAGCGACTCCCCTGCAGGTGGGGAGCCGGGGGCTCGAACCCGGATCCTTATGCCGGTCCTTGCGCTTTGCACCACCTGTGCTTAACCCGCTGCGCTACCGCCCGACTCCCAAAAGATTATTTTCTTTCTTTTCCAAAGTACGCAGTTGCACTCAAACTTGGATCTGGAGCAGTTCTCACACAGTAAAATCTGTTATTCTTCCTCACTGGAATCTTGGTTGTTTTTTGTTTGCTTTGTTTTTAAGATTTTATTTATTTATTAATGAGAAAAATAGGAAAAGAGAGAGAAGCAGACACCACTCTGGTGCATGTGCGACTGGGGAATGAACACAGGACTTCATGCTTGAGAGTCCAGTGCCTGTCCGCTGCACCATGTTCCGGACCGCCCCCACTTGAATCTCCAGGTGAGTGTCTCATAAAATCAGCTGAGTGGTCTGGGAAGCGGAGCAGTGGGTAAAGCATTGGTCTCTCAAGCATGAGGTTCCAAGTTCAGTCTCTGGCCTTGCAGAGTGATGCTCTGGTTCTCTCTCATTTTCTCCCTCTCATAAATAAGTATTATAAAATAAAATGAATTGAGATCTCTGATTTCAGCTGACACCCAGTAACAGATTTCCCTCTCGTAGTCCAAGAGGTGGCACGGTGGATAAAGCACCGGACTCTCAAGCATAAAGTCCAGAATTCAGTCTCCGGCAGCCCATGTACCAGAGTAATGTTTGGTTCTTTCTCTCAGACTATTTTCTTTTTTTAAGTTTTTTTTTTTAATATTTAATTTATTCCCTTTCTGTTGCCCTTGTTGTTTTATTGTTGTAGTTGTTGATGTCGTCGTTGTTGAATAGGACAGAGAGAAATGGAGAGAGGAGGGGAAGACAGAGAAGGGGAGAGAAAGATAGACACCTGCAGACCTGCTTCACCGCCTGTGAAGCGACTCCCCTGCAGGTGGGGAGCCGGGGGCTCGAACCGGGATCCTTATGCCGGTCCTTGCGCTTTGTGCCACGTGCGCTCAACCCGCTGCGCCACCGCCGGACTCCCTCTTTTCTTTTTTTTTTTAAGAGTTTATTCATGAGAGAGATAGGAGAGAAAGAACCAGCCATCACTCTGGTACATGTGCACCGGGGATCGAACTCAGGACCTCATGCTTGAGAGTCTAGTGCCTTAGCCACTGCGCCACCTCTCGGACCACTCTCTCAGACTATTTTATTCATGAATAAATTAATAAAATCTTAAAAAACAACCAACTCTCTAGCTTAAACTCTCCATTTACTAGAACCCTGGTAGGAGCGGGATTCTCCTTCACGCTGGCGCCATCTGGTGCCCAGAAGAGGAGTGACGAGCCCGCTGCCCTTTTGTCTTTTTCTCGGTCAAATCTGGTTCCTTTACCTTTAAGGTGCTTGGCAGAAAGTGTCGGTCACGCAGCGCAGGCCTGAAGTCCACACTGATTGGTCCAGTCCAGGTCGGAGGCGGGCTGTAGTAAATTCAACACTCTTAATTGGCCTTGCCGTTAGGTTACGCCCCTTTACGTAATCGAAAAGCCCTGTGATTGGTCAGGGGCGGGCTCCGAGCTCGGCGCGGGTTCGGGAGAGCAGGTCCGGCGGCCGAACGGTGGGCGCTATGTCCACTCCCGGTGGGGAGCCGCACGAGGCCCAGGGGCAAGTGGGGGCTGCCACCGCCGATCCATTTAGCTTCAGCCCGGAGCCCACGCTTGAAGACATGTAAGCTGTGCTTGTCGGGGCTGCTGGGGTGGGCGCATCTTTCTCTCCATTACTGGAGAGGGTCCCTCCACGTGGTCTCCAGGAAGCCCAGCGGCAGATCGCGGGGCGAGCTCTGCCCTCTGACCCGGGTGCGCCTGCCAGCCTCCCCATCACATGCCAGGCGGGCATAGCGGTACACCCCTGAGGCCGGGGAGCTGGGGAGCACAGACCCAGCCCTGGGGAAAACCCATTCTGCTGCTTCTGCCTACCTTCTAGGCAAATGCAGAGCTGAGAAGAAATGCAAGGCCTTGCTAGAAAAAAAATAAATAAAATCCAGGCAGTCTTACTGTCTAGTGACCTGGGATCTGCTAAAAGTTAACTCTCTAGACGGGACAGGATAAAATAGAGATAAGAGGCATTTAAAATGGAGGAGATTGAAGAAGCAACAGTAACAGGTGCTGGGATAATGGAAAAGAGGGCACTGCTAACTTGTAGTAGTATTTAGTAGAACTTCCGTGGTTCCCCCCCCCCCGTTATTTATTTATTAACGAGAAAGTGAGCGAACCATAGCGTCACTCTAGTGCATGCAGTTCGAGAGATGGAACTTGGGGCCATATGCCTGAGAGTCCAACGCTTTATCCACTGCACTACCTCCTAGGTCATATATGATATAATTTTTAACTAGACCACTGCTTGGCTCTGCTTATGGTAGTGCTGGGGATTGAAAATGGGACTTTGGAGCTTCCAGCATCAAAGTCCTTTTGCATAGTCATTATACTGCCTCCACCACCCCCAGGTTGTATATTAATTCATGGGCAAGAACCAGAACATCACTTTGGGGCTGAGGCTCGAACTTGAGACCTCATGCATAAGAAGAGTTCAATACTTTATCACTGTGGCACCTCCCAGGATTTGTTGTTTATTTTTACCAGAACACTTATCAGCTCTGGCTTATGGTGGTGCAGGGGATTGATTGAACCTGGGGTTTTGGAGCCTCAGGCTCGAGAGTCTCCTTACATAACTTTTATGCTATCTACCCCTGCACTGTTATTTATTTATTTAATGAGAGGAAGAACCAGACTGTCACTCTGGTTTTGGGGCTTTGCTGTTTTACAGATGAGGAAACCCAGTGCCACAAAGAAGGTACTTATGTCTCCTCTTGCAAGGAAATGAGTAACATTCCTGATAACATGCCCCCAAGATACCTGCCTGGGCCCTGCATGCACCTTCTCCCCATTCTCCTAACCTTGGGACTTGAGCCTCCAACAGCTTTCTCCCATTCCAGCCGCCGCCTCCACGCTGAATTTGCTGCGGAGCGAGACTGGGACCAGTTCCATCAGCCTCGGAACCTCCTGCTGGCTTTGGTGGGAGAAGTGGGAGAACTGGCAGAGCTTTTGTGAGTAGATGGAAGGCCTCTTGGAACTCTGTGCAGTGTGTGGGAGGGGAGGGTTTACTTGATCAGCATTATGCGTCTGTTTGATTTCCCCTCTGCACTGGCCGGCTCTGTGCCTGGTGCCAGGGACACAAATGACTCACTTGTCCTTGCCCTCTGGGGCAGCCCGGTCTCCTGGGAGAGAAAAGTGGAAACAGCTAGACAGATCCAGGCTTAAGGAGGGGTGGTGACAACCTTACTTTACCTCTCAGTCCCTGGGATGGGAAGGAAGATAGTCTGCAGGAGACCTAGCTGCCTGCGGCATTGCAGGTGGGGGATGTGTCTGCAAAGGTGGTGCGTGGGAGAGTGAGAGAATTTCAAAGGGCTTGAAACTCCATGGGTGTAAGGGTCTCAATGGAAGAGGAGGGACACTGGGAATATCTACTGAATGAGAGATGGGGCTGTGGAGGCAGGAGGGGTAGGACCCTAGAAGATAGAAAAAGAAGAGTCCGGGTGGTAATGCACCTGGTTGAGCGCACATGTTACAATGTGCAAGGACCCTAGTTCAAACCCCCGGTCCCCACCTGCAAGGGGAAAGCTCCAGTGGTGAAGCAGGGCTACAGGTAACAATAATAGAAAAAAAATGTAAATATTATTTTAAGCAGGACTGGAGGGGGGCCCTGGTGGGGCACATACATCACTATGTCAAAGGACCCAGGTTTAAGCCACCAAAGATGATGGAGTTGTCATACAAGCACCAAACCCGAAGAATAAAACCTGGTGGCAAAAAAAAAAAAAAAAAAAAGTTCAGCCCTTAGCATTGCTTGTGCTTCTGGCCCCCTCCTGGTTCCTTCTCAGTAAATAAATAAAGTCTGGGGGAGGCAACATAATAGTTCTGCAAAAAAGACTTCCGTGCCTGAGGCACCAAAGGTTCTAGGCTCAACCCCCAGCATCACCTATACCAGAGTGAGCAGTGCCGCAGTGGTGCTAGACGGCTGCGGGGAGCCAGCCAAAGTAATTAGAGTCCTGTGCTGTGGTGTCTCTCTCTCTGTCTCTAAAATCAAAAGGCTGTCTGGGGGCCAGTTAGTAGTGCACAAGGGCCCAGGTTCAAACCCCTGGCATATATATATATATGGAGAGAGAGAGAGAGAGAGGGAGATTATATACACACACACACACACACACACACACACACACACACACACACACACACACACATATATATATATCTGGATGGGCCCATGCAGTGGCGCACCTGGTTAAGTACATATGTTACCAAGAACAAGGACCTGGGTTCAAGCTTCAAGAAGCTTCCTGAGGGGTGAAGCAGCTGTAGGTGTGTCTCTATCCCCGTTCCTTCACACTTTCTCACCTATCAAGAACTAAAAAGTCTTTTTTAAAAAAGACTTTTTTAAATATTTATTTCCTTTTTGTTGCCCTTGTTGTTTTTGTTGTTATTGTTGTTGATGGTGTCATCATTGTTGGATAGGACAGAGAAATGGAGAGAGGAGGGGAAGAGAAAGACAGACACCTGCAGACCTGCCTCACTGCCTGAGAAGCGACTCCCCTGCAGGTGGGACGCTTATGCCAGTCCTTGCGCTTTGCGGCACATGTGCTTAACCTGCTATGCTACTGCCTGACTCCCAAGTTTTTTTGTTTTTTTTCCTCCAGGGTTATTGCTGGGCTCGGTGCCTGCACCATGTATCCACCGCCCCTGGAGGCCATTTTCCCCCTTTTGTTGCCCTTGTTATTGTAGCCTCGTTGTGGTTATTATTATTACCATTGTTGATTGTTGTGGTTATTATTATTACCATTGTTGATGTTGTTCGTTGTTGGGTAGGACAGAGAGAAATGGAGAGAGGGGGAGAGAAAGATAGACACCTGCAGACCTGCTTCACCGCCTGTGAAGTGCCTCCCCTGCAAGTGGGGAGCCGGGGGCTTGAACCAGGATCCTTACGCCGGTCCTTGCACTTTGCGCCACGTGCGCTTAACCCACTGCACCACTGCCCGACCCCCGAAAAGTTTTTTTTTAGCCATGAATAGTATATGCAAAAGACCATGCATATATATATATATTTTTTTTTTACTTTCTTGAAACTTAAAAAAAAAAATTTTAATATTTATTTTCCCTTTTGTTGTCCTTGTTGCCTTTTTATTGTTGTAGTTATTATTGTTGTTACTGATATTGTCGTTGTTGGATAGGACAGAGAGAAATGGAGAGAGGAGGGGAAGACAGAGAGAGGCAGAGAAAGACACCTGCAGACCTGCTTCACCACCTGTGAAGTGACTCCCCTGCAGGTGGGGAGCGAGGGGCTCGAACCGGGATCCTTACGCCGGTCCTTGCACTTTGCGCACGTGCGCATAGCTCACTGCACTACTGCCTGATCCCTTTTCTTGAAATTTTTATTTACTGGATAGAGACGGCAAAATTGAGAAGGAAGGGGAGATAGATGGAGACCCGCAGCACTGCTTCACTGCTTATGAGGCTTCACTCCTGCCAGGTGGGGACCCAGGGCTTGAACCCAGGTCCTTGTACATCATAACAAGTACACTGTACTGGGTGTGCCACCCCAACCCTGTAATGATACCTTAAAAAGACAGTACTGAGCAAGAATTAGGGGGTGAGGCTCTGCAGTGGTCTAGGCATGAGGCTCTGTCCAGGGTGGTGGCAGCTAGGGCTGGAGAGAGGAAGGCAGATCATGGCACGTGAGATGCTCTCTTGGCTCAACTAAGGGACTCAGTTCTGGGGACACAGCATCTCCTGGGATGTCCTCCCTCTCTGGACTCTGCCCAGGGCCCTGTGGGTTGAGTTGTCCTAAGAGGGTCTGAGTGGGCCTCTGTGTGAGGGGCTGCCTGTCTGTTCTGCCTCCAGCCAGTGGAAGCCTGACGAGGAGGCCAGTCCCCAAGCCTGGACCCCCAGGGAGCAAGCCGCCCTGCAGGAGGAGCTCAGTGATGTCCTCATCTACCTGGTGGCCCTGGCAGCCCGTTGCCGTGTGGACCTACCCCGAGCAGTGCTCTCCAAGATGGACCTGAACCGCCGCCGTTACCCGGCTCATCTGGCCCGAGGCTCGGCCCGCAAGTACACAGACTTGCCCCATGGGGGCAACTCTGGCGATCAGACTGTGGGGGCTGTAGACCTGCCCTGTGACAGCTCCGACTAGACCTCACAGCAGCTGAGCACAGAGCCTGCGGGTCAGAGCGGCATCTGAACAGCAGAGGGTGACCTAGCGTGGAACCTTCTAGTCTTCCTAGGCCTGGAGAAACCCCACGTACCGAGGTCTGAGGCCCAAGGAGCTCCAGAAGACAGTTCCTGGTTTCCGGTGTTTTCTCTCTTAATAAAGATGTTGGTTCGCAGTTTCTGCGTTCTTCCTGGGCAGAATATCCCAGAAGGGCATGGAGAGTGCCCCCCCCTCCCCCCACCCCGTGGCTGTCCATCAGACCTCCCTCCTGCAGGTCTGAGTTCTGGTTTCTAGTAAGTTCCTTCCTAGATCTTGTTCAAGTCTCTCTCTCACCCCTAGCCTCTTAACAGAGATCAGAGGTTGTGTGTGGTGTTAGTCCAGATTCTGGAAGCTGGGAGATAGCTCCTCATCCAGCAGAGCACAAGCATTACCATGCTCAAGTACCTGGGTTCGAGCCTCAGCACCACATGGGAGCACCAGGGGAAGCTCCGTAGATGGTGGAGCAACACAGGTGTTTCTCTCTATCAGACATAAAAAGAATGGAGCACGAAGTGCAAGGACCGGCGCAAGGATCCCAGTTCGAGCCCCTGGCTCCCCACCTGCAGGGGAGTCGCTTCACAAGCAGTGAAGCAGGTCTGCAGGTGTCTGTCTTTCTCTTCCCCCTCTGTCTTCCCCTCCTCTCTCCATTTCTTTCTGTCCTATCCAACAACGACATCAATAACAACAACCATAACTACAGCAATAAAACAACAAGGGCAACAAAGGGGAATGAATAAATAAATAAATAAATTTATTATAAATAAATATATATTTTTAAAGATAGTGGAAAAGAAGAGTTGAAGGCCAAGGAGATAGCTCATGGGGTAGGGTGCCTGCATCATCATGCATACAACTTCAGGTCCTAGCCTGAGCACCACACGAGGGGAGCTGTGATGTCTCTCCATGTGTGAATGGAAAAAATGCCTCGAGGCAGTGACATGGCTCCTGCCCCAGTTCCGCCCAAAAGACTTCTGGCTCTGCAACTAGGTTCAAAAGTCATCTCATGGGGGCCTAGCAATGGCGCACCCTGTTGAGCACACAAGTTACCATGCACAGGGACCTGGGTTCGAGCCCCCACTCCCTACCTGCTGGTGAGCAGAGTTACAAGTGTCTCTCTTTTCCCCTCCCCTCTCAACTTCTGTCTTATCTAATAACAAAATTAAGGGAAAGGAAAAAACAGCTACCAGGAGCAGTGCATGTGTACTGCTGGCACCAAGCCCCAACAATAACCCTGGTGGCTAAATAAATGCCATGGGGGGAAGGGGGCAGGGAGGCGGTGCACCTGGTTGAGTGCATGTGTTACAAAGCACAAGAACCCAGGTTCAAGCCCCCGGTCTCCACCTGTAGGGGGAAAGCTGAGTGGTAAAGCAGTGTCACAGCTGTCTCTGTCTCTCTCTATCTCCCCCTGCCCTCTCAATTTCTGGCTGTCTCTATCCGATAAAGATAATTAAAAAAAAAATACCATCGGGGATACTTTCAAATGCCTATACTGGGAAACCAAACGGCACTATTCAAATGAATCTGTCTGCACCTTAGTCCATCTGCAAAATGCAACAGGTGCAGAGAGACAGCATAATGGTTCTGCAAAAGACTCAAGCCTGAGGCTCCAAGATCCCAGGCTCCATTCCCAGCACCACATACCGGAGGGTGTTTGAAAGGAAGGCATAGTTTGTACCTGAACAGGTTGGGAGGTTTAAGTTAGTTATTGGAAGTAGAGCAAGTGCTGGACACCACCTGGCCCACAGTACTTGTCATAGGTTTGCAGTTTGGGCTATCTAGGTTTTTCTTTTTTTTTTTTTTTTCCTCTCTTTTTTCCCTCCAGGGTTATCACTGGGGCTTGGTGCTGCCACTATGAATCCATTGCTCCTGGAGGCTATTTTTTCCCTTTTGTTGCCCTTGTTTTTTTATTTATTTACTTTTATCATTGTTGTAATTATTGTTATTGCTATCATTGTTGAACAGGACAGAGAGAAATTGAGGGGGAGACAGAGAGGAGCAGAGAAAGACACCTGCAGGCCTGCTTCACCGCTTGTGAAGTGACTCCTCTTGCAGGTGGGGAGCCGGGGGCTCAAACTGGGATCCTTCTGTCGGTCCTTGCGCTTTACACCATGTGCGCTTAACCTGCTGCACTACCACCCGATTCCCCCCACTTTTTTTTGCCTCCAGCGTTATTGCTGGGGCTCGGTGCCTGCACTACAAATCCACTGCCCCTGGAGGCCATTTTGTTGCCCTTGTTGTTGTTATTGTTGTTGCCATTGATGTTGTTGGATAGGACAGAGAAATGGAGAGAGGAGAAGACGGGGGGGTGGAGAGAAAGACACCTATAGACCTGCTTCACTGCCTGTGGAGTGACCCCCCCTGTAGGTGGGGAGTCGGGGTCTCTAACCTGGGTCCTTAGGCTAGTCCTTCATACCATGTGCGCGTAACCCGCTGGGCTACTGCCCGAGACCCTTTTTTTTTTAACCAGAGCACTGCTCAGCTGTTTTTTGGAGGTGCTAGGGATTGAACCTGGGATTTTGGAGCTTCAGCTTTCCCCCTGCAGGTGGGGACCAGGGGCTTGAGCCCGGGTCCTTGTGCACCGTAACATGTGCGCTCAACCAGGTGTACTACCCAGCCCCCTCTGCTATCTACCTGTGCCCTCAGCTCACTTATCTCTTCTCTCTATAGAACTTCTCTGTCTTCCTTGCAGAAGCATAATCAGGCTTCTTCCCTACTGAGAAAACCAGCTCTCTTCACTCCTTCCCATGGGGTTTTTCCAGCCCGGCCTCTTGAGAAGTGATACTGTGCTCAGGAGGTGGCTCAGTTGAAGACCTCTCTCTCTCTCTCCCATAGGAGTTTCAATTCCCAGCAGTGCACACATCCGAGCTGTGCTGTGCTCTCCTTTCATAGAGCAAATTAAAAAAAAATTTTTTTTGAAAGATTGTATTTATTTTATTTTTTTAGGATTTTATTTATTTATGAGAAAGACAGGAGGAGAAAGAACCAGACATCGTTCTGCAACATGTGCTGCTGGGGATCGAACTTGGGACCTCATGATTGAGAGTCCAAAACTTTACCACTGCGCCACCTCCCAGACCACAGATTGTATTTATTAAGATAGGAGAGCCAGAAAGAGAACCAAAGCATCATTCTAGTACATGTGCGGCCGGGGATTGAACTCAAGGGCTTGGCGCCTGCATAATAAATCAACAACTCCCAGTGGCTCATTTTTTTTTCTTTCTTTCTTTCTTTTTCTGTATAATAAAGTTAGAGAGAGATTGAGTTAGACCTGCAGGTGAGACCTGCAGTGTGTGTGCTCTGCCAGGAGGGCTACTGCCTGGCCCCCAAATATTTTTTGTCTAAGGGGGATGAGGGAGCTGCGGAGATAAACACTTTACTTAACAGACTTTCATGAGGTGTGTGTGTGAGGGCTGCCTATATTCAACCAGTCTGTTTCCCCTCACAATTAAGAGCCTGGGCTCAGGGCTGCCTTTCTCCCCACCCGCAGCCCCTATGCTATTCTGTCCCCCAAATTCAAGCAAATAAGGTGGACAGCACTACAGCGCCATCTGGCGAATGGAACCATGAATTCATGAAACACATGGTTAACGATTCCCCAGGAAAGACTTCATGGCTTCCTTATCCCCAAGCTGGGGGAGAGGCAAAAAGACTTTGATGCACCTGGTTGAGCGCACATGTTACAATGTGCAAGGACCTGGGTTCAAGCCCCCAGTCCCCACCTGCAGGGGGAAAATTTCACAAGTGGTGAAGCAGGGCTGCAGGTGTCTCTGTCTCTCACCTTCTCTATCCCTTCCTTCCCCCTCGATTTCTGACTATCTCTATCCAATCAATCAATAAAGATAATAAAAAAAATTTTTTAATATTTATTTTCCCTTTTGCTGCCCCTGTTGTTTTACTGTTGTAGTTATTGTTGTTATTGATGTCGTAGTTGGATAGGACAGAGAGAAATGGAGGGAGGGGAAGACAGAGAGGGGGAGAGAAAGACACCTGCAGACCTGCTTCACCACCTGTGAAGCGACTCCCCTGCAGGTGGGGAGTCGGGGGCTCGAACCAGGATCCTTAATGCAGGTCCTTGAGCTTTGCGCCACATGCACTTAACACGCTGCGCTACCGCCCAACTCCCAAAAAAATTTTTTTAATTTACTGGAGAGAGCCAAAGCACCATTCCAACACATGCAAAGTTAGGGGGTCAGCTGGCTTTGAGAGCCCACGCCACCTCCCAGATTGTTGCAAGCTGTTACTTCCAGTCCCGTCAGCTCCTTCCATACGCACCTCATACACATCGTTTGAGGTGTTGTGCTCTCCTGTCTTGCTCCTGGTCCTGTACCTGCATCTTGGTGACACTGCCCTCTCTCCTCTGACCCACTCTGACTCCTATGAACTTGAGCTTAATCGATTTTGAGTCCGGCATCTGGGAGGTGGCTCAGCAGTAGAGTGCAGGACTTGCACGCCTAGTCCTGGGTTCAATGCCCCAGGACTACACATGCCAGAATGGTGCTGTGGTTTTCCCCATCATAAAATAAATCTTTTAGGTTGGGGAGATAGCATAATGGTTATGCAAAAAGACTCTGTGTCTGAGGCTCCAAGGACCTAGGTTTAATCCCCAGCACCACCATAAGCCAGAACTGAACAGTGGTCTGCTCTGTCTCTCTCATATTAAAATTAAATAAATATTTTAAAACATAAATAAAATAAATCTTTTGAGGCCTGGGAGGCCTATCAGTAGTTAGAGAGAGGGTGGTTAGATCTCTTAAGCTTGAGGTCCAGAGTTTGATCCCCAGCATCACATGTGCCAGAGTGATGATGATTCTCGTGGTAAGAAATATTTTACGGGGAGTCGGGCGGTAGCACAGCAGGTTAAATGCATGTGGCACAAAGCACAAGGACCGGCGTAAGGATCCCGGTTTGAGCCCCTGGCTCCCCACCTGCAGGGGAGTCGCTTCACAGCAGTGAAGCAGGTCTGCAGGTGTCTATCTTTCTCTCCTCCTCTCTGTCTTCCCCTCCTCTCTCCATTTCTCTCTGTCCTATCCAACATCGACAACAAGAAGAATAACTACAACACTAAAACAACAAGGGCAACAAAAGGGAATAAATAAATATTAAAATTAAAAAAGAAAAGAAATATTTTACAAGTGATCCGGGAGGTGGCACAGTTGATAAAGCATTGGACTCTCGAGCATGAAGTCCTGAGTTCAATCCCCAGCAGCACATGTATCAGAGTGGTCTGTTTTTTTCTCTCTTCCTATCATTCTCATTAATAAATAAAATATTTTTAAAAAGAAATATTTTACAAAGCAGAAAAGCAGAGGCCTAGTGGTGGCTCATCTGGTGAGTGCACATGCTACAGTGGCATATGGTGACTTCATGGAGTCCCAAAGTACTGGACTCTCCCAAGTGGTGAAGTAGAACTGCAGGTGTCTCTCTGTCTCTTTCCCTATCTTCTCCCTCCCTTAATTTGTCTGTCTCTATCCAATAATAAATAAATAAATAAATGAAAAGTATAAAAGAAATGAAAAACAAAAAAAGAAAAAAGAAATGAGAAAAGTGTTGGACTCTCAAGCAAGAAGTCCCAAGTTTGGTCCCCAGCAACACACATGTGCTAGAGTGCTGTCTGGTTCTGTCTCTTTCCTCTTGTTTCATTAATAAATAAAATTTTAAAACAAGTAAATGACTTAACTTTTTAAAAATTTATTTCCTTTTTGTTGCTCGTTTTTATTGTTGTTGTAGTTATTATTGTTGATGTCGTTGTTGTTGGATAGGACAGAAATGTAGACAGGAGGAGAAGACAGAGACGGGGACCTGCTTCACCGCCTGTGAAGTGACGCCCCGGCAAGTGGGGAGCCGGGGGGCTCGAACCGGGATCCTTATGCCGGTCCTTCAGCTACTTGCGCTTAACCCGCTGCACTACCGCCGTCGGTAGTGACTTAACTTTTTAAGTATTTTATTTTTTAGCGAAAACTAGAACATCAACCTGGCATGTCAAACATGGCACATCTCAAGCCAGGCATCAAACTCGGGATCTCATGCTTATAATTCCAAAGCTCTAACTCTGCCTCCCAGGAGGGCTTATTTTTGTTTGTAACATGAGCGCTTACCAGGTGCACCATCAGCCCGTTACTGTTTGCTTGATCTGCTGGGGCTTATGGTGGTGCATAGGATTGAACCTATGACCTCGGAGTCTAGACATGCAAGGTTTAGAGGGGGCCTCAGAGAGATAGTCTAGTGGTTATGCAAACCCACTTCCCTGGTTTCTGGCACTACTTGGCTTCGCAGTTCTGGGGTCGCTAAGCCTGGGGGCGCCCCCGCGCCCCGTCCCGCGCACCGCACTCACAGGCAAGCGGGGTGAGGAGAGAACACTTTATTCACCAACGGGGCCTGGGGGTGGAGTGGGGGCTCGTGGTTTCCCGGGTGGGGACTGTCCCCCGTCGGCGTCCCCGGGCGGCCAGATCCGCCGGTCGCCCTAACCCGGGCCGGGTGGCGCGGCTCAGCTGCCCTCGCACTCGGGGCAGCGCTCGGTGTCGGTGGCGCCCGGCGGCAGCTTGAAGTCCCGGCCGCAGCCCGCGCAGATGAAGAGGCGGCGCCGCAGGTGCGCGCGCCGGTGGCGGATGAAGTGCGAGCTGAGGCGGAAGCGGCGGCCGCACTCGGCGCAGGGGTAGGGCCGCTCGCCCGTGTGCGTGCGCGCGTGCTCCGCCAGGTTGGAGCGGTGGCCGAAGCGCCGGCCGCACACCGCGCAGCGGTGCGGCTTCTCGCCGGTGTGCACGCGCCGGTGCTTGGCCAGCGCCGAGCTCTGCGCGAAGCGCGTGCCGCAGTCGGCGCAGGCGTACGGCCGCTCGCCCGTGTGCGTGCGGCGGTGGCGCGCCAGGCACGAACTGCCGCCGAAGGCGCGTCCGCAGTCCGGGCACGAGTAGGGCTTCTCGCCCGTGTGCACGCGCAGGTGCTGCGCGTAGTTGGAGCTCTGCGCGAAGCGGCGGCCGCAGTGCACGCAGGCGTACGGCTTCTCGCCCGTGTGGCGCCGCCGGTGCTGCCGCAGGTTCGAGGCGGCCGAGAAGCGCTTGTCGCACTCGGGGCACTCGTAGGGCCTCTCGCCCGTGTGCGTGCGGCCGTGCTTGGTCAGCGCCGACTTCTGCGAGAAGCGCCGGCCGCACTCGGCGCAGGCGAAGGGCCGCTCGCCCGTGTGCGTGCGCGTGTGCTTGGCCAGCGTGGAGCGGCGCGCGAAGGCGCGGCCGCAGTCCGAGCACGCGAAGGGGCGCGCCGGGTCGGCCACGGGCGCGGGCGCCTCGCTCGGGACCTGCGGGGAGAGGGGACAGGTCAGGCTGAGGCTCCGCGAGCTGCGGCCTCGGAGCGCCCCCTTTGGGAAGGAGAACAAACAACCGCGCCCGCGCGCGATCGCCTCGGAGATCATGCACTAGCGCACACATCGCCACGCCTGCTAGCACTCTAGCCGGGCTGTTCAAATATTCGTTTATTGATGAGAGGGAGAGAAACCAGAGCATCTCTCTGGCACACGCGACCCGGAGATCAAACTCAGGACCTCAAGCTTCAGAGTCCAAGGTTTTATCTCCTGCACCACCTGCAAGGTCCCAGGTTCAGTCCCAGCACCGCCAGAACTGAGCAATGCTCTGGGGAAGGGAGGGAGAAAGGCAGGCAGGCGAGGAAAAGTGAAATAGCTCACTGGATAGGGTGTGTATTTTGCAATGTGTACAGCACAGATCCAAGCCCAGCAATATATGGGACGTGTAAAAACAGAGGAAGCTGTGGAGCTGGGATGTCTCCTCTTCACTTCTGTATCTGAATGACAAAGTGATCTGGAGCAGTGAAGCTGCACATGCACAAGGCCCCAGAACTCGACATGGCAAAATAAAATTCATCAGGCCTGCAGGTGGCACAGTGGTTAGAGTACAGGACTCTCCAGCATGAGGCCCTGAGTTCCGGTCCACATGGTATGTGTCAGAGTGATGCTCTGGTGTCCTCTATGTATTTATATATCCTTCTCTCTCTAATAAATAAATAAATAAATAAATATTCAACAAGTATTTACTAAGCATGTACAATATCGCAGGCACTGGTTTCAGGAAGACTGGTCAAGTACTGCTATTGCAGGATGTGTGTGAATGAGATGGGGAACTTTTAGAAGAGTGGGTGACAATTTTGAGCAGGACTATACACATTTTTTAAAGACTTATTTATTGACTTTAGTGAGAAAGAAACCCAGTGAGCTGCTAAGCTCTGGCTAATGGTGATACTGGGGATTGAACCTGGGACCTCAGAGCCTCAGGCATGCTAGCACTGTACTCTATCATGTTGAGCTATTACCCTCGACCCAGACGCCTTTTTAAAAAATATACTTTCTTGTGGTCCAGGAGGTGGCGCAGTGGATAAAGCATCAGACTCTGAAGCATGAGGTCCTGAGTTCAATCCCTGGCAGCACATGTACCAGAGTGATGTCTGGTTCTTTCTCTCTCTCTTTCTCTCTCCTTCTCTCTTCATGAATAAATAAATAAAATCTTTTAAAATATATATATATATATATATATATATATATATATATACTTTCTTAATGTGTTATTTATTGGATAGAGACGGAGAAATCAAAAGGAAAGGAGGAGCTAGAGTGGGAAACACTTGCAGCACTGCGTCACGTTCTTGAAGTCTTCCTCCTGCAGGTGGTGACCAGGATCTTGAGCCTGGGCCTAACCTTTAAAAAAAAGGGGGGGGTGTCGGGCTGTAGCACAGTGGGTTAAGCACACATGGTGTGTGAAACTCGAGGACTGGCATAAGGATCCCGGTTCAAGTCCACGGCTCCCCACCTACAGGGGAGTCGCTTCACAAGCGGTGAAGCAGGTCTGCAGGTGTCTGTCTTTCTCTCCCCCTCTCTGTCTTCTCCTCCTCTCTCCATCTCTCTCTGTCCTATCCGGCAACAGCATCAATAACAACAACAATAATAACCACAACAAACAAGGGCAACAAAAGGGAAAATAAAAATAAAAAATAAAAAAGGTTCTAGGCAGGGGTAGATAGCATATTGATTATGCAAAGAAACTTTAATGCCTGAGGCTCTGAATTCCCATGTTCAATCCCCCACATCACCAAAAGCCAAAGCTCTGGTTTAAAAAAAAAAAAAAAGTGGTTCAGGAGGTGACGCAGTGGTAAAACTTTGGACTCTCAAGCAAGAGGTCCCGAGTTCGATCCCTGGCAGCACATGTGCCAGAGTGATGTCTGACTCTTTCTCTCTGCTCCTTTCTCATAAATAAATAAAATCTTTAAGAAAAAAAGTCACAAAAAGGTTTCCCCAGGAGCCAGCAAGATGGCCCACCCGGGAAAGAACCTGCTTTGCCGAGTGCCCACTTTAGAGCCCAACTCCCACTGCACTGGAGGAAGCTTAGATGCTGTACGCATCTTTGCCTCTTTATCTGAAAAAGTCGGCCCTGATAAGTCCCAGCAACAAAAACATCAACACCAAAAAGACTTCTGGGGCCAGGCATGGGCACAACTAATAGACCATACATGTTACAATGCTCAAGGACCTTAGTTCAAGACTCCTGTCCCTACCTGCAGGGGGGAAGCTTCATAAGCAGCTAAAGAACCAGACCTGTAAAAATCAAGTTCCAATTTCTTTTCTTTCCGTCTTTACTCTTCTCTATTTATTTGACCAAGACACCCAGCCAAGGTGGTGGCGCCCCAGTGACAAGGGGGAAATCCTTTTAATGTAATGATTAAATTTAATAAAGTAATGATTTAATAAATTTAATAAAGTTAAATAAATTTAATAAATTAAAGTTAAATAAATTCAATAAATTAATAAAGTTAAATAAATTTAAATATAAAGTTTAAAATATTAAAAATATTAAAAATTATTAAAAATACTAAAATATTAAAAATATTAAAAATTTAAAATAAAGTTAAATAAATTTAATAAATTAAAGTTAAATAAATTTAATAAATTAAATAAATTTAATAAATTAAATAAATTTAATTTATTTAAATTAAATAAATTTAATAAATTAAATAAATTTAATAAAGTTAAATAAATTTAATAAATTAAAGTTAAATAAATTTAATAAATTTAATAAAGTAATGATTAAATTTAATGAAAGAAAAAAGGGAGGAGGCGGTAAGAGAGATGGCTCACTGGGTAGTGAAAGTAGCCCTCTAGCACTCCCTCCCTTCTCAAATTCTGGCTATCACTATCAATAATAAATAAAGATAATTACAAAAAAAAAAAAAAAAACACTGGGGGGAATG
This sequence comes from Erinaceus europaeus, assembly GCF_950295315.1. Lineage (NCBI taxonomy): Eukaryota > Metazoa > Chordata > Mammalia > Eulipotyphla > Erinaceidae > Erinaceus > Erinaceus europaeus. Next base: position 18,889,365 of record NC_080176.1, on the reverse strand, counting down.
AAGCCTTCATGCGGCTCCAGTGCATTGAGATGTGGTGCCTGGAATCAAACCCAAAACCCTCATGCCTTCAAGTATAGTGCTTTACCAATGTATCACCTCCTGGTCTGTCTCCTTCTATTTCACAAAGTGGGCCTGAAGCAGTGAAACTGACTAAGTCATGTCCCTGCACCAAAATAAAATAAAATAAAGATAAACTAGCAGTTAGGAAGCCAAAGGCCTTTCTTTCTGAAGCTGGCAAGGCAGGAAACTTTAGGGCTTTCAAGACATTTTGTGAAAAGGCAGCAACAAAAATAAAATAAAATAATAAGTAAATAAATAGTAGAAACCAACTCAGAAACTGGAAAACAAGGCAATTTGGAAAACTAATGGCTGCTGTCTTTCTTTTTTTCCCCCAGGACACTGCTCAGTTCTGATTTATGGTGATGTTAAAGGTTGAACCTGGGATTTTTGGCGCCACAGACATGAAAGTCTTTTTGTGAGCTGGGGAGACCGCATAATGGTTCTACAAAAGACTTTCATGCATGAGGCTCGAGGTCCCAGGTTCAATCCCTGGCATGACCGTAAACCAGAGCTGAGCAGTGCTCTGGTCTTCTGTTTTTCTCTCTCTGTAGCTCTCTCATTAAAATAAAACAAATAGGTGTGTGTGGGGGGGTAGATAGTATAATGGTTATGCCAACAGATTCTCATGCCTGAGGCTCCAAGGTTCAATCCCCATACCACCATAAACCAGAGCTGAGCAGTGCTCTGGTTAAAAAACAAACAAAACTGGAGTGGGGCGGTAGTGCATCGGGTTAAGCGCACATGTCGTGAAGCGCAAGGTCCAGCGAAGGATCCCGGTTCGGTTCCAGCCCCCCGGCTCCCCACCTGCAGAGGAGTCGCTTCACAAGCAGTGAAGCAGGTCTGCAGGTATCTTATCTTTCTCTCCCCCTCTCTGTCTTCCCCTTCTCTCTCCATTTCTCTCAGTCCTGTCCAACAATGACAACATCAACAACAACAATAATAACTGCAACAATAAACCAACAAGGGCAAAAAAAGGGAATAAATAAATATTTTTTAAATAATAAAAATAAATAAAAAACAAAAAAATGTGAGGATCTAAAATAAAACAAATTGGGAGTCGGGCGGTAACGCAGCCGGTTAAGCGCACGTAGAGCAAGGACCAGCGTAAGGATCCGGTTGGAGCCCCCGGCTCCCCACCTGCAAGGGAGTCGCGTCACAAGCGGTGAAGCAGGTCTGTAGGTGTCTTTCTCTCCCCCTCTCTGTCTTCCCCTCCTCTCTCCATCCTATCCAACACTGACGACATCAATAAAAACAATAATAACTACAATAATAAAACAAGGGCAACAAAAGGGAATAAATAAAGTTTTAATAAATAAATAAATAAAAATAAAACAAATTAAAGAAAAAAAGGTTTGGCATAACCAGTATGCTATCTCATTGGCCCCAACCACTGTTTTAAACAGCATATGTAATGTAGGGTCAGGCAGCAGTGCACCCAGCAAGCCCCCACTCCCCACCTGCAGAGGGGAAGCTTTACAGGCAGTGAAGCAGGCCTGCAGGTATCTCTCACTTCCCCCTTCCTTCTCAATTTCTCTCTGTCCTACAAAATAACAAAAAGAAAAAAAAAAAAACAATATATAATAGTGATGATCCTACAGTGTAAAAATGACCTTTTTTTTTTTTTTTTCCTTCCAGGGTTATCACTGGAGCTCACTGCCAGCACTACAAATCCACTGTTTCTGGCAGCTGTATTTTCCATTTTTTAATAGGACAGGACAGAGAGAAATTGAGGGAGCTGAGCAGTAGTGCAGCGGGTTAAGCGCACATGGCGAAAAGCGCAAGGACCAGTGTGAGGATCTCAGTTCGAGCCCTGGGCTCCCCACCTGCAGGGGGGTCGTTTCACAAGCAGTGAAGCAGGTCTGCAGGTGTCTATCTTTCTCTCCCCCTCTCTGTCTTCCCCTCCTCTCTCTATCTCTCTCTCCAACGACAACAGTAATAACAACAACAATAATAACCATAACAATGATAAAACAACAAGGGCAACAAAAGGGGAAAAAAATAGCCTCCAGGAACAGTGGGTTCTTGGTGTAGGCACTGAGCCCCAGCAATAACCTTGGAGGCAAAAAAAAAAAAAAAAAGAGAGCGAGCGAGCGAGAGAGAGAGAGAGAAATTGCAGGTCTGCAGGTCTGCAGGTCTCTCTGTCTTCCCCTCCTCTCTCCATTTGTCTCTGTCCTATCCAACAATGACGACATCAAATAACAACAACAATAATAACTACAACAACAATGAAAAACAAGGGCAACAAAAGGGAAAATAAATAAATACATATTTTTAAATAAAGAAATAGAATTCTTTAAAGAGGGTTGAGTGATGGCACACCTGGGTTGAGCATACACATTATAGTGTGCAAGGACTCAGGTTCAAACCTTTGATCCCTACCTACAGAGGGGAAGCTTCCCAAGCAGTAAAGCAAAGCTGCAGGTGTCTCTCTCACCTCTCTCTCTCTCTCCGTCTCTCCCTCCCTTCTCAGTTTCTGTCTCTATCCAAAATAAAATAAGATGAAATAAAATAAACACAAGAGCAATTAGAAAAATAAGTCTTGGGAGTCGGGCAGCAGCACAGCGGGTTAAGCGCACATAGCATGAAAAGCCAGGACCGGCTGAAAGATCCAGGTTTGATTCCCCGGCTCCCCACCTGCAGGGGAGTCGATTCACAGGAGGTGAAGCAGGTCTGCAGGTGTCTGTCTTTCTCTCCCCCTCTCTGTCTTCCCCTCCCCTCTCCATTTCTCTCTGTCCTAACCTACAAAAATGACAGCAATAACAACAACGATAAACAACAAGGGCAACAAAAAGGGAAAAAAAAGCCTCCAGGAGAAGTGGACTTGTAGGCACTGAGCCCAAGAAATAACCCTGGAGGTACAAAAAAAAAAAAAGAAAAAGAAGTCTTATTTTTTTTTTCTTAACTCATAAAAATTCACAGTCGGGAGGAGGGGTAGATAGCATAATGGTTGTGCAAAGAGACTCTCATGCCTGAGGCTCCAAAGTCCCTGGTTCAGTTCCCTAACCACCAGGCTGCTCTGCTTCCCTGCATTCCAAGGACAAATGCTTGATGGAAGCTGGAATCCCAAGAGGGATTCAAGGTTAATACACCATGCAGCACAAAGCGCAAGGACCGGCTTAAGGATGCTGGTTCGAGCCCCCGGCTCCCCACCTGCAGGGGAGGTGCTTCACAGGCGGTGAAGCAGGTCTGCAGGTGTCTGTCTTTCTCTCCCCCTCTCTGTCTTCCCCTCCTGTCTCCGTTTCTCTCTGTCCTTTCCAACAACAATGACATCAATAATAACTACAAGAGAAAAATAAATATTTTTTTAAAAAAGGTTACAACTCAACTTAGTATTTTAAATTGAGAAATTCTCCTAGCAGGCTTGATATATTTATGAAGCCAAGGTCAGACATTCCAGTCTCATTGTGGTTTGGGCATCTGTTCAGTTGATTTCACCATCTCAGCTACTGTAAAGAAAATTCTTGTTGGGAGTCGGGTGGTAGCACAGCAGGTTAAGCATAGATGGTGCAAAATGCACGGACTGGCATTAAGATCCTGGTTCAAGCCCCAGGCTCCCCACCTGCAGGGGACTCGCTTCACAGGCAGTGAAGCAAGTCTGTAGGTGTCTGTCTTTCTCTCCTACTCTCTGTCTTCCCCCTCCTCTCTCCATCTCTCTCTGTCCTATTCAACAACGATGACGTCAACAACAATAATGACCACAACAATAAAACAACAAGGGCAACAAAAGGGAAAATAAATAAATAAATAAATAAAAATTATTGTCTACGGCCATACCACACTGAACATGCCCAATCTTGGAAGCTAAGAAAATTCTTCAAAAAACAAATACATAAAAATTTTTAAATAATAATAGTAAGAGAACTCTTTTCACTGTAGCTACATTCTCTTAGCCTATTTTTCCTGGCATCATTGTTCTTCGTTTTTGAGAATTTTTATTTATTTCTCAGTAAATAGAGACAGAAGAACTAAGAGGGCAGGGAGAGATAGAGAGACACCTGCAGCCCTGCTTCACCACTCATGAAGCTTGCCCCCTGCAGATGGGGACCAGGGACTTGAACCTGGGTTCTTGCACTCTGTAACATGTGCTCTTTTTAAATATTTATTTATTTATTTATTCCCTTTTGGTGCCCTTGTTGTTTTATTGTTGTAGTTATTATTGATGTCGTTCTGGGCAGGACAGAGAGAAATAGAGAGAGGAGGGGAAGACGGGGGGGGGGGGAGAGAAAGATAGACACCTGCAGACCTGCTTCACCGCCTGTGAAGCGACTCCCCTGCAGGTGGGGAGCCGGGGTTCAAATCGGGATCCTTACACGGGTCCTTGCGCTTTGAGCCACCTGCACTTAACCCACTGCGCTACCGCCCGACTCCCATTGTGTGCTTTTTTTTTTTTTTTTTGCCCCCTTCTTCCATTGTGTGCTCTTAACCAGGTGCATCACAGCCTGGTCCCTTCTTCATTTTTAAAAAATATGTAATTTTTTGGATAGAGATAGAAACTGAGAGAGAAGGGGGAGGTCGGGAGAGAGAAGCAGAGACACCTGCAGCCCTGCTTCACAACTTGTGACTGTTCCCTGTGCAAGTGGAGACTGGAAACTTGAACCTGGGTCCTCACACATGGCAGCATGCAGGCCCCCTGGCACCACTCTGCAGACAGTCTGTAGACCAGTCCGAGGAGCTTTTTATGCTGACCACTAGGTCATACAAGATTAATGGAGCTGGGGAGATGGGGGGAAAAAAGCCTCCCATGCCTGAGGCACCAAATATGCCAGCCAGGTTTAGTTCCCAGCACCACTATAAACCAGACCTGAACAATACTCTGGTTAAAAAAAGAAGAAGAAAGAAGAAGGAGAAGGAGAAGAAGAAGGGGAGGGAAATGTATTGCTGCTGACCTGATAGGTGGAACAGTGGATAAAGCATTAAACTTTCAGGGATAAGGTTCTGGGTTCAATCCCTAGCATTGCATGTGCCAGAATGATGTTCTCTTTCTCTGGTAAGTAAGGAAGGAAGGAGGGGAAAGTAGAGGAGATGAGATGGAAAAGAAAAGGAAAGGGAAAGCAGAGGGGGTGGAGCGGTAGTGCAGGGGTTAAGCACATATAGCCCAAAGCACAAGGACCAGAGACAGGCTTAAGGATCCCAGTTGGAGCCCACCCCCACCCCCCCACCCCCGCTCGCCACCTGCAGGGGTGTCGTTTCACAGGCGGTGAAGCAGGTCTGCAGGTGAGTCTATCTTTCTCTCCTCCTCTCTGTCTCCCCCTCCTCTCTTGATTTCTCTCTGTCCTATCCAACAGTAGCAACAAGCGCAACAAAATGGGAAAAATAGTCTCTAGGAGCAGTGGATTTGTAGTGCAGGCACCGAGCCCCAGGATAGCTCTGGAGGCAAAAAAAAAAAAAAAAAAAGGGGGGGGGAGTGAGACTGGGCACTGGCATACCAGTTGAGCACACACTTTGTCATGCTCAAGTACCCAGGTTCAAGCCCTGCTCCCCACCTGCAGGGAGGAAGCTTTCATGAGTGGTGAAGCAGTGCTGCAGATGTCTCTCTTTCTCTCTCCCTGTCTTCCCCTTGTATCTTAATTTATCTGTTTATCCAACAATAATAACAGCAACAACAATGGGAAAAAGATGGCCACCAGGAGCAGTGGATTCTTAGTGTAGACACCTAGCCCCAACGATAACCCTGGAAGCAAAAATCTAAAAAAAACTTGGACTCTCTCTCATTAACAAATATATCTTGTGGGGGGAGATGACACAGTGGATAACAGTGTTGGACTCTCAAGCAGGAGGGCCTGAGTTCAATTCCCCAGCAGCACATATGCCAGAGTGTTGTCTAGTTCTTTCCTCCTACCCCTCTCATAAATAAATAAAATTATATATATATTTACATATAACAGTAACTACCATTTATAATAATTTTCTTTTATTATTTATTCCCTTTTTTTGCCCATGTTGTTTTTATTGTTGTAATTATTATTGATGTCGGTGTTGTTGGATAGGACAGAGAGAAATGGAGAGAGGAGGGGAAGGCAGAGACGGGGAAGAGAAAGATAGACACCTGCAGACCTGCTTCACCACTTGTGAAGCGACTCCCCTGCAGGTGGGGAGCCGGAGCTCTGAGATCCTTAGGCCAGCCTTGCGCTTCGCGCCATGTGCGCTTAACCCGACTCCCAACAAATCTTTTTTTTTATATTTATTTATTTTATTTATGTATTTATTCCCTTTATTTATGTATTTATTCCCTTTTGTTGCCCTTGTTGTTTCATTGTTGTAGTTATTATTGTTGTTGTTATTGAAGTTGTCGTTGGATAGGACAGAGAGAAACAGAGAGAGGAAGGGAAGACAGAGAGGGGGAGAGAAAGACAACTGCAGACCTGCTTCACTGCTTGTGAAAGGACCTCCCTGCAGGTGGGGGATCCTTAAGCCGGTCCTTGCACTTGGCGCCACCAAACGCAGCTTAACCCGCAGCGTTACCGCCCAACTCCCAATAACTACCATTTATTGTGGGGTAGATAGCATAATGGTTTTGCAGAGAGACTTTCATTCCTGAGGCACTAAAGTCCCAGGTTCAAACCCCTGCACCATCATAAGCCTGAGCTGAGCAGTGCTCTGGTTAAAAAAGAAAGACAGAGAGAAAAATGCAGCCTGGGAGGTAGCTCAGTGTATAATGCATCGGGTTCTCAAACATGAGGTCCTGAGTTCTGACCCCAGCCAGTGCCAAGTGATGCAATGGTTCTCTCCCCCCTCGACAATAAATAAATAAATATAAAAAATGAATTAGAGGGGCCAGGCAGTAGCATACCAAATTAAACACACACATTGATTGTAGTGTACAAGGAAGGATCCAGGTGAACGTCCCTAGTCCCCACCTGCAGGGAGAAAGCTTCACAAGTGGTGAAACAGGGCTGCAGGTGTCTACCTTTCTCTCCCCCTCTCTTTTATTGTTTAATTTAATTTTATTGTCTCCAGGGTTATTGCTGGGACGCTGTGCTAGCACTACAAATCCACTGTTTCTGGTGGCATTTTTCTTTCTTTACTTCTTATTTTCTTTTCTTTCTATTTTGTTGAACAGGACAGATAGAAATTGAGGCTTTTGGGAGTCAGGCAGTAGAGCAGTGGGTTAAGCGGGTTACGCGCAGGTGATGCAAAGCGCAAGGACCGGCAGAAGGATCCCGGTTCGAGGCCCCGGCTCCCCACCTGCAGGGGAGTCACTTCACAAGCAGTGAAGCAGGTCTGCAGGTGTCTGTCTTTCTCTCCTCTGTGTCTCCCCTCCTCTCTCCATTTTTCTCTGTCCTATCCAACAACAATAACAATAATAACTACAAAAATAAAACAACAAAAATAAATATTTTTTTTTAAAAAATTGAGGCTTCCTTTCTATCTCCCCCTCCCCTCTCAATTTGTCTCTGCCCAAAAAATAAATAATAATAAAAAGTCTTTAAAATATTAAGAAAAAAATATATTAATTAGAGTGATCCTGGAAGTGGCACACTGGGTAAAGCACTGAACTGTCAAGCATGAGGTCCTGAGTTCGATCCCCGGCAGCACATGTACCAGAGTGATGGCTGGTTCTTTCTCTCCTCCTAGCTTTCAAATAAATAAATAAATAAATATTTTAAATATATATTAATTAGGACTGGAGAGACAACACAATGGTTTTCTTCTCTTTCTTTCTTTTTTCTTTCTTTCTTTCTCTCTTTCCAGAGCACTGCTCATCTTGGGTTTATAGTGGTGCTGGGGACTTTGGAGCTTCAGGCATGAGTGTTTTTTCAGAACCATCATGCTGTCTTCCTTATCCCCTACCCTGCACTAACTTTTAAAACCTATGTCCCAAGAGGCCCCAGCACCACCCCACCATCAGCCAGAGCTAAGCAGTGCTCTGGTTACTTTCCGTCTGTATCTCTCTATCTCTCATTAAAAAAATAAATTATGGAGTTGGGCAGTAGCGCAGCGGGTTAAGCGCAGGTGGCGCAAAGCATAAGGACTGGTGTAAGGAGCCGGGTTCGACCCCCTGGCTCCCCTCCTGCAGGGGAATCGATTCACAGGCGGGGAAGCAGGTCTGCAGGTGTCTATCTTTCTCTCCCCTTCTCTGTCTTCCCCTCCTCTCTCCATTTCTCTATCCTATCCAACAACGACAACAACAATAACTACAACAATAAAACAAGGGCAACAAAAGGGAATAAATAAATAAATAAATAAAACAAGTTTAAAAAAAGAAACTAATTAAAAAAAAAAAGAAATAGAAATACACCTGGGGGGGTGAAGAAATAAGATCCAAAAGTAAAATGACTACCCATGGTCCTACAGCTAACCAGTGAGTCAGAGTTTGAAGCAGAAGCCTGACCTGGTCCCAAACACCCCTTCAGTAAGGCAATTCTCTTTTACCCACAAATCTGAGGTCACCCCTGCAGCTTCTCCCTGCCCCCTGGTTCTTCCACTGGTGAGCATGTACTCATGGGGCACGTCCTACACAGTGCAGTCCCTACCTGTGCTCGGTTAGGCATGCAGATTCTCCAGTTCCATCCCAGGGTCACTGAATCAAAACCCTCATTTGAACATGGCCCTCAGGTGACTTATAGGCATATGAAAAATGAAGAAACCGGGAGTCAGGCGGTACCACAGTGGGTTAAGTGCATGTGGCACATAGCTCAAGGACCGGTTCGAGCCCCCAGCTCCCCACCTGCAAGGGGGTCGTTTCACAAACAGTGAAGCAGGTCTGCTGGTGTCTGTCTATCTTTCTCTCCCCCTCTCTGTCTTCCCCTCCTCTCTCCATTTCTCTCTGTCTTATCTAACAATGACGACATCAATAATAACTACAACAATTAAAAAAAAATGAAGGGAGTCGGGCGGTAGCACAGTAGGTTAAGTGCATATGGTGCAAATTGCAAATTGCAAGGACCTGCGTAAGGATCCCGGTTCTAGTCCCCGGCTCCCCACCTGCAGGGGAGTCCCTTCACAAATGGTGAAACAGGCCTGCAGGTGTCTATCTTTCTCTCCCCCTCTGTCTTCCCCTCCTCTCTCCATTTCTCTCTGTCCTACCCAACAACAATGACAACAACAGCAATAATAACTACAACAATAAAAAACAAGGGCAACAAAAGGGAAAATAAATAAATATTTTTTAAAAAGTGAAACCTGGTCAGAGAGGTGACACAGTGGCTAGAGCACTGTACTCTGAAGCTTGAGTTAGGAGAGTAACTGGATGAAAGGAGAAGGCAGGCGGGGCAGGGGAGATAACAGAATAGTTATGCAAACAGACTCTCAAGCGTGAGGTTCCAAAGTCCCAGCTTCAATCCCCCACACCACAAGCCAGAGCTGAGCAGTGCTGTGGTAAGGAAAAAAAAAAAGTGCAGGGCCCTCACCAAAGCAAATCAATGAACTATGGTGAGAACGCTGGTTTGTTTTATTGTTTCATTGTCACCAGGGTTATCACCAAGGCTTAGTGCCTGCATAATGAATCTACCACTCCTGGAGGCCTTTTTTATTTTTTTCCTTCCTTTCTGTAAAAAAAAAAAAATTAATGTAATAGGACAGAGATGAATTGAGAGGGGAAGGAAAGATAGAGAGGGAACTAGGCAGAGAGACACCTGCAGTATTTGCTTCACTGCTTGTGAAGTTTCTCCCCTGCAGTAGGGAGCAGGGGCTCGAATCTGGGACCTTACACAGGGTAACATGTGTACTTAAACAGGTACACCACCACACATCCTCACATCCTTCTGCTTCTGCTTCTGCTTCTCCTTCTCCTTCTCCTTCTCCTCCTCCTTCTCCTTCTTCTTCTTCTTCTTCTTCTTCTTCTCCCTTTGCTTCTCCCTCTTCTTCTCCTCCTCCTCCTCCTCCTGCTTCTCCTTCTCCTTCTCCCTTTTCTTCTCCCTCTTCTTCTCCTCCTCCTCCTCCTCCTCCTTTCTTCTCTTTAACAGGACACTGCACAGCTCTGGCTTATGGCATTACAGGGGACTGAACCTGTGACTTTAGAAATTCAGACATGAAAGTCTTTTGCGTAACCACTATGTTATCTCCCACACCTCAGTGCTAAATTTTTAAAGAATTATTTACTTGGGGGTAGGAAGATAGTATGATCTTCATGGAAAAATACTCTCATGCCTGAGGTTCCAACGTCCCAGGTTCAATTCCCTATACAACAATAAACCAAAACTGAGCAGTGCTCTGGAGGAAAAAAAAAAAAAAAATGGGGTGGGGAATGGGTGGTGGTACACCTGGTTGAGTGCACATGTTACAGTATGCAAAGAATGTGGTTCAAGACCCAGTCCCCCACCTGCAAGGGGGAAAGTTTCATAAGTGGTGAAGTAGTGCTGCAGGTATCTCTCTCTCTCCCTCTCTATCTCCCCTTCCTCTCAACTTCTGGTTTTCTCTATCCAGTAAATATACATATAAAGATATATATATATATATATACACATATATATATGTGTATATATATATATATATACACACACACACACACACATATATATATATATATATATACACACTTATTTAGGGAGTTGGGCGTAGCACAGCGGGTTAAGCACAGGTGGCGCAAAGCACAAGGACTGGTGTAAGGATCCCAGTTTGAGACCCCAGCTCCCCACCTGCAGGAGAGTCACTTCATAGGTGGTGACGCAGGTCTGCAGATATCTGTCTTTCTCATCCCTTCTCTGTTTTCCCTCCTCTCTCTATTTCTCTCTGTCCTATCAATAACAACAACAACAATAACTACAACAATAAAACAACAAGGGCAACAAAAGGGAATAAATAAATAGATATTAAAAGAAAAAATTTTATTTAGGGCAATGGCTCAACCTATTAAGAACACAAGTTACAGGGCCAGGTGGTGGCGCACATGGTTGAGCACACATGTGACAATGTGCAAGGACCCGGGTTTGAGCCCCCAGTCCTGCAGAGGGAAAGCTTACTGAGTGATAAAGCAGTGCTGTAGATGTCTCTCTCTCTCTCCCCCTTCCCTCTCAATTTCTGGCTGTCTCTATCCAATCAATAAAAATATTAAGGGGAAAAAAAAAGCGCATTACCAAGAGCAAAGACCTAGGTTTAAGCACCAGTCCCCAACTATGGGGGGAAGCTTTATATGCAATGAAGAAAGTGTGCAAGTCTCTCTCTCTTTTTTTTAAATATTTATTTATTCCCTTTTGTTGCCCTTGTTGTTTTTTATTGTAGTAATTATTGTTGGTGTTATTGATGTCATCGTTGTTGGATAGGACAGAGAGAAATGGAGTGAGGAGGGGAAGACAGGGAGGGGGAGAGAAAGATAAGACACTTGCAGACCTGCTTCACCGCCTGTGAAATGACTCCCCTGCAGGTGGGGAGCCAGGGGCTCGAACCCGGATCCTTGTGCCAGTCCTTGCGCTTTGCAAGTGTCTCTTTTCCTTTCCCCTTCTCTATTTTTTTTTTTTTTTTTGCCTCCAGGGTTATTGCTGGGGCTCGGTGCCTGCACTAGGAATCCACTGCTCCTGGAGGCCATTTTTCCCATTTTTTGTTGCCCTTGTTGTTACCATTATTATTGCTGTTGTCATTACTGTTGCTGCTGTTGGATAGGACAGAGAGAAATCTAGAGAGGATGAGAGAGAGAGAGAAGGGGAGAGAAAGACAGACACCTGCAGACCTGCTTCACCGCCTGTGAAATGACTCCCCTGCAGGTGGGGAGCAGGGGGCTCGAACCGGGATCCTTATGACAGTCCTTGCACTTTGCACCACATGTGCTTAACCTGCTGCGCTACTGCCTGACCCCCTACTCTATTTTTTTAAGATTTTGTTTATGTATTTATTTATTTTAAATATTTTATTTATTTATTAATGAGAAAGATAGGAGGAGAGAGAAAGAACCAGACATCACTCTGGCACATGTGCTGCCGGGGATCGAACTCAGGACCTCATGCTTAAGAGTCCAAAACCTTATCACTACACCACCTCCCGGACCATGATTTTATTATTTACTAACAAGAAAGATAGGAGAGAAAAAAAGAACCAGACACTGGGGCCAAGCAGTGGAGCCCCCATTTAAGTGTACATAGTACTATTCATAAGGACCTCGGTTTGAGCCCCTACTCCCCACTTGCAGCAGGGACATGAAGGAAGGAAGGAAGGAAGGAAGGAAGGAAGGAAGGAAGGAAGGAAGGAAGGAAGGAAGGACCAACCAGATATCGATCTAATACATGTGCTGTCGGGGATTGAACTCAGAACCTTATGCTTGAGAGTTCAATCAATGCTTTATCAGCATCACCCTCTCTCCCTATCTCCTCCCCGACTCCCTTACTTTCTGTCCTTTCAAATAAAAGAAAGCAGAAAGAGAAGGCTGGGGAAACAGCATAATGGTTCTTCAAATGACTTTCTTTTCTTTTCATTTTTGCTTGCAGGGTTATCACAGGCTAAGTGCCTGCTCCTGGAGGCCATTTTTTTCCCCATTTAAAAAAATTTATTTATTTATTTTCTTTTGTTGCCCTTGTTGTTTTATTGTTGTAGTTATTACTGTTGTTGTTGTTGGATAGGATAGAGAGAAATGGAGAGAGGAGGGGAAGACAGAGAGGGGGAGAGAAAGATAGACACCTGCAGACCTGCTTCACCGCCTGTGAAGCGACTCCCCTGCAGGTGAGGCGATGGGGGCTCGAACAGGGATCCTATCGGCATTTTTTCCCATTTTATTGTTATTGCTGTTGTTGGATAAGACTAAGAGAAATCAAGGGAGGAAGGGAAGGCAGGGAGAAGAGAAAGACTCCTGCAGACCGGCTTCACGGCCTGTGAAGTGGCCCCTCCCCCCTGCAGGTGGGAAGCTGGGGCTAGAATCGGATACCCAGATACCCGGATCCTTACACCAGTACTCTACTCGGTACTTGGGATCCTTACGCCGGTACTCGTCCTTCGACAGTGACTTAACCTGGTTCGCTACAGCTTGCCCCCACTTCACAAACCTTTCACGCCTGAGGCTCTGAGATTCCAAGTTCAATCCCCAGCACCACCATAAGCCAGAGCTGAACAGTGCACTGTTTTCTCTCTCTTCTCTCTCTCTCATCAAAATAAATAAAATATTTAAAGACAGTCACTAGGAGTGGTGGATTTGTCGTGCAGGCACCAAGCCTCAGCAATAACCCCTACTGGCAATAAAAAATAAATTAACTATGATTTCATATTAATTAATGAGTGACAGAAAAATACATTGGCAGTATGCAATGCCAAGTCTCAAACTCAGGATCATGTTTGGGAGTCAGAGAAACAGTGCCAAGGCATCAGCCTGGCATGCAGGATGCTGAGAAGTGAACTCCGGACCTCCAGGCATCCGAGTCCAGGGTTGTGTGACCATGTAGGACAAATATTCATGGGGATCTTCATTGTCACCCTCCTGCTCTAATCCACCATGTCTCTCAAGGATCTTACTTTCCTTATCCTGTCTTGCAGACTTCCGGAAGGCAAGGCAAAACTGTTCATAAGTTAGAATTTGAGTGAATTTTAGAATTTAGAATTTGAGTGAATTTTAGAATTTAGAATTTGAGTGAATTTTAGAATTTAGAATTTGAGTGAATTTTAGAATTTAGAATGAGTGAATTTTAGAATTTTAGAATTTAGAATTTGAGTGAATTTTAGAATTTAGAATTTGAGTGAATTTTAGAATTTAGAATTTGAGTGAATTTTAGAATTTAGAATGAGTGAATTTTAGAATTTTAAAATTTAGAATTTGAGTGAATTTTAGAATTTAGAATTTGAGTGAATTTTAGAATTTAGAATTTGAGTGAATTTTAGAATTTTAGAATTTAGAATTTGAGTGAATTTTAGAATTTCTCTGTCCCTCTTTCTTCTTTCTTTTTTTTTAAAGCTCTGGCTTGTGGTGTGGGGTATTGAACCTGGGACTTTGGAGGCTCAGGTATGATTGTCTCTTTGCATAACCATTATGCTGTCTACCTCCACTCAGCATGATACTACTCATAGTCTAGTACAGTACTGCATACATTCCTTTTTTTTCTTTTGCTTCCAGGATTAGGGCTCGGTGCCTGCACTACGAATCCACTGCTGCTGGAAGCCATTTTTTCACATTTTTTGTTGCCCTTGTTGTTGCTATTATTGCTATTGCTGTTGGATAGGACAGAGAGAAATGGAGAGAGGAGAGGAAGACAGAGAGGGGGAGAGAAAGAGAGACACCTGCAGACCTGCTTCACCACTTATGAAGTGATCCCCTCCCCATCCCCCACAGGTGGGGAGCCTGGAGCTTGAACCAGGATCTTTAGGCCAGTCCTTGAGATTCACACCATGTGCAGTTAACCCGCTGCACTACCACCTACTACCCCTTTTCCCTATTTATTTATTTATTTGCCTCCAGGGTTATTTCTGGGGCTCAGTGCCTACACTGCTAATTCACTGCTCCTGGAGGCTATTTTTTCCCCTTTTTGTTGCCCTTGTTTATTGTTGTTGTTGCTGTCTTCCTTGTTGGATAGGGCAGAGAGAAATGGAGAGAGGAGGGGAAGACAGAGAGGGGAGAGAAAGACAAGTGTAGACCTGCTTCACCGCTTGGGAAATGACCTCCCTACATGTGGGGAGTCGGGGGCCCAAACCGGGATCCTTAGGCTGGTCCTTGCACTTTGCAACATATGCGCTTAACCCGTTGCGCTACTACTGTCCGACCCTCTCCCTCTTTTTTTAAATTTTATATTTATTTATTTTCTCTTTTGTTGCTCTTGTTGTTTTATTGTTGTAGTTATGGTTGTTGTTGTTGTTATTGATGTCGTCGTTGTTAGATAGGACAGAGAGAAATGGAGAGCGGAGGGGAAGACAGAGAAGGGGAGAGAAAGACACCTGCAGACCTGCTTCATAGCTTGTGAAGCGACTACCCTGGAGGTGGGGAGCCGGGGGCTCAAACCTGGATCTTTACACCCGTCCTTTCTCTTTGCACCATGTGTGCTTAACCCGCTGCGCTACCGCCCGACCCCCCTTCTTTTTTTAAAATATATTTTATTTACTTTATTTTAATGAGAAATAAAAAGAGATAAAGAAAGACAAGACCAAGGGGAAAAAATGGCGGCCAGGAGCAGTGGATTTGTGGTACAAGCACCTAGCCCCAGCAATAAACAAGTAAAGTAAAATAAAATACTAAAATAATAAAGAAAATTCAAATATGGGGCTGGCGAAATAGCTGGCTTAGGCAGTATGCTGCTTTTCCCTGTGTGACCCAGATTGAAGCCCCACCTTCACTGTATTGTAAGAAGCTTCTGTACTGCGCTCCATTTCTGTCTCTGGTTCTTTCTCTGTAGCCAGTCTGCTCTCCACCACTCCCACACTGGGGTCCAGTTCCTAAGTATCTAGTGACTGCACTATCAAGAAAACAGACACAAAGCTCCTGCAGAGGGACACTTGACAAGCAGGTCTACAAGTGACTATCTTTCTCTCCCTCCTCTCAATTTCTCTGTCCTATCAAAGAAAAAGAAATAAAAATTTAAAATTAAAAAAAGAAAAAAATGGCCACCAAGAGCAGTGGATATGTAGTGCCAGTACTGAGCCCCAGCAATAACCCTGGTAGCAATTTAAAAAAAAAGAATAAGAGTAACTTGGCAAGGGAGATAACATAGTAGTGGTTCTGCAAAAGATTTTCTATTCTTTTTTAAAATTATTATCTTTATTTATTGGATAGAGACAACCAGAAACCAAGAGAGGGAGTGAGACAGAGAGACACCTGCAGCCCTGCTTCGCCACTTGCGAAGGTTCCCCCTGCAGCTGGGGGCCGGGGGCTCGAACCCAGATCCTCGTACACTGTAACCAGTGTGCTCAACCAGGTGCGCCACCACCCAGCCCCTGCAAAAGATTTTCATACCCAAGCCACTGAGGTCCCAGGTTCAATCCCCAGCACCACCATAAGCCAGAGGTTAGGAGTGCTCTGTTTAAAGAACAAATAATATGAAATAAATTAAAAAATTTAAATGATAAACCCAGATACCCAACCTGGCGTGCCAAGTACAATACTTTCAACCACCCTCCATAACATGATAGAACCTCCCCCTCCTCTCTTCCCCACATTCTCCTTGGACCTCCAATGGACCATCACCTTACAATTTTTCTCTTATTTATTTATTTATTTTTAACTTTTTAATGTTTTTTGTATTATTTATTTATTAGATACAGAGAGGATTTTAGAGGGAGAGAGCCAGAAAGACACCTACAGCCCTGCTTCACTACTTGCGAAGCTTTCTCCCTGCAGGTGGAGACCAGCCACTGCCTGGCCCCCTTATTTATTTACTTATTTATTTTTTAAAAGGTTTTTATTTATTTATGAGAAAGATAGGATGAGAGAGAAAGAACCAGACATCCCTCTGGCACATGTGCTGCCAGGGATCGAACTTGGGACCTCATGCTTGAGAGTCCAAAGCCTTATCACTGCGCCATCTCCTGGACCACTATTTATTTATTTTTAAAGATTTATTTATTTATTTATTTACTTTATTTATTTACTTGCTTACTTATTTATGAAAGGGATAGGAAGAGTGAAAGAAAGAGAACCAGAGCAGCATGGTGACAGGAGTAGTGAAGAAAAAAAGAAAGAAAAAGAGGGAGAGGGAGAGGGTGGACAGAGGGAGAGGGAGAGGGAGAGGGAGAGGGAGAGGGAGAGGGAGAGGGAGAGGGAGAGGGAGAGGGAGAGGGAGAGGGAGAGGGAGAGGGAGAGGGAGAGGGAGAGGGAGAGGAAGAAAGAGAGAGAACAGACACCAGAGCAGCACTCTGGTACATATGCTGCCAGGGATCGGACCTGGGACCTCACGTTTCAGAAACCAACTTTATCTACTGCACAACCTCCTAGATCACTTTTTTAATTTTATTTATTGGGTAGAGAAATCAAGAGGGAAGAGCCAGGCAGTGGCGCACCTGGTTAAGTGCTCACATTATAGTGCACAAGGATCCCAGTTCAAGCCCCTGGTCCCCACCTGCAGAAAGAAAGCTTCAGGAATGGGGAAGTAGGGCTGCAGGTGTCTCTCTGTCTCTCTCCCTCTCTAATCTCCCCCTCACCTTTCAATTTCTCTCTGTTTCTATCCAATAATAAATAAATATATTTTTTAAAAATTTTAAAAGGGTAGGGGTAGATAGCATAATGGTTATGCAATGAGACTTTCATGCCTGAGCCTCCAAAGTCCCAGGTTCAGTCCCCTGCTCCACCATAAACCAGAGCTGAGCAGTGCTCTGGTAAAATAGTAATAATAATAGTAATAATAATAACTCATTGCCAGGTGGTGGTGCAACTGGTTAAGTGCTCACAGTACAGTACACAAAGACCCAGGTTCAAGCCCCTTGTCCCCACCTGCAGGGGGAAAGCTTCACAAGTGGTAAAGCAGGTTTGCAGGTGTCTGTCTCTCTTACTCTTTTACCTTCCCTCCCCTCTCAATTTTTCTGTCTCTATTCAATAGTAAATTAAAAAAAAATTAAGTGAATTCACCACTTAAAATTAAAAAGAGAGAGAGAAAAAAATTGAGAGGGGAGGGGGAAACAAAGGGGGAGAGGGACCCAAGCAGTGCCGCTTCACTACTTTTGAAGCTTCCCCTCTGTAAGTGAGAAGGCGGGGCGGGACCCTGGGTCCTTGCACTGCAATGTATGTGTTCAATCAGATGTGCCATTACTCAATCCAAACAACTTTTTAAAAAATCATTGCTGAGGCTTCACTGCTCTGGGCCAACTTTTCCAGATAAGGCAGAGACAGCGAGACACAGGGAGACATCACAGCATTGAAGCTTCCTCCAGCGTGGTGGGAACAAGTCTAGAACCCTGGTGGGCCACATGGCAACGCGGGCGCCCTCCCAAGTCAGCTATTTTGCACACCCCCTTCTACTAATATTGAGACCTTGGGCCAGTCACTCAAACTGCCCAGTTTCTCTCCTATAGAGTGGAACATGGCTGTCGGAGAGATGGCACAGTGGATAAGGCATTGCACTCTCAAGCACGAGGTCCTAAGTCCGATCCTGGGCATCACAAGCGCCAGAATGATTCTCTCTCTCTTCTCTCCGCACCTTAATGAAGTGTTATAAATAACAGATAATGTGGCTCCCGATGTCAGGATTGATGTGCTTGGAGCAGTCCTAGCACTCAGGGAACGCTGTGCAAGAGGCAGCTGTGGCTGTCACCTGAGGTGACCCCAACACTCCACCAACCCCCAAGTCTGCACTAAGCTCCCATCTCTGGCTTCTGCGCCCCCTGTGCACTCCTCACACAGGATCGGGCTCCGTGGTCACTTATCAGTCACACCCTTCCAGATACCAAGCTCTGTGGGAAGGGTGACAGCACAGCGACAGTGCGATGGCAGCAGGCACAGCCGGGCCAACGCCGAGATTCTAGGTCTGAGGTCCTGGGCAAAGTTGGAGCACGATCGCTGGCCGAGGGAGGCCGGGCCTGGGCCGGGATGAGGGGCCCCCACGCGGGGGGACACCTACCTCCTTGTTGTCCGCGGGGATCTTGAGTTTCACTACCTCGTACTTCTCCTCGCCCTCATCTTCCTCACCCTTCACCAGCAGCACCATCTCCTCCTGCATCCCCTCCTCTTCCTCCTCCTCCGTCTGCTGCTCGCCAGGCATCTTCGGCGTCCTGGGGTGGGGGGCTGGGTCAGAGGCTCAGGTCCCCCCCACCCCCACCCCGTGGCCGTGGCCCAGACAAGGCGGTGCTGCGGGAGGCTTGGCCCGCCCTGCCCTGCTCCCGGGGCCGGCCCTCTGCGCTCCACCCGGGGCTGGCCCCGAGCCCCAGCACGGCCCCGAAGGCTCCAGTTCACCCCTCATCCCGGCATTCAAGGCCTTGAGCAGTTCGAATCTCCAACCCCCGAGAGTCTCCACCCTCCGCGCGCTGAGTCACCCCTCGGCGCCGGAGTCGATGACCTGGAGCTCCAGGGCACCCGCAGGAGGCGGGATCGGGGCGGAGACCCCCGGGGGTGCGCACTCACCAGCCGCGGGATCCGGCTCGCGCAGCCCCAGGCCAGGGCGCCCGGGCGGTTGGGCGCTCCAAGAGGCCGCGGCTCCGGGGGCGGGGCGGGGCGGGGCCTGGGGGGCTATCGCTGATTGGCCAGAGCTCTGGGCCCCGCCCTTTAGTGGGCGTGGCCCTGGGGACTAAGCTTCCAGCCTGGACAGCATCTGTGGAGTGGCCAGCCCCCACTGGGCGCCCTCCGCTGCCCCCAAGATCCCCGCACCGCCGGGTCTCGGCGTTCCGGACCCTCGAAGTCGGGTTGTGACTTCCTGCCTTCAAGGCCCTGCCCGGGGGTTGGCTCACAGGGCTCTGCCGCTGCCGAGAGAGTCAGCCCCGCCCGAAATAGGCCACGTGCGCCCCAACCCCCTCCTGGGCCTCAAGCGGGCGCCCCGCCTGGAGGGCGGACCCTGGGCCTCCACGCCAATGCCCCGCTCCCTTTTACCTCTTTCTCTCCTTTTTTTTAAAAACCAGCTCAGTTCTGGTTTATGTATGGTACTGCTGAGGATTGAACCTGGGACTTCAGAGCATGAAAGTCTTGCAGAGCCATTATGCTGTGTCCCCAGCACCTGCCTTCGTCCTTCCCTAAAATCACCGTCCAGACACCAGAGCTTTCAGAATACCTTGACCCATAGATAGGATATTTCCCAAACCAAAAGCCACTCAAACTATCCTACTGTGTGTAGTAGAGCAGGAAGTCTAGAGCTCCCTGCTCTTTGGACTGTAGGAAGGCAAGTCCATTTACAGGCTGTAAACTGATTTGCCTGGATTATACCTAGATTATACCCTGACAGTTGTCACAACAACCCTGACACTCAGCAAGTGGAAATTAGTCGCCCACTACTACTTCATGGTATTAGTGGCAAATTAGTCTAGATACTTAAGTCTATAGAATTAACTTGTTGGGTCTTTAGAGTATTTTTGCTTGTTATTATTTTATTTATTTATTTGCCTCCAGGGTTATTGTTGGGGCTCAGTGCCTGCACCATGAGGCCATTTTTTTCCTCCTGCTCCTGGAGGCCATTTTTTTCCTCCTTTGTTGCCCTTGTTGTTGTAGCCTTGTTGTGGTTATTGTCGTTGTTGATGTCGTTCATTCGTTGTTGGATAGAACAGAGAGAAGTCGAGAGAGGAGGGGAAGACAGAGAAAGACAAACACCTGCAAACCTGCTTCACCGCCTGTGAAGCTACTCTCCTGCAGGTGGGGAGCCAGGGACTTGAACTGGGATCATTAAGCCGGTCCTTGCATTTTGCGCGACGTGCCACGTGCGCTTAACCCGCTGGGCTACCGCCCGACCCCCTATTATATTTTTTTAATGAAAGAGAAAGCAAAGCACTGCTCAGCTCTGACTTATGCTGGTGGTGGGGGATAGAACCTGGGATTTCAGAGCCTCAGGCATTAAAGGCTTTTGCAGAACTGTTATGCTGTCTCCCCAGCCCTCATTTCATTTTTAAGATTTTATTTTTTATTTCTTTATTGGCAGATTGTTTTACAGTAGGTATAATAGTTTACTTTTTTAAGTTTTATTTCATTTTATTTATTCCCTTTTGTTGCCCTTGTTGTTTTATTATTGTAATTATTATTGTTGTTATTGATGTCATCGTTGTTGGATAGGACAAAGAGAAATGGAGAGAGGAGGGGAAGACAGAGAGGGGGAGAGAAAGATAGACACCTGCAGACCTGCTTCACTGCCTGTGAAGCGACTCCCCTGCAGGTGGGGAGCCAGGGACTTGAACTAGGATCCTTAAACCGGATCCTTAAACCGGTCCTTGCGCTTTGAACCACGTGTGCTTAACCTGCTGGGCTACCGCCCGACTCCCTAAGCATTATTTTCATGAAAGAAAGTACTGCTCAGCTCTGGCATTAGGTGGTATGAGAATTAAACTCGGAATCTCCCCTGTGCAGGTTGGTATTCTAACAGAGAAAACTTTTTGCTTTTAATAGTTTCAGGGGGGGACAGGCGGTGGCGTACCAGGTTAAGCACACATAGTACAAAGCTCAAGGACCCGCATAAGGATCTTGGTTCCAGCACCTGGCTACCCACCTGCAGCAGGGGGTTGATTTACAAGCAGTGAAGCAGTTCTGCAAGTGTCTATCTTTCTCTCTCCCTGTCTATCTTCCCCTCAATTTCTCTCTGTCCTATCAAAAAAAAAAAAAATTGAGAAAATGGTTGCAGGAGCAGTGGGTTCCTAGTGTAGTCACCCAGCCTCATTGATAACCCTGAAGGCAAAAAAGAAAAAGAAGTAGTTTCAGGGCTTGAGAAATAGCATAATGGTTTTGCAAAAGACTTTAATGCCTGATGTCCCACATTTAATTCCCAGCACCACCACCATATGCCAGAGCTGAGCAGTACTTTACTTTGGCCTCTTGGTCTCTTTATATGATATACTCACTAAAAAATGAATAAATAATAATAACATTAAAAATGAGTTTCAGGCTGGGGAAATAGCTCAACTGGTGAGAGCATCAAACATATGCCTGAGGTTTCAGGATGATCCCCAACATTGCATATACCAGAGTGGTGGTGCTGTGGTATCTCTCTCTCCTGACTCTGTCTCATGCAATAAAAATAAATAAAGATTTTTAAAAAATAAAAATAAGGGGGCTGGACAGTAAGGAGTACAGCGGGTTAAGCATACATGGTGCCAAGTGCACAGACTGGTGAAAGGATCCCGGTTCGAGCCCCTGGCTCCCCACCTGCAGGGAAGTCGCTTCAAAAGCGGTGAAGCAGGTCTGCAGGTGTCTATCTTTCTCTCCCCCTCTCTGTCTCCTCCTCTTCTCTCCATTTTTCTCTGTCCTATTCAACAACAACAGCAATAACAATAATAACAAAAAGGGCAACAAAATGGGGAGAAAATGGCATATAGGAGCAGTGGATTTGTAGTGCAGGCATTCAGCCCCAGCGATAACCCTGGAGGCAAAATTTAATTAATTAATTAATTAAAATAAATATTTTTTTTTAAAAAAGAAAAATTTGTGAGTCGGGCAGTAGTGCAGCGGGTTAAGTGCACATGACACAAAGCACAAGGACCGGCGTAAGGATCCCAGTTCGAGCCCCCAGCTCCCCACCTGCAGGGGAGTCACTTCACAAACGGTGAAGCAGGTCTGCAGGTGTCTGTCTTTTTTTCCCCTTCCTCTCCTCACTCCATTTCACTCTGTCCTATCCAACAATGACGACATCCATAACAACAACAACTACAACAATAAAAAACAACAAGGGTGACAAATAAAGGGAATAAATAAATAAATAAATAAATATTAAAAAAGAGAGACAGAGAAAAAATTAGTTTGGGGCAGAGGAGACAGTATAATGGTTGCGCAAAAGAGTTCCATACCTGAGGCTCAGAAATGCCAGGTTCACCGTAAACCAGAGTTTAGCAGTGCATGATTTCTCTGTGTGTATCTTTGATGAAATAAATGAACTTTCTAATTCGTTTCAAAAAAGTAAATTAAAAAACACCGGGTGTCGGGCTGTAGCGCAGCGGGTTAAGCGCAGGTGGCGCAAAGCACAAGGACCAGCATAAGGATCCCGGTTCGAACCCCGGCTCCCCACCTGCAGGGGAGTCGCTTCACAGGCGGTGAAGCAGGTCTGCAGGTGTCTATCTTTCTCTCCTCCTCTCTGTCTTCCCCTCCTCTCTCCATTTCTCTCTGTCCTATCCAACAACGACAACAACGATAATAACTACAACAATAAAACAAGGGCAACAAAAGGGAATAAATAAATAAAATAAAATATTAAACAAAAAAAGTTAAAAAAAAAAAACACCACATTACTTTCATCAAGACATGAGGTGTGCTCTGGACGTAAGCATGAGGTTGGTGGTTCTCCTTCTTCTAGCGTTTGCCCTTCTTCTGTAGCCAGTCAACAGCGTCAGGTTGAGCCTGATGTAAAGTTTTGAGACCTCCTTTGAATCTGGAGAGGTGGCAGTCGTTGACTATGTGGGTCAGTCTGTCTGGAGCCGCAGGGGCAGTTCGGGTCGTCTCTGGCTCCCCAGCGATGGAACATAGCGGCTCACCAGCCATGGCCTGTTCCATAGCGATTGAGGAGGGCCCAGTCATAACGTGCTAGGTCAAAGCCGGGTTGACGCTTGCAGGGGTCTGTGATGAGGTGTTTGTTGGTGGTTCAATCCCTGGCATCACATATACTAGGGTATTAATCTGACTCCTTTCTCTCTCTAGCTCTCCTGAAGTAAATGAATGTATTTTTTTTCTGCCTCTAGGGTTATTGCCAGGGCTCGGTGCCTGCACTATGAACCCACTGCTCCTGGAGGCCATTTTTCCCCATTTTTTTTTGCCCTTGTTATTGTTATTGCTGTAGTTGTTGTTGGATAGGACAGAGAAATCGAGAGAGGAGGGGAAGACAGATGGGGGAGAGAAAGATAGACACCTGCAGACCTGCTACACCACTTGTGAAGCGACCCCTCTCCAGGTGGGGAGCCAGGGCCTCGAACCAGAATCCTTATTCTGGTCCTCGCGCTTTGTGCCATATGCGCTTAACCCACTGTGCTATCGCCCGGCCCCCACAAATGTACATTTTTTAAAAAAATGGAAAAATGGCCTCCAGGAACAGTGGATTCATAGTGCAGACACCAAGCCCCAGTGATAACCCTGGAGGCAAAAGAAAAAAAAGAAAGTACATTCAGAGGCCAGGGAGATAGCATAGTGGTTTACACAACAGATTTTTATTTATTTTTTTTTTTTTTTAAATTTTTTATTAAAGAAAGGATTAATTAACAAAACCATAGGGTAGGAGGGGTACAACTCCACACAATTCCCACCGCCCAATCTCCATATCCCACCCCCTCCCCTGATAGCTTTCCCATTCTCTATCCCTCTGGGAGCATGGACCCAGGGTCATTGAGGGTTGCAGAAGGTAGAAGGTCTGGCTTCTGTAATTGCTTCCTCGCTGAACATGGGTGTTGACTGGTCAGTCCATAGTCCCAGTCTGCCTCTCTCTTTCCCTAGTAGGATGGGTCTCTGGGGAAGCTGAGCTCCAGGACAGTGTAAAAGCCTTTTTTTTTTTTCCCCTGTAGGCTATGGTAGCCTGAGGGCTTTTAAACTATCAATAGGCTTCTTGGCTTAATCAATGACTCCTGACCAAGAGATAAAGCAGGGTGTGGCAGAGATAATCCAGTGGTTATGCAAAGAGACTTTCACAGCCCTTCAGCTATGCCACCAAGGTATAGGTCTTCTCCTGAGTTTCCCGGTTAGATCTCTGTGCCCTGGTGTCCCTCCCTGTTGCTGCTCCAGATTCTGAGGGTAGTAGCAATGGAGACTCAGAATTGTACTTGGTGAGTCTCTGGGGAGTCCTTTCCTCCCTTCAGCTGTCCCCTTGTTGGTGGAGCAGACTGGAGGTGGTGTCTCCACTGACAGACTGTCGAACTGTTAGCAGTCACTTAATCTCTCCTTAGGCCCCTCTCTCCTCTCTGTCACCAGCCACGCGTGTTTGTACTCACGGGTGATTTACTGGGTTTCTGTGGTCATTCTAGTCCTGTCTTGTTTCGGTCCGGGTGGTCTCCTTTGGTATTCCTAGTTGATCCGGGAGAGGAGAGGAGAGGAGAGAAAGCGATCTGCTGCTAGTAGCTCCGCCTCCGGAAGTCGAATCCTACACAACAGATTTTTAAGTCTGAGGCTTTGAGGTCTCAGGCTCAATCCTCAGCACCATCATAAGCCAAAGCTGAGCAGTCCTGTGGTCAAAATGATTAAAAAGTAAATATCTGGGGAGTTGGGCAGTAGTGCAGCGGGTTAAACACAGGTGGCACAAAGTGCAAGGATCCCAGTTCAATCCCTGGCTCCCCACCTGCAAGGGAGTCGCTTCACAAGAGGTGAAGCAGGTCTGCAGGTGTCTGTCTTTCTCTCCCCCTCTCTGTCTTCCCCTCCTCTCTCCATTTCTCTCTGTCCTATCCAACAACGATGACAACAATAATAACTACAACAATAAAAAATATAACAAGGGCAACAAAAGGGAATAAATAAATAAATATTTTTTAAAAAGTAAATATCTAACTAGTTTCAGTCTTCCTGGTAGCTGGTATTTGCATGTCAGAGAATCTCATTTCCATCCCTCCTGTGCTGCATGCCCTGGAGTGCTGCTCAGACTTCTTTCTCTCTCTGAGGTAATTCTATCTCATAGTAAATACATAAAATAAAATATCACCCAAAAATGAAAATTAGGACTGGCAAAATAATTCACTTGGATAGGGTGAATTACACATTCCTTCCACATTGAAGGAAGCTTTGGTGCTTTGACCTTGTTCTTTCTCTCTTCATCTCAAATAAAATAAAATTAATTAATTGGTTGATTTAATTAAAAGGGAAGGGGTCAGAACCAGAGCAATGATGGGTGAGTGGTGCACATGCTACAATTCACAAGGACCCAGGTTCAAGCCCCCCAGTTCCCACCTGCAGGGAGAAAGTTTCACAAGTGGGAAAGCCGTGCTATAGTTGTCTCTCTCCCTTTCTTTTTTTTTTTCTTTTCTTTTTAAAAATTTATTTATTTATTCCTTTTTTTTTTTTTGCCCTTGTTGTTTTATTGTTGTAGTTATTATTGTTGTCGTTGTTGGATTGGACAGAGAGAAATGGAGAGAGGAGGTGAAGACAAAGAGGGGGAGAGAAAGATAACATTTGCAGAACTGCTTCACCACAGGTGGGGATCGGACGCTGGAACCAGGACCCTTAAGCAGGTCCTTGAGCTTTGCACCCACGTGCACTTAACCCTCAGTGCGACCGCCCAACTCCCATCTCTCTCCCTTTCTAACTCCCCTTCCTCTCTTTCAATTTCTCTCCGCTTCTATCCAATAAATAAATAAATAAATAAAATTAAAAGTGGGGGGGGGATAGCACATTTCTGAGGCTTTGGCGTTTCAGATTCAATCCTCCAAACCACCACAAGCCAGAGTTGAACAGTATAAATATTATGGGGTTGGGCAGTGGTGTGCCTAGTTAAGAGCACACAGTCCAGTGCACCAAAACTCAGGTTCAAGCCCATGGTCCCCCACCTGCAGGGGGAAAGTTTCACAAGTGGTGAAGCAGGGCTGCAGGTGTCTGTCTGTCTCTCTTCCTCTCTATCTCCTCTCCCCTCTCATTTTCTCTCTTTCTGTAGCCAATTATAAATAAATAATATTTTTTTAAATAGTAAATTTTATGAAAATGATGGTCAGTAAAATATTGCCACTTGGCTAGTACCCTACTTTGCCATGTGCTCAAACCAGGTATTGAAGGAAGTTTGGTTTCTGGTCTCTCTCACCCTCACTCTTCCTCTATTTAAAAACAAATAAACGCGACCAGGCAACACACAAGTTACCATGCATGAGGGCCCAGGTTCAAGCCTTCAGTTCCCATTTGCAAAGGGGAAATGTCTGAAGTAGTGCTGCAGGTGTCTCTTTCTCTTATCCCTCCTCCCTGTTTCTTTCTGTCTCTATCATAATTTAATTAAAAAAAAAAATTGGGAGTCGGGCGGTAGCATAGTGGGTTAAGTACACATGGCGCAAAGTGCAAGGATCCCCGTTTGAGCCCCCGGCTCCCCACCTGCAGGGGGGTCGCTTCACAAGTGGTGAAGCAGGTCCGCAGGTGTCTATCTTTCTCCCCCCCTCTGTCACCCCTCCTCTCTCCATTTCTCTCTGTCCTATCCAACAACGACGACGACGACATCATCAACAACAACAATAATAACTACAACAATAAAACAACAAGGGCAACAAAAGGGAATAAAATATTTAAAAAAAATTTTTTTAAAAACTTAAAAAAGGGAGTCAGGCAGACTACAGTGCAGCGGGTTAAGCGCAGGTGGCACAAAGCACAAGGACCAGACTAAGGATCCTGGTTCGAGCCCCAGCTCCCCACCTGTAAGGGAGTCACTTCACAGGTGGTGAAGCAGGTCTGCAGGTGTCTGTCTTTCTCTCCCCCTCTCTGTCTTCCCCTCCTCTCTCTATTTCTCTCTGTTCTAGCCAATAATGACGACATCAATAAAAACAACAATAAGACAACAAGGACAACGAAAGGGAATAAATAAATAAATATTTTTAAAAAAACTTTTAAAATAAGGGGTCGGGAGGTGGCATACCTGGTAGAGCACACATGTTACCATGTGCAAGTTACCTAGGTTGAAGACCCCAGTCCCCACCCACAGAGGGGAAGCTTCATGACTGGGGAAACAATGCTGCAGGAGTCTCTCTCACCCTATCTCTCCTTCCCTCTTGATTTCTGTGTGTCTCTATCCAATAAATAAATAGAATGTTTAAACATTTAAGTTTAATGAAATATAAATAAATAGATGACTTTCAGTATCCAGGGTGGTGGTTTAGTAGGTAATAATTTACATGTGTGAGATCCCAGGTCTGGTCCCCAGGACCTCACAGACCAAAGCAGAGTTGTGCTCTGCTCTGCTAGTTTGCTCTCTCATTAAATAAAGAATACTTCTTTCTTCTCCTTCTCCTTCCCCTTCTTTTCCTCTTCCTCTTTTTCTCCTCCTTTTTCTTTTTCTTCCTTCTTTTTCCTCTCTCTCTTTCTCTGTATCTCTCTCATCAAAAAAATAAGATAGTGCAGGTCTGGGAGGAATTGGCCTGTAATCCCTTAACGTAAAATAAACCTAACTCCCTGCCCTCCATGTGGCCACAGGTCTCATTCTTTGGTTACTTTTAGCTATACTGTGCAATTTTTTTTTATTACATTTTTGGAGGACACCCAACAAGATCTGACTGCTGCAGCCCTATTTGGGCAAGACCAGGGCTTCAGACCCAGAAAAGGCCCAGTCCCCCATAGGAACAGAGAAGTGTGCGCCCTTGATGTGAATTCTGACTTCTTCCTTCCATGTGGGGACCAGACCACTCTGAGAATGAGCTAGCACTGGATTCTAAGACAGTAGGTGACTTATGCTTTGAAAATGAAAGATTTCATGCTCCGGGAAGACATCAAGTTCCAGATGCTGCCTCGACCCCATCCTGACCACCCTGAACAGATGACCACATAGAAAAGTGTCCAGAAACCTCAACTCTCGGGAGCCCTGCCCCACTAGCAAATGCAAGAGACAGTACAAGTGTGTGTAGGAGTATGGACCAACCAGACAACTAACTGCGCACATGTCAACAGGTAGTAGTTACAGACATGTGAAACTCCATCCTTCAATATTCCAAAAAGAATTCTGGTCTATAATTCTAAATGGGGAAATGTTGAGGCTATGGAATAAACAGGCAGAACCTGGGGAACATAGGCAGTACCGTGACTTGCTAGAGTACTTCCTCCCCAGACACAGGAGCTTCCCATGTTATTAGAGAAAGAAGGTTTTTTAAAAATATTTAATTTATTTATTTATTCCCTTTTGTTGCCCTTGTTGTTTTATTGTTGTAGTTATTATTGTTGTTGTTATTGATGTCGTCATTGTTGGATAGGACAGAGAGAAATGGAGAGAGGAGGGGAAGACAGAGAAGAGGAGAGAAAGATAGACACCTGCAGACCTGCTCCACAGCTTGTGAAGCGACTCCCCTGCAGGTGGGGAGCCAGGGGCTCGAACCAGGATCCTGATGCCGGTCCTTGCACTCTGTGCCACCTGCGCTTAACCCTCTGTGCTACTGCCCAACTCCAGAGAGAGAAGTTTTTAACAGATGTGGGTGTGGCTTAGAAAAGAAACAGAGGGGAGTTGGGTGGTAGCGCAGCTGGCTAAGTGCATGGTGGCTCAAAGCACAAGGACCAGCTAAACGATCCCCTTTGAGCCCCAAGCTCCCCACCTGCAGGGGAGTCGCTTCACAAGCAGTGAAGCAGGTCTGCAGGTGTCTATCTTTATCTCCCCCTCTCTGTCTTCCCCTCCTCTCTCCATTTCTCTCTGTCCTATCCAACAACAACTACAACAATAACTACTACAACAATAAAACAACAAGGACAACAAAAGGGGAAATAAATTTTTAAAAATTAAAGAAAAAGAAGTTTATAAACTAGTACAATGGGTATGGTTTCTCTCCCTGCTCATGAGAACTTGTTAACATGTTAGTAGAGTTTATAACTGAGTGCCTAGAAACACAAGTTACAGCTGGCAGAGAAAAATGTAAACTGAGGTAATGGTCCAATACATCAAGAAAGATTTCCTGGGTATAAGAAGAGGAGGGGATGAAATGAAAAACCTGAGTGGCTGGCTCTGATGGTAGCCAACCTGCTCTCTCACTTTTCTAGTCAGCACCTTGATGGACATTGTTACTAACCCATCAGCTTGTACCAAGCACAGTTTGAAACTGATAAAAGCTGTGAGACAAGCAAGTGCATGTCTGGTAGGAGTCAGCCTGTAACATCTTAAGGTAAAATAAACCTAACTCCCTGCCATATCTATATCTATATCTATATCTATCTATCTATATATATATATATATAACTAGGGCTCTGAAATATACATATATTATCTATTAACATAAGAGGGAAAGAGGGCTGAACTTGGGACCTCATGAGTGAGACTCCAAAGCTTTATCCGTGGAGCGAGCTCTGGAACCATCCAAGATTTTTTTATAATTATTTTATTATTATTATTATTATTATTATTTTGCCTCCGGTGTTATCACTGGGGCTCAGTGCCTGCACTATGAATCGACTGCTCCTGGAGGCTATTTTTCCCATTTTGTTGCCCTTGTTGTTTTTTATTGATGTTGTAGTTATTATTGTTGTTGATTTTGATGTCGTTGTTGGACAGAACAGAGAGAAATAGAGAGAAGAAGGGAAGACAGAGAGGGTGAGAGAAAGACAGACAGAACTACTTCACCGCCTGTGAAGCAATTCCCCTGCAGGTGGGGAGCCAGGGGCCCGAACTTGGATCCTTACTCTGGTCTTTGTGCTTCGCGCCACATGCGCTTAACCCGCTGCGAGACCGCCCGACCCCGTTGTTTTTATTTGTTATTATTGTTGTTATTGCCAGATAAGACAGAGAGAAATGGAGAGAGGAGGGGAAGACAGAGAGGGGGAGAGAAAGATAGACACCTGCAGACCTGCTTCACCGCTTGTGAAGCGACACCCCCTCCCTGCAGGTAGGGAGCCAGGGGCTCGAACTGGCATCCTTGAACGGGTCCTTGTGCTTCGCGCTAGGTGCGCTTATCCCACTGCTCTACTCCCCAGCCCCCAAGAATTTTTTTCTTTTCTTTTCTTTTCTTTTCTTTTTTCTTTCTTTCTTTTTTTTTTTTTTTTTTGCCTCCATGGTTACTGCTGGGGCTTAGTGCTGGCATTATGATTTTTTTTTCCCGTTTTGTTGGATAGAACAGAGAGAAATTGAGAGGGAGGAGAGGGAGAGAGAAAGTGAGATACTTGTAGATCTGCTTCACCACTTGTGAAACAACCCCCCTGCAGGTGGGGAGCCGGGGTTCAAACCATGATCCTTGTGTGAGCCCTTATGCTTTGTACTATGCTTTTTGTTTGTTTGTTTATTTGATTTTTTTCCTCCAGGATTATCGTTGGGGCTTGGAGCCTGCACTACAAACCCATTGCTCCTGGTGGCCATTTTTCCATTTTTGTTGCCCTTATTTTTATTGTTGTTGTTGTTGTTGTTATTGCTGTTGTTGCATAGGACAGAGAGAAATCGAGAGAGATGGGGAAGACAGGGAGACAGGGAGGGGGAGAGAAAGACAGACACCTGCAGACCCGCTTCACTGCTTGTGAAGCGACCCCCCCTGCAGGTGAGGAGTCCGGGCTTGAACCCGGATTGTTACACCAGTCCTTGCACTTCTTTTTTTTTTTTTATTTTTTTAATATTTATTTTATTTATTTATTCCCTTTTGTTGCCCTTGTTGTTTTATTGTTGTAGTTATTATTGTTGTTATCGTTGTTGGATAGGACAGAGAGAAATGGAGAGAGGAGGGGAAGACAGAGAGGAGGAGAGAAAGACAGACACCTGCAGACCTGCTTCACCGCCTGTGAAGCGACCCCCCCACCCCCTGCAGGTGGGGAGCCGGAGGCTCTAACCAGGATCCTTATGCCGGTCCTTGTGCTTTGTGCCACCTGCGCTTAACCTGCTGCGCCGCCAGACTCACTCAAGATGATTTTTTTAAAAGATCTTATTTATTTATGAGAAAGATAGGAGGAGAGAGAAAGAACCAGACATCACTCTGGCACATGTGCTGCCGGGGACTGAACTCAGGACCTCATGCTTGAGAGTCCAAAGCTCTATCACTGCGCCACCTCCCAGACCACAAGATGAATTTTTTAATTGTTATTTATCCCATATTAGATGGGCAAGGAGTTTCACACACACACACACACACACACACACACACACACACACACACAGATAGAAGGCAGCTCTTCACTACCTGAGATGTCACATGACAAACGGAATCTCAGGCATGAGAGTTTGAGCTCTACCTGTTGACCTATCTCCCCAGTTGCCAGCAGGTCCCTTCTAGTGCATTAAGTTGTCTCACACACGAGTCAACAGGAGGAAGTTGATGGCAGAGTTTGGACTCTGTCCAAACACCCAGGGTTTAATTTAGATGCAGGGACTACACCTGCTCAAACATTTACTCTTTCCCAGAGAATAAAGAAATCTTTGTGCTCCTTCTCTCATCATCTATTTTGTAGATAGCTAGTAGGCATATTTTAGTTATATTCCAAAGGGCTTGTGGCTATACTAGGTATTTTTTTTTCCGCCAAGCCTAAAATCTGATATGCAGGTGAATCCAAGTTTTTGTCTGGGGAGATAATGTCATGCTAGAAAAAGGGGCAGAAAGCTGGATCAGGGAAGAGAATAGCTCCCAAATATGGGAAAGGTGTATAAATACTGTTGACTATAAATCCCATCGATTTGATATGATCGGGTGTTGTAGCTGTTATTATTGTTATTGTTATTGTTATTGATTTTGTCATTGTTGGATAGGACAGAGAAAAATAGAGAGAGGAAGGGAAGACAGAGAGGGGGAGAGAAAGATAGACACCTGCAGACCTGCTTCACAGCTTGTGAAGTGACTCCCATGCAAGTGGGGAGCCGGGGGCTCGAACCCGGATCCTTAAGCCAGTCCTTGCGCTTTGCGCCACACGCATTTAACCTGCTGTGCTACTGCCCGACTCCTTCAAGCTAAAGTCTTGTCCAAATTCAGTCTTTTATTTTTCTATTATTATTTTTAGTTGTTGTTTATCAGAGCACTGCTCAGTTCTGGCTTATGGTGGTTGGGGGATTGAATCTGTGATTTCAGAGCTCCAAGCATGTATGTCTTTTGCAGAACTATCATGCTATCTCCCCAGCCCAAAATTCAGGTTTTTAAAAATGTTTTATTATTTTTTTTAATTAATTTATTTTCTCTTTTGTTGCTCTTGCTCTTTTTTATTGTTGTTGTAGTTACTGATGTCGACATTGTTAGGTAGGACAGAGAGAAATGGAGAGAGGAAGGGAAAATAGGGGGAGAGAAAGGTAGACACCTGCAGACCTGCTTCATTGCCTATGAAGTGACTCCCTTGCAGGTGGGGAGCCGGGGGCTCAAACCGGGATCCTTATCCTTGTGCTTCACACCATGTGCACTTAGCCTGCTGTGCTCAGGGATTGAACTTGGGGATTGAACTTGCTTGCGAGTTCAGTGCTTTATCCACTGGATCTCCTGGATCAACCAAATTCAGTTCTCTCTCTCTCTATCTATCTATCTCTCCCTTTTTTTTACCAGAGCACTGCTCAGCTCTGGCTTATACTGGTGCCGGGGATTGAACCTGGGACTTTGGAGCCTCAGGCATGAAAGTCTCTGTGCATAACCATGCTATCTATCCCTGCCACTTCTACTTCTCTTTTCTCTTCTCCTTCTTTTTCTTCTTCCTCTTCTTATTTTTCTTCTTCTTTTAGAGACACAGAGAAACTGAGAGAGGAGGGAGAGAGAGAAACCCTTCAGCCCTGCTTCACCACAGGTGAGAGGGGCCAAGTGGTGGTGCACCTGGTTGAGTGCACATGGTACCAATGGTGAAGCTTTCCCCCGCAGGTGGGGTCCAGGGGCTTGAACCTGGGTCCTTGCACAATGTAATATGTACACTTAACCAGGTGTGCCACCGCTTGGCCTCCAAGAAATACTTCTACATTAGACGAAATTCATTCATTATACTTTTCTTTGGGATATTAAGTGCACTGTATAATGTATGAAGAACATATAACTGAGGGTGTTGTTTACAATAGACAAAACAGTGATATATTATTCTCATTCTTTGTATTAAAAGAAGATAAATGAAAGCCGGGAGGCAGCACAGTGGGATAAGTGTGCATGGCACAAAGCACAAAGATCCTGGTTCAAGCCGGCAGCTCCCCACTTGCAAAGGGGTCGCTTCACAAGCAAGTGAAGCAGATCTGCAGGTGTCTTTCTCTCCCCATCTCTGTCTTCTCCTCTCTCTATTTCTCTCTGTCCTATCCAACAACAATAACAATAGCAACAAAATGGAAAAAATGGCCTCCAGGAGCAGTGGATTCCTAGTGTAGGCACCTAGTCCCAGCTATAATCCTGAAGGCAAAAAAATAATAATAGTAAAATAAAAGAAGATAAATGAGTAGTCTGAAATAACGGTTAAGGAAACAGTGCTGGGGAAGCAGTTACAGAAGCCAGACCTTCCACCTTCTACAACCCACAATGACCCTGGGTCCATGCTCCCAGAGGGATAGAGAATGGGAAAGCTATCAGGGGAGGGGGTGGGATATGGAGATAGGGTGGTAGGAATTGTGTGGAGTTGTACCCCTCCTACCCTATGGTTTTGTTAATTAATCGTTTCTTAAATAAAAAAGGGAAAAAAAAAAAAAAAGAAAACAGTGCTGGTGTTGTCCAGGAGGTGGCGCAGTGGATGAAGTATTGAACTTTCAAGCATGAGGTCCCAAGTTCAATCCCCAGTAGTAGCATATCTACCTGAGTGATGTCTGGTTCTCTGTGCCTCTCCTCCTATCTTTTTCATTAATAAATAAATAAAATTAAAAAAAAAAAGAGGGCGGGGGTAGATAGCATATGCATGAGGCTCCAAAGTCCCAGGTTCAATCCCCTGCACCACCATAAGCCAGAGCTGGGCAGTGCTCTGGTGTTTCTCTCTCTCTCTCTACATCCCTCTCAAAAATAAAATAAAAGAATGAATGAAAGAAAGAAAGAAAGAAAGAAAGAAAGAAAGAAAGAAAGAGAAAAAGATTACAATGCTAGCTATTAAAAATGCTGATGTATTTTTAGAAATCCTGGAGACCGGGTGGTGGTACACCTGGTTGAGCGCACATGCTACAATGCCCAAGTCCTGGGCTCAAGCAAGTCCCTGGTCCCTGTCTATAGGGGGAAAGCTTTCTTCAGATAGTATAGTATTCTCTAGCTTACTCTCCCTTTAAAGGACATCAGATGATTGTACATCCACATTTACCGAGCACTACTCGCATTGAGAGCCATGGAAAACACCACTCCCAGGTCACTGTATCAGAGGTACAGGAGTTCTTTTTATTTCTTTTCATTTTATTGCCACCAGGGTTATCTCAAGGGCTTGGTGCCGGCACTACAAATTCAATGCTCTTTTGTGGCCTTCTATCCTCTTCCTTCTTCTGTTTTATTTGACAGAACAGAGAAAAATTGAGAGGGGAGGGGAGACAGGAAGAGAGAAAGAGAGACACCAGCAGACCTTCTTCTTGGCATGTGAAGAGTCCCCCCTGCAGCTGGGGAGTGGGATGGGAATACAGGGAGGGGTGTGCTGGAGGTGGGGTTCTTGCTCATGCTAATGCTTAAGGGTGTGTGCCACTACCCAGCCTCTATAGGAATTCTTGAAGCTTATAATCTTATGGACTGGGTGGGTAGCATAATGGTTATGCAAACAAACTCTTATGCTTGAGGCTCCAAAATCCCAGGTTGAATTGTTCACACCACTATAAACCAGAACTGAGTTCTCTGGTAAAAATAAATAAATAAATATCTTATTTTGCAAGTTTTTTTTTAATGTGTTTATTGATTTATGAGAAGGATAGGAGGAGAGAGAGAAAGAACCAGATATCACTCTGGTACCTGTGCTACTGGGGATTGAACTCAGGTCCTCAAGCTTGAGAGTCTCATGCTTTATCCACTGCCCCACCTCCTGGACCACTTTCACCAGGTTCTTACAGTATAATATTCAATGCTTTATGTAGACACTGTGTTAACTTAACATGTTTAATAAATTCAATTATTATTATTATGATTTTGCCTCAAAGGTTATCACTGGGGTTCGGTGGACATTTTTTACTTTATTGAATAGGACAGAGAGAAACTGAGAGGGGAGGGGGAGGGAGAGAGGGAGAGACACCTGCAGACCTGCTTCACTGCTTGTGAGGCAACCCCCTACAGGTGGGGAGCCAAGGACTTCACCTGGGATCCTTGTGCTTCCTACTCTGTGTGCTTAACCCATTGTGCCACTGCCTAGCCCCCCAATTTAATTTTATTAATCAGCAAATATTTACAGTATGTTAAAAAAGAGAGACTAGCAGGGAGTCGGGCTGTAGCGCAGCGGGTTAAGCGCAGGTGGCGCAAAGCACAAGGACTGGCATAAGGATCCCAGTTCGAACCCCGGCTCCCCACCTGCAGGGGAGTCGCTTCACAGGCGGTGAAGCAGGTCTGCAGTTGTCTATCTTTCTCTCCTCTCTGTCTTCCCCTCCTCTCTCCATTTCTCCTTTCTCTCTGTCCTATCCAACAATGATGACAACAACAATAATAACTACAACAATAAAACAACAAGGGCAACAAAAGGGAATAAATAAATAAAATAAATATTTAAAAAAAAAGAGAGAGACTAGCTTACTTCTCCTTACTCCAAATTTCATCATTTGTATTTGTCTCACATTTACCCTGCTTGTCTTCCCCCTACCATTTTTAAATTTTATTTATTTCTTATTTTTTTATATATATTTACTTTTCCTTTTGTTGCCCTTGTGTTTTTTTTTTGTTGTTGTTGTTGTAGTTATTGTTGTTATTGATGTCGTCATTGTTGGAGAGGACAGAGAGAAATGGAGAGAGGAGGGGAAGACAAGGGTGGGGAGAAAGATACCTGCAGACCTGCTTTACCACCTGTGAAGTGACTCCCCTGCAGGTGGGGAGCTGGGGACTCGAACTGGGATCCTTATGCCGGTCCTTGCACTTTGCGCTATGTGCTCTTAACCTGCTGTACTACCGCCCGACCCCATTCTTCTTCTTCTCCTCCTCCTCCTCCTTCTTCTTCTTCAAGATTTTATTGATTTATGAGAAAGATAGGAGGAGAGAGAGAGAACCAGACATCACTCTGGCACATGTACTGCTGGGGATTGAACTTGGGACCTCATGCTTAAGAGTCCAAAGCTTTATCAATGTGCCACCTCCCGGATCACACTTCCCCCACATTTTTTCTTAGTTTTCTCCCAGTTACTTCTTGCTTATTTTTTTAAAAATATTTTTTAATGAGAAAGATAGGAGGAGAGAGAAAGAACCAGGCATCACTCTGGTACATGTACTGCCAGGGATCAAAACTCAGGACCTCATGCTTGAGAGTCCAATGCATTATCCACTGTGCCACCTTCTGGACTTTTTTTTCCTCCAGGGTTATTGCTGGGGCTTACTGCCTGCACCATGAGTGCCCTGCTCTTGGAGGCTATTTTTTTTTCCCTTTTGTTGCCCTTGTTTTATCGTTGTTGTGGTTATTATCGTTGTTATTCATGTCATTGTTGTTGGATAGGATAGAAGTTGAGAGAGAAGGGGAAGACAGAGAGAGGGAGAGAAAGACAGACACCTGCAGACCTGCTTCACCACTTGTGAAGCTACCCCCCCACCCCCCGCAGGTAGGGAGCCCAGGGCTCAAACTGGGATCCTTGGGCCGGTCTTTGCACTTCGCACTATGTACGCTTAACCCTCTGTGCTACTGCCCAACCCCCTGGACCACTTCTTTGTTTATTTATTTTATTTAGAGATACAGAAGGCGGAGAGACAGAGGGACAGAGTGGCAAAGACCATATCACCAAAAAGCATTCTTCAGTGCGGTGGGAGCCATGCTCAAACCTGGGTCTTGCACATGGCAAAGCTATGCACTATCCCAGCGTGCTATTTCACTACCCCTGACCCCAGCCTTAAGGTATTTAGTTATTTGCCACCAAAGTAATTACTGGAGTTCAGTGCCAGCATGGTTCCACCCTTCCTGGTGTGTGTGTGTGTGTGTGTGTGTGTGTGTGTGTGTTTCTTCCACTAGTCCTTGTGCGTGAAGCCATGTGCGCTTACCCCGCTGCACTATGGCCCGGCCCCTATGTGTGTGTGTTTCTTGATAGAGGACGAGAGACAAAAGGGGGGGTAGGGAGAGCGTGAGAGTGAGAGAGATGATGATATAAACCATTAGGGAAGATACCTATAGCTTTTTTTTTCCCTACTTTACTTTCTTTTTCTTTTAAACAATTTTTATTTTATTTCATCTGTTTATTTTCCCTTCTGTTGCCCTTGTTGTCTTTTTATTGTTGTTGTAGTTATTATTGTTGTTATTGATGTCGTCGTTGTTGGATAGGATAGAGACAAATGGAGAGAGGAGGGGAAGACAGAGAGGGGGAGAGAAAAATAGACACCTGCAGACCTGCTTCACCACTTGTGAAGCGACTCCCCTGCAGGTGGGGAGCTGGGGACTCAAACCGGGATCCTTACACCGGTCCTCGCACTTTGTGAACGTGAGCTTAACCCTCTGCGCAACTGCCCGACTCCCCCCTATAGCTCTTTAATATTCATGAAGCTTCCCCATTTGCAGGTGGGGACGGGTGAAAAGAGCTTGAACCCAGGTCTTTACTCATCATAATATGGGTAACACTGTATGTATGTATGTATGTATGTATGTATGTATTTATTTATTCTTACCAGAGCACAGCTCAGCTCTGTCTTATGGTGATGCAAGGGATTGAACCTGGGACTTCGGAGCATCAGGCATGAGAGTCTGTTTGCATAACCATTGTGCTATCTACCTCCACTCTTTCATTTAGTTATTTATAAGAGAAAGAGAGCGAGAAACAGTATTTTTTAAAAGTCTTTGTATTTATTTATTTATTTTCCATTTTGTTGCCCTTGTTGTTGTACTTATTCTTGTTGTTGATGTCGTTGGTGGATAGGACAGAGAGAAATGCAGAGAGGAGGGGAAGACAGAGAGGGGGAGAGAAAGACACCTGCAGACCTGCTTCACCGCCTGTGAAGCGACTCCCCTGCAGGTGGCAAGCTGGGGACTCGAACCAGGATCCTTCTGCTTCTCCTTGTACTTCGCGCTATGTGTGCTTCACCCACTGCACAACTGCCTGACTCCCGCGAGCCACAGTATTACCCTGAAACTGTTGCTGTTAAGGAACTCTACTAGTAATCAAGATAACTGAAGCCGAGGTGGGTGGAGGAAGAAAGGAGACTGTTGGGAGTCCGGCTGTAACACAGCGGGTTAAGCGCAAGTGGCACATAGCGCAAGGACCGGCGTAAGGATCCCAGTTAGAGCCCGGGCTCCCCATCTGCAGGGGAGTCACAAGCGATGAAGCATGTCTGCAGGTGTCTATCTTTCTCCCCACCCGTCTTCCCCTCCTCTCTACATTTCTTTCTGTCCTCTCCAACAACGACGATATCAACAACAACAATAATAACTACTACAATAAAAACAAGGGCAACAAAAGGGAATAAATTTTTAAATAAGGGAGTCGGGCTGTAGGGCAGAGGGTTGAGCGCACGTGGGGCAAAGTTCAAGCACCCGGCTTAAAGATCCCCTTTCAAGCTCTGGCTCCCCACCTGCAGGGGCGTAGCTTCACAAGCGGTGAAGCAGGTCTGCAGGTGTCTATCTTTCTCTCCCCCTCTCTGTCTTCCCCATCTCTTTCCATTTCTCTCTGTCCTATCCAACAATGACGACAACAAAAATAACCACAACAATAAAACAACAAGGGCAACAAAAGGGAATAAATAATTATCTAAAAAAAAATTTTTTTTAAAGGAGCCTTTTATTTATGTGTGGGCCAGGAGCTCAGATCTTTCTGATAATTTTGGCTATGAACAAAGGGGTAGTACAAGCTTCTATAGGGGGTGCAAGGCTTGAGAGCAAGAAGCGTCATTACAGACGCAGAGGCTGCAAGGTTAAGGGGTGGGACTTGTACCCATTGCTCAGGGTCTGGTTGTCTTAGTCACTGTTATCTTTCCTAAATAGCTGTGTCTGGGAAAGCTTAGCCTTAGTATAAGTTACACCACTTGGGAGGGGAGATACCTTTAAGGAGAGCAGAAGCTAGCCAGGGTTACAGACACTGTCTTCTCAGTATAAGTGGTTGACCTTCATCTTTTCTACTTGCTATCACTTGCTCACCCAGTGAAGGCCAGCCTGCACTAACCGCCCGCACTGTCTCAGACTTGCTACACATTCTTTTTTAAAAAAATTTTAATATTTATTTATTTCCTTTTTGTTGCCCTTGTTGTTTTTATTGTTGTTGTAGTTATTATTGTTGTTGATGTCATCATTGTTGGATAGGACAGTAAGAAATGGAGAGAGGAGGGGAAGACAGAAAGGGGGAGAGAAAGATAAGACACCTGCAGACCTGCTTCACCGCCTGTGAAGCGACTCCCCTGCAGGTGGGGAGCCGGGGTTTGAACCGGGATCCTTATGCCGGTCCTTGTGCTTTGCGCCACCTGCGCTTAACCCGCTGCGGCCTGTCACTTCTTTTATTTATTTTTTTTAAAAGGCCTGTGAAGTTGTCTCCTTATTTATTTATTCCCTTTTGTTGCCCTTGTTTTATTGCTGTAGTTATTATTATTGTTGTCGTCGTTGTTGGATAGGACAGAGAGAAATGGAGAGAGGAGGGGAAGACAGAGAGGGGGAGAGAAAGACACCTGCAGACCTGCTTCACCGCCTATGAAGTGACTCCCCTGTAGGTGGGGAGCCAGGGGCTCAAACCCGGATCCTTACTCACATCTTTGCACTTTGAGCCACGTACGCTTAAGCCTCTGAGCTACAGCCCGGCTCCCCTTTAATTTTTATTATATTTATTTATTGGCTATAGAGATAGCCAGAAATAGAGAGGGTGTGACATCCACCTGCAGCACTGCTTCACTACTCCAAAGCTTTCCCTTTGCAGGTGGGGCCCAGGGGCTTGAACCCGGGTCCTAGTTTATTGTAACATGTGCGCTCAACCAGGTGCACCACCACCCAGGGCCCCCGCCCCTCTGAACGTAATTGCCACCGCTTTGGAGAGCCTTTGGCTCACACTGAGTCTCTTCTGAGTGCTTTTTAGAGCCCTCACTGCACTTGAAATTATTTGCTCAGTGTCTGTCTTCTGCGTAGAAGCTGTTGGCAGAGATCATTTTACTAGTTCCTGCTATGGGGCTCCATCCCAAGGAAGGGGTGACTCATCACCCTCAAGGGGCTCCTGGGAGGCTAAGTGCTCAGAGGCTAGAGGTGCAGTTCACGAGCTGTTCCGGCTGGAGGCTGCGTGAGCGCTGGGGCAGAGGGGTGAGGGGTGTGTGTGTGGGGGGTGCTCCAAGTAAAGGAAATAAATCTTTTAAGAGACACAGGGCTGGAAACACACAAGTGGAAGGCTTTGAATACCAACCAGTTATGCTTACAGAGCAGATATGCTGCAGGGCTCCCCCCACCATCTTCTATTCCTTGAATTTATTTTTACCAGAGCACTGCTCAACACTGGATTATGGTGGTGTGGGGATTAAACCTGGGCTTTTAGAGTCTCAGGCAGGAGAATTTTTTTGCATAACCATTATGCTACCTCCCA
Organism: Erinaceus europaeus; assembly: GCF_950295315.1. NCBI lineage: Eukaryota > Metazoa > Chordata > Mammalia > Eulipotyphla > Erinaceidae > Erinaceus > Erinaceus europaeus. The sequence goes on along the minus strand of NC_080176.1, from coordinate 18,848,746 downwards.
CCCACGCCACCCCACCCCCAGCTGTTTTTTTCTTTTGTTCACCAGGGCTTCAGCCCTCCAAGTCCCTTTATTAAGAGATAGATATGGGAGGAAAGAGCGAAATCACAGAGCTGACCCCAGTGAGGTGGGTGCGGGCTGGGCCGTGGGTCCTGAGCACGGCAGGGCTGCATTTCTATTTTCTGTATTGCACAAGGTAACTAACTGTACGAACTCTGCAGGGCTTTCAAATATGCGCTTGGTCAGAAGCGATTTCACATTGTAGACACAAGACCGACTAGGACATAGAGGAGCCTCGGAAACCAGCAGGTATGGCCTTCCCAACATCCCGCAGCCCCTCCACTCTGGCCCCGGGGGGCGCGGGCCACGCAAATCCCCCGGACTCCAGGGACTGACGACCGCGAGCAGCACCAAGCAACCGCGCCTTCTCGCGGGGTTTCAGGGCAGCTCGGCCAACATCTCGCGAGAGTTCTTTTCCACGCCTCAGCCCCAGCGCGGTTAGTAACCCGGCTGGCGACCTGCCCGTCTTTTCTCCAGCCAATCACGTCAACCCTCCCTGGCTGGGGCCACCTCCGGGAAAAACTGGGGCCTGTTGTCGCAGGGGCTGCTGGGAAGGTTAACTGCAGGGTCTCCAGAAAGGCGGAATCTCTGAGGCAGACCCTAAACGCCCCAGCTTGGAGTTCCCCCTAGTGCCTCCAGCTGTATCTGCCCTCATAGCAAAAACAAAAGACCACAGCTCTCTTCTCCCCGGGGTATTGTGTTTTCTCCTTCCAAACGCTGAGCTCAATACTGTGACAACATTGCACCTGTGGGCAGCGGGAATGCAGGTCTGCACAGCAGATATGGTGGCATTTTAGTAACTTGGGGGTGGTGTCCGGGATCAACCCAAGATCTGTGCCACACATATGCCATCACTGACCCTACATCCACAGCTTCAAAGCTGCCCTAGGTCCTCCACTGGGGCCTGTGGTGCCGCCCAAACCCTCCCCACCCCTTTCCTGAATGCACACACAAAGTCCAAACTTCAGACAAGAAGCAGTTTATTGGTGAGGAGACACATGGGTGGTGGCTGCGGGGTCTCGGGGTTTCCCTGCCTCCCCTTATTCCAGTCTCCCAGCCAGGCTCTGAGCGTGTCCTGTTGGGCTTAATGTCCAGAGTAGAGGCCGTGAGCATCCAAGGGTCAGGGTGGAGGGCAATTAAGGGAGTTCCAGGGTGCCAATCCTAAGGTATGGCCGGTGGCCTGCAGCCAGGTACTGCTTCCTGCCAAGCGTTACTCAGCATAATCAAGATGCCCTCATCACCCCCAACTCCCAACGTCTTCACAGCTGCAGCTCCCCAGGTCGAACAAGCTTGGATCCGAGTGCTGGCCTCTCAGAGGCAAGGTTGGGAGAGGTCAGTTAGCAGGTAAGAGGCAGCAGGAATTTAGATTTCCTAAAGGGCCCTACGCTAAGACCAGTTTTTTTTTTTTTCTTCTTTTTTTCTTCATTTACAAGTGTTTTAACTGAGTGTTGACAGTGTACTAGGCAGTGTTCTAGAAGCTGGGGCTATAGACCACACTGGTGAGGTCCTGGCTGCTCCCAGCCAGGACAGTTTCCTGAGCTTCAAGGTCATTGTCTCCAATCTCTATCTATTCACTCCTCTCCCCCTCCCTGCACCCCCCAGGCCCTATTTTCTCTGCTTCTGCAGTGCGCACCCTCCCTTTGGTGGCCTGGGCCTGCACCTCCTCTCTGTACCCCCTTATTCCAGTACAGTTGGAGGCTCCTCCTTGAGGGGCATTGCTATTTCCACTTCTATCTCATAGGGCCTCTCATAAGGCCTCTCAAAGGGCCTTATGACCATGTGGCCGCGCTGGTGTTTGATGCGGGCAGAACTGTCACTGAAGCCCTTGCCACACTCGGAGCACTTGTATGGCTTCTCCCCGGTATGTGTGCGCCTGTGCTTCACCAGGTCGGAGCTTCTTGGGAACTCCTTCCCGCAGAAGCTGCACACGTGAAGGCGGCGGGGTTTCTGGGGCTGGGCCCGGGTGCGGGCTTGCGGGGCCACTGCCCCCGGGCCGAGGAGGTTATGCGGCCTCAGGAGAGTGGAGGGGGACTGCAGCAGGGCCTGCTCACTCCGGTGGGTGCGGAGGTGTTTGACGCGGGCCGAGCTGTCAGCGAAGCTCTTGCCGCACTCGGGGCAGAGGTAGGGCTTCTCGCCTGTGTGCACACGGTGGTGCTTCACCAGGTCGGAGGTTCTCCGGAAGCCCTTGCCACATTCGGGGCACTTGTGGGGCTTGTCACAGGCCAGCGGAGGCGGGGGCTCGCCAGCCTGCGGGACTCCGGGCTCTGGCTCCAGGCTAGGGAGGCCAAAAGGCCCCTCACCTGAGTGTGAAGGGCTTCGAGGTGTGAGTGGGGGGCTGGTGCCCAGAGGAGCTGGGGGTGGGCTGGAGCTGGGGGGTGGGCTGGGAATCAGGGTGGCCATGGGGTAGCCCGGGAAGCTGAAGTCCTGGGGCTCCATGTGCGTCAGGCGGTGTCGGAGGAGGGTGGAGCTGAGGCTGAAGGTGCGGTCACACTCCGGGCACGCGTGAGGCCGGGCACCCCCGTGGGTGCGGAGGTGCTTGACGCGGGCCGAGCTGTCGGCGAAGCCCTTGCCGCACTCGGGGCACAGGTAGGGCTTCTCGCCCGTGTGGACCCGCAGGTGCTTCACCAGGTCGGAGCCTCGGGCGAATTCCTTGCCACACACGTCGCAGCTGAACGGCTTGGGCCCCAGGTGACTGCGCTGGTGGCTCAGCAGGCTGCAGCTGAGGACAAACCTTTTGCCACAATCGTTGCAGCTGTAGGGTCGGTCCTCCTGGGCCTTGGCGCCCTGTGCGGCTGCCACGGCTGCTTGAGGAAGTGGTGGTGGCGTTGGCGGCGGCGGGCGGCGAGCCACCGTGGGCAGAAGGGGCTGCTCCCCGCGGTGTGTGCGCTGGTGCTTGATGCGGGCGGAACTGTCACCGAAGCCCTTGCCGCAGACCCCGCACTTGTAGGGCTTCTCTCCGGTGTGCGTCCGCTGGTGCTTCACCAGGTCAGAGCTCTGGCGAAAGCTCTTCCCACATTCGCCGCAGATGGTGGGGCGCTCTCCGGCGGGAATCCTAGCCCGAGTCACCTTGGGGGGACCCTGGGCTGGTGGCTGAACTCTGTAGGGCTTTTCCCCACTGTGAGTTCGCTGGTGCTTGATGCGGGCGGAACTATCACCGAAGCCTTTGCCACAGACCCCACACTTGTAGGGCTTCTCCCCCGTGTGGGTCCGGTGGTGCTTCACCAGGTCGGACATCTGCCGGAAGCACTTGCCACACTCCCCACACACTGCGGCCCGGTCACTGCCTTGGCCCCATCGCGGTTCTCCCAGGATCTGGGGGCCACTGTCCTCGCTTTCATCCTTGTCTAGGCCCTCTCTCTCAACCCACAAGTCATCCCACGTCTGGATACCTTCCGTTTTGAGAGAGACATTTCCTACTTCATGATCTGGGCTCAAATCTTCTTCTTCTTCTTCTTCTTCTTCTTCTTTGAATACCACCAAGTCAACTTCAGGTGAGGCATGTTCATACTCATCGGAAGGAGAAATCTCTACCTCCTCACTCCCTAGACCCGGGAAAACAAAAGCAGTGGTCACAAGGATCTCTTACTCAGAATTCCTGGAGCCCTTATCTCGCGTGCCACTTGTTAACAAACAAAATATTTTTTAAATTAAAAAAAATATTTATTCCCTTTTGTTGCCCTTGTTTTATTGTTGTTGTAGTTACTACTGTTGCTGTTGGATAGGACAGAGAACAAACGGAGAGGAGGGGAAGACAGAGGGGGAGAGGCTAGACACCTGCAGACTTGCTTTACCGCTTGTGAAGCGACCCCCTTGCAGGTAGGGAGCTCAAACCAGGATCCTTATGCCGGTACTTGTGCTTTGAGACACATGCACTTAACCTGCTGCGCTACTGCCTGACTCCCAATAAACAAAATATTTAGGACTGGAGCAGACAGTGGTGCGTCAAGCATACATAATACTAAGTGCAAGAACCAGCACAAAGATCTGGGTTCAAAATCTTGGCTCCCCACCCGCAGGGGAATGCTTCACAAGTGGTGAAGCAAGGTCTGCACGCAGGTCTACCTTTCTCTCTCCCTATCTCCCACTCTTCTCAGTTTCTCTCTGTCCTATCCAATAAAACAGACTAAAAAAGGCCAGCAGAAGCAGTGGATTTGTAGTGCTGGCACTGAGCCCCAGTGGTAACCCTGGGGGCAAAAAAGAAAGGAAAAATGGGAGTCGGGCGGAAGCGCAGTGGGTTAAGCACATGTGGCAAAGTGCAAGGACCAGCATAAGGATCCCGGTTCGAGCCCCCGGCTCCCCACCTGCAGAGGAGTCACTTCACTTCTCTCCCCGTCTTCCCTCCTCTCTCCATTTCTCTCTGTCCTATCTAACAATGACATCAATAACAACAATAATAACTACAACAATGAAAAACAAGGACAACAAAAGGGATAAATAAAAATATTAATATATATTATATATACATAAAAGGAAAATGTGAACATGTATAGAATTTGTGACTTAAAAGTGCTAGCTCACCTGGAAGGGTAGGTTGGAAACCTAGAACCACGCTGGAGGTGTTATGACAACCAGGCTGTGGTCTTTCTACCTCTATCAAAAGGAAAAGTTGCCTAGGTGCCTAGGAGAAATGACATAATGGTTCTGCAAAAAGACTTTCACTTAGGAGACTGAGGTTCCAGGTTGAATCCTCAACATCACTGCAAGTCACATTTTAGCAGTGCTAGTCAGTAAGATGTGAGGCCACAACCTCCTGAGAAAAGTGAAATTAAAAGTAAGCCTGGGGCAGCCAGGGGGTAGCGCAGCAGCGGGTTAAGCACACGTGGCGCAATGCACAAGAGCCTGCGTAAGGAGCCTGGTTCAAGCCCCCAGCTCCCCACCTGTAGGAGAGTCGCTTCACAGGTGATGAAGCAAGTCTGCAGGTGTCTATCTGTCTCTCCCCTTCTGTCTTCCCCTCCTCTCTCCACTTCTCTCTGTCCTATCCAACAATAACAGCAGCAATAACAACAACAATAACTACAACAACAATAATGGCAAGGGCAACAAAAGGGGGAAAATAGATAACAAATAAAAAAAAAAGTAAGCTTGGGAGGCCTAGGGAGACAACATAATGGGTATGCAAAAAGACTTTCAGGCCCAAGGCCTGAAAATTCCCAGATTTAATCCCCAGCACAACCATAAACTGGAGCTGAGCAGGAATCTGACTTGGGGGGGTGGGGGGCAAAAGCAAAGAATAAACATGTAGTTCAGGAAGTCAAACCCAGGGCCTCAGACATACAAACCCTGCACATCATCCACTGAGCTTCCTTTCTTTTCTTTCTTTTTGGGCTTCCAGAGTTATTGCTGGGGCTCGGTGCCTGCACTACGAATGCACTGCTCCTGGAGGCCATTTTTCCCCTTTTGTTGCTCTTGTTATTATTACAGTGGAGGAGAGAAAGAAGACACCTGCAGACCTGCTTCATCACTTGTGAAGTGACCCCTCTACAGGTGGGGAGCTGGAGCCTGAACGGGGATCCTTGTGCTGGTCCTTGGGAGCCACCTGTGCTTAACCTGCTGCACTACCACCCGACCTCCTAAGCTACCTTTCTTGCCTGACAATAACTTCCTTTTACAGTGCCTTTTTCTTTTTTTAAATCAGAGCACTGCTCAGCCCTGGTTTATGGTGGTGCGGGGGATCAAACCTGGGACTTTGAAGCCTCAGGCATGAAAGTTTCTTTGCATAACCATTATACTACCTAATCCCCCCAAAGGTGCCTTTTATCTTTTTTTTTTTTTTTAACCAGAGCACTGCTCAGCTCTGGTTTATGGAGCTGTGGGGGACTGAACCTGGGACTTGAGAGCCTCAGGCATGAAAGTCTCTTTGCATAACCATTATGCTATACCCGCCCCCAACTTTTTCTTTTTTAACCAGAGCTTTGCTCAGCTGTGTCTTATGGTGTGTAGGGATTGAACCTGGGAGCCTCAGACATAAGTCTTACTGCATAACCATTATGCTACTTCCTCTGCCCAATACTGATTATTTTATTTTAGTTACAGAGCTCGTCAGCTCTGGTTTTATGGTGGTGCAGGGGATAGAACCTGGGACTTGAGGAGCCTCAGTCATGAGAGGCTGTTTGCATAACCATTATTCTATCTACCCTCTACCCCTGATTATTTTAAATGAGTAACAGCAGGAAATTCTATGGCCTTCCTCTTTGGTTCTCCCTAGAAACAAGAAATAAATATGTAAAACATGCTCTCCTTCATAGCATTTTTTAAAATATATTTTTGGGGGACTGGGTGGTGGCACACCTGGTTGAGTTCACATGTTACAATGCACAAGGAGTAGGAAAGACAGCATAATGGTTATCCAAAAGATTTTTTCCATGTTTGAGGTTCATTTCCACAAACAACCATAAGACAGAACTGAACAGGGTGCTCTGGTTAAACAAAACTAAAAGCACAATGCACAAAGACCAGGGTTCAAGTTCCTGGTTCTCACCCACAGGAGAAAATCTTCATGATCAGTGAAGGAGAACTGCAGGTGTCTCTGTCTCACCCCGCCCCACCCCTCTTGATTGGTCTGTATCTGATAAAGAATAGTCTTTTTATTTATTTTTTTTTTTTTTAACCAGAGCACTGCTCAGCTATAGTTTTATGGTGGTGCAGGGGATTGAACTTGGGACTTTGGAGCCTCAGGCATGAGTCTCTCTTTGTATAAGCATTATGCTATCTACTCCGCCCAAGAATAGTCTTTAAAAAATGGGGGGGGGGTGTCGGAAGGATAGCAGAGTAGTTATACACAAAGATTTTCATGCCTGAGGCTATAAAGCCTCAGGTTCAACCCTCCGCACCTGCTGAGCAGTATTCGGTCTCTAATTAAAATATAACATATTAAAAAAAATAATTTGTTTATGAGTCTCACATGAGACATAGAAGACAGAGCCCACTCAGGTACATATATGGTGCTGGGGATTGAACCGGGAACCTCAGGCATGAGAGCCCAATGCTCTATACCAGCTGTACCACTTCTCCAGTTGCTTCATGGGCTCTTTTGAAGAATGAGTGAAAAACATATTTTTTAAAGAAGGCCAGAGCCAGCAGGCAGATAGCTCACCTGGACCGTGCTCCTGCTTTGTCATGTGCACAACCCACCGCACTGGGGGGAGTCTTGGAGGGGAACCTTCCGAGCTGTGGTATCTTTCCTGAAGCGGTGAATCCCCAGCTTCTGAGTAAAGTTAAAAAACAAACAAACAAACAAAAGGGAGTCGGGCGGTAGCACAGCGGTTAAGCGCAGGTGGCGCAAAGCACAATGACTGGCGAAAGGATCCTGGTTCAAGCCCCCGGCTCCCCACCTACAGAGGAGTCAGTTCACAAGCAGTGAAGCAGGTCTGCAGGTGTCTATCTTTCTCTCCCCTTCTCTATCTCCCCCTCCTCTCTCCATTTCTCTGTCCCATCCAACAATGAAGACATCAATAACAACAACAATAATAACTACAACAATAAAACAACAAGGGCAAAAACAAAGGGAAAATGAATAAATTAAAAAAAAACATGATTTACCCCCCCCAGGTGATTAAGTGAAAAATACAGGTTCAACTGAAACTTGGCTACCTTAACTTACCCCAAATAAGTCCCATCTGATGACATTTCTTACGAAACTCACCTTGAATTCTTTTCTGTCCCTCTTACTTTACTTACCACCCACAACTTCCATCTTGCAAATTGCTAAGAAGTCAACTGAGCCTGAGTACCAGTCTTACTGTTCTATCTGCTCTGTGCTCTGTATGCTAAACAAACAGCAGCAAAAAGCAAGAGTCAGCACACCAATGGGGGCACTGTGGCAAGGGGGAAATTTTGGTGCAATGGGGGTCTCTCTCTCTCATTCTGAATATCTGAAAAAGTTGACCTGGAACAATAGTCATGAATTCCAGAGGTCCTGGGAGGGAGCGCACACAAGCCAAACCAACAAAACAGCTCGCTTGGCAAATGTCATGTGCATAGATCAGGTTCAAATTCAGTGCCCACTACACCAAAAAAAAAAAAAAAAGCTTCAGTATGGTGCTGTGGTCTCTTCTCACTCTCAGCATTAAAAAAAAAAAAAAAAAAAAAAAAAAAAAAAAAAAAAAAAAACGAAACAAGGGGGTGGACCACCTGGGACATGCTACACTTGAGTGCCCAAGTTACCATGAACAAGTTCAATTTCAAGCCCCTGGTCCTCACCATGCCTGTGGGGGCAGTGGAGGGAAAGTTCACAAATAGTGAAACAGTGCTGCAGGTGTTTTTCTCTTTTCCGTCTTTCTTTCCTTCCTTCTCAATTTCTATCCTATCAAATTTTTAAAAAAATCTCAAAAGTTGGGCAAGTTCAGTCCCTGGCACTAGACTCTCAAGTATGAGGTCTTGAGTTCAATCCCTGGCAGCACATGTATCAGAGCGATGTCTGGTTCTCTCTCTATCATTTCTCATAAACAAATAAAATATTTTTTAAAAAAAATAAGAGAAAAGGGGCAACAGAAATGATAGTCATGCACAAACTGATCCCCAGCAATAAGCCTGGCAGAAAAGAAGGGGTGAGGGGGGGGCCCAAAGGCATGTGCCAGGGTGAGATTCGGGTTCTTTCTTCCACACTGACACTGTCAGATATAAATTAGGTAAACTCGGCTTGGCTCACCTAAATTACCTAAATCAAAACTTTTAAAAGATTCTGGAGTGGAGAAGATATAAGACTTGTATGCTTGAGGCTCCCAGGTGCCAGGCACAACCCCCAGTACTGTGCTGTGGTAAACAAAAAACAAAACAAACAAAAACCTTTAAAGAATTACTTTGTTCTTCCGGTCCTTCAGAGGTTAACTGCCTCTTTGTCTAAAAGCTGGGGGGATGGGGAAGGCACCAGGTGGTGGTGCACCTGGTTGAGCACACAGGTGTGCTAGGACCTGGGTTGGTGCCTCTGCTCCCTAATGCAGGGGAAAGCTTCATTAACTGTGAAGTACTGCAGGTATCTCTCTTTTCCCTCCCCCTTCCAATTTCTTTCTGTCCTAGGAAATGAAGAGGGGAAAAAAAGGGTGGGGTGTGAAATGGCCAGCAATAACTGGATTCATCGTGCAGGGACTGAGCCCCAGCAATAACCCTGGTAGCAATAAAATAGTAAACAAGATAAAAGAATATAGCACACAAATAAAAGCTGTACAGGGGGCAGGGGAAATAGCATAATGATCATGCAAACAACCCTCCTGAACCCAGGTTTGAATTTTTTTGTTTTTTGTTTGTTTACCAGAGCACACTCACTGCTCAGCTCTGGCTGATGGTTGTGCAGGATTGAACCTGGGACTTCCGAGCCTCTGGCATGAGCCTCTTTGCAGAACGATTATGTTATCTACTCTCACTCACGCTAACCCAGGTTCAGATTCAGTCCCCACCTCCACCACAAGCCAGAGCTTAGAAGTGCTCTGGTAAAAGGAATCAACAGGAAAAAAAAAAAAAAGAAAAGCTGTACAGGGCCCGGGAGGTAGCTCATGCCAATGAAGTGCCTTTGGCCACCACATGGGAGTACCATGGAAAAGGGGAGCTTCAAGAGTGTTGGAGCACTGCAGTGATCTCTCTTTCTCTAACCCTATTTTTAAAAAGAAAAAGGTTGCTTGGCAAGTGACACAGTGGATAATGCTGGATTCACAGCCATCAAGTCCTGGATTTGATCCCGGGCACAACAGTGAGAAGAAGCTGGTTCTTTTCCTTCTCTATATTGATCACAAATTTTAAAAAGGGAAAAAAAAAAAAAAAGAACCCTGGCAGCAAAATAAATGGGCTGTTTTGGTCATTCACCAGGTTCTATAGCTTATGGACCTCCCTCCGGGCAAAAATTAAGTTTTCCTTTGCCTTACTAACCAATCAATTGTTGGATCAGCCAGAAGACCCAGATGTGGCAATAAAGGAGAGATTCTCCCCCCCAAAAAAAAAAAAAAAAACACGATTAGACCCAGAAAACACCCCCATGAGGCAATACTTTTTTTTTTTTTTACTAACCGCCACCATTCATGGAGACTCAAAGAATGTAAGTCACTTGTTCAAGGTTAAAAAGGTTAGAAAGTAGCAAAGCCAGGTTTTTACCGTAGGTCTGCGTGATTCCCAAGCCTGAAATACTTGTTACAATGTATGATCTCTATTTGAAAAACCTGGTTTGTGTTATTTCCATTTTATCTTTCCGTGTCAACCCATTCTGTGAATTGCTTTAGTCCCGCTCTCCGTAGCTAAGAGGACCCGGGCTCTCACGCTCACACACACACATCTGTCCCTCAGGAGGCTCAGGGTTGGTGAGAGAGATGAGATAAAGCACAAATCATTGTAATTATGGCTTCAGAACAACTGCGCTATCGCTGAGAGATAAGAAATAAGACTATAGGGGCAGGCAGTCACAGGCGGGGAGGAGCGGGAGATAAAAGCTTGCAAAGGGAGGCTGGAGCTGGACGAGGCATGAGAGGTCTGGCTGGAGCAGAGGGGAGCTAGGCAAGTTTTTTTTTTTTTTTTTTTTGGGGGGAGAGAGCAAGCAAACAGGGCTGGACATGGGTCAGTCGGAGCGCACCTTTAGAGAGAAAAGGCGGAGGGGAGGGTATCGCAATTGCCCCAGGAGCCCTGGCGAGGCCCGAAGTCAGGCAGGGGCGGCGCGGCGGGAAGGGCGAGAGTCCTTGAGTCCTCCCCCCCACCCCGGGCCCGGCGCCCAGTGGGTGCTCCCCAAGCCCGGCTGCCAGCCTCGCTCTCGGCCTCCCTGCCCCCTCCCTGCAGCGGAGTCCATGTCCGCCTTTCCTGGGCCCCGGCCAGGCCGAGCTCGGCCTCCGCAGCCCGGCCGCGACCTGCCCATGGCGGCCCCCGCCGCGGCCTCACCTGCGCCGGCGCCGCTCAACCGCTCCCTGTCGTCCGGGCCGCGGAGCTCCGGCTCCCAAGGCTCCACCACGCGCTCCATCGCCGGCACGCGCCCTGGGCGGGGGACACACACGCCGCGGTCAGGCTGCCATGTGCGGCCCGCCGCCCTGCCGCTGCCCTCTGCCGGCCGCCCCTGCCCGGGGTGCGGCTCCCGCGCCCCCCCGCCCGCCCGCCCGCCCCCACGCTCGCCCTGCACCTGCCGCGCCCTCAGGCCCGCCGCCGCCCCGGGCCCGCGGCCTCCTCTGCGCCTCCGGACGCGGCTGCCCAAGCCGCCGGCGGCTCCCAGCTGCGGGCTCCACAGCAGACTGGGAGGGGGCTCGGGTCGGCGTCCCGGGGGCGGCCGCGGGGGCGGGGACGGGAAGCGGAAGGAAGCTGCGCGCCGGGCCGCTCTAGGACGCTGGAGGAGCGGCTCGCAGGCCCGCGGGCCGGCCGGACCTCCGGGCTCGCGGGCGGGCGGGCAGGCTCCTCTTGGCCGCGGCTCGCGGCCCGAACTCGGTGGTATTAACCGTGTGCCTCCTGGGCCGGCGCTGGCGCGGCTACGATGGCCGAGGGTGCTCCCCAGGGGTGGTGGCTGCCGGCCCCCCGCGCCGACTCCTGCCCGGCCGGGAGAGACAAAGAGAGACCTCAGGGCCGACCCAGGGAAAGGGGTGGGGAGAGACCGAGGCAGACAAAGGGCTGCGGAGGGCGGCGGGGACCCCAGACGGGGCGGGGCGGGGAGACCGGAAACAAAGCGCGGCGGGGCGCGGAGGGCCGGGGCCTGCGGGCGTGGGGGCTGGGCGGCGGGGGCGAGGGAGGCCCGAGCGGGGCCCGGGGCGCGGAGGGCCGGGCGGAGGCGGGAGCCGCAGTCATCTCCGAGCTCCGGGTCCGGGCATAAAAGGCCGAGAGAGATGGCGGCCGCCCCACAGTCGTCAGAGACAAAGAGATGGAGAGAGAGATAAGAGAGGCGGCTGTGAAGTGGTGGGCGCGGAGGCCGGAGCTTTAAGAAGAGGCAGGGAGCCGAGAGAGAGGGTTCCAGAAGGCGAGCAACAAAAGACAATGGAGCAGGCAGAGACAAAGAGACACGAGACACGAACCAGTCGGTGGGGTGACCAGGCACTGGCCGGCCGCACCACAAAGGCCAAGCCCAGGGAGAGGCTGAAACCTTAAACCCTGTTTTCCTGCTTGGCGGGGCCCCCTGCCGGGGCCGGGATCCGGGAGCCCCGGGGGCCAATCCCCAGTTTCTGTGCTCCAGCTTGCCTGTGCAGAGGGAGTTCCTGTTAGTTCCCTAGGACTGGGGGGAGGGGGGTGCAAGCTCTGGGTGTGAAGTCACATTTGTTAGCACCTCCCTGTTAAGCCCATAGTTTGGGAGAAAGAGAAAACACTACTTAGATTTGTCCTTGGGTTCTAGCAGTTTAAAGGGGCAAACACTGGATGAGACATTGGACTCTCAAGCATAAAGTCCCAAGATCAGTCCCTGCTTTCGCATGTGCCAGAATGATGGCTTTGTTTCTCTCTCTCCTCCTGTGTCTCTCTGTAATAAATATGTATTCTGGGAGTCCGGCGGTAGCGCAGCGGGTTAAATTTAGCGCACGTGGTGCAAAGCGCAGGGACAGACACAAGGATCCCGGTTCGAGCCCCCAGCTCCCCACCTGCAAGGGCGTCGCTTCACAGGCGGTGAAGCAGGTCTGCGAGTGTGTGTCTTTCTCTCCCCCTCTCTGTCTTCCCCTCCTCTCTCCACTTCTCTCTGTCCTATCCAACAACGACATCAATAACAACAATAACTACAACAATAAAACAAGGGCAACAAAAGGGAATAAAATATAAAAATAAATTTAAAAAAACAAGGGCAACAAAAGGGAATAAAAAATTAAAAATAAATATTCTAAAAGTTATTTATTGGTGGCCCATGAGATAACGTACTTACCTTGCCATAGGTGCCTCCCAGGTTCCAGTCTGGTCCCCATCACACTGGAGACAGCTTTGTTGTGGTGGTCTCTGTTATACTCTACCTCTTTATTTTTATCTAAAGAAAACTAAATGTGTATTTCTGGGGCTGGGAGACAGCATAATAGTTAATGCAAAAAACTTTGATGCCTGAGAGTCTATGCTCCCAGGTTCAATTCCCAGCACCAACATAAGTCAGCTGAGCAGTGCTCTGTTCTCTCTGTACCTCTCATTAAAAAATACATAATTTATTCATGAGAGAGATAGAGAGGAGAGAAAACAGGGCTGGGCGGTGGCACGAGTCCAAGGACCAAGGTTCAAACCCCCATCTTCACCTGTAGGAGAGAAGCTGCAGGAGTGGTGAAGCAGTGCTGCAGGTGTCTCCTCTCCTCTCTCTTGCTCCACTTCCGCATTCATTCTCCATTTCTCTCTGCCCTATCCAATAAATAATTTAAAAAGAAGAGAGAACCAGGGCATCCTTCTGACACATGTGATGTCTGGGATTGAACTCAGGACTTACTGCTTATAAATCCATCTCTCTAGCTTCTATGCCACCTTCCCGGCCACAAATATTTACCTAAGTGGTCCAGAAGGTGGCACAGTGGATAAAGCATTGGCCCCTCAAGCATGAGATCCCAAGTTCAGTCCTCAGCAGCACATGTACGAGAGTGATGCCCGATTCTCTCTTTCCTGCTATCTTTCTCATTAATGAACTAGACACAGAGCAAACCCTGGGTCAGAGAGACACCTTTATCTTTATTTACTTATTGGATGCAGACAATCAGAAATGAAGAGGGAAGGGGAAGGTAAAAAGGAAGAGAGAGAGACACCTGCAGCATGGCTTCACTCTCAAAGCTTTCCTCTTGCAGCTGGGGTCGGGAGCTTGAACTTCAGTTCTTTCTCAATGTGACCGTAACATATGCTCAACCAGATGTGCCACCACCTAGCCCCTCTTCATTTCTTCTTTTCACCAGGGTACTGCACAAGGCCAGTTAGTGATGGTGCTAAACACTGAACCTGGGACTTAAGAGCCTCAGGCATGAAAGTCTTTGGCATCACCAGTGTGCTATCTGCTCCTTCCCTTTGCTCGCTTCTTCTCCCCCCGCTTTTTTTTATTATTATTATTCCTGTTTGTTGCCTTGTTTTATTGTTGTAGTTATTACTGTTGTCGTCGTCGGATAGGACAGAGAGAAATGGAAGACTGGAATGGACAGAGAGGAAGGGAAGACTGAGAGGAGGAGAGAAAGACACCTGCCGACGTGCTTCACCGCCTATAAAGTGACTCCCCTGCAGGTGGGGATGGGGGCTCGAACCGGGATCCTTAAGCCTGTCCTTGCGCTTTGCGCCATGTGTGCTTAACCCGCTGCGCTACCGCCCGACTCCTTTTGTTTTTTCTTTTTGCCTCCAGGGTTATCCCTGGGGCTCAGTGCTAGTGCTATGAATCCACTGCTCCTGGTGGCCATTTTATCCATTTTATTGGATAAGATTGAAAAATTGAAGATAGGGAGAGAGAAGGATAGACACCTGCAGACCTGCTTCACTGCTTATGAAATGACCCCCCCCCCTCGCAGGGGGGGAGCCAGTGACCAGCATCCTTGCACAGGTCCTTGTGCTTCATATTGATGTGCAATTAACCCAGTGTGACACTGCCCAGCCCCACCTCCCTCACCAGAACACTGCTCAACTCAGGTTTACAGTGGTTCTGGGGGATGAACTAGGGACCTTGGGGTCTTTTTACATAACCTTTATGTAAATAGTTCTTTTTAAAATATTTTTTTAAATATTTATTTGTTCCCTTTTGTTGCCTTGTTTTATTGTTATAATGTTATAATCACTGATACTGTCGTTGTTGGATAGGACAGAGAGAAATGGAGAGAGGTGGGGAAAACAGAGGGGGAGAGAAAGACAGACACCTGCAGACCTGCTTCACCGCCTGTGAAGTGACACCCCCCCCCCCCCGCAGGTGGGGAGCTGGGGGCTCAAACCAGGATCCTTAACACGTAACACAGGTCCTTGCGCTTTGCACCACGTGCGCATAACCCGCTGTGCTACCACCCAACTCCAGTAAATAGTTCTTTTCTAGGCCCTTCAGTTGCAGTGTTCACTACTCTGAAACCAATGAAAAACAACAAGGGCAACAAAAGGGAAAATAAATATATATATACTTTAAAAAGTCTTTTGTAGAGCCATTATGCTGTCTCTGCCAGTCTGGCAGCATTAGGATTGAGCCCCAGCCCTGACACTACATGAGAGATAATATGGCACCAGAAGAAGCTCCACTGCTGTGGTATCACTCTCTGTCTTTCCATCTCACTATCTGAATGAAAAAGCAGCCCTCTGTGGTCTGGGAGGTGGCACAGTGGTAAAGCTCTGGACTCTCAGTGGTCGGGCTGTATTGCAGCGGGTTAAGCACACATGGCACAAAACCCAAGGACCAATGAAAGGATCCCAGTGCATGCAAGCCCCCGGCTCCCCGTCCGCAGGGGAGTCGGTCGCTTCACAAGCAGTGAAGCAGGTAAACAGGTGTCTATCTTTCTCTCCCCCTCTGTCTTCCCCTCCTTTCTCTATTTCTCTCTGTCCGATTCAGCAACAACAACATCAATAACAACAATAATAACCACAACAATGATAAAAAAAAAAAACAAGGGCAACAAAAAGGGAAATAAATAAAATATTAAAAAAAAAAAAGCTTTGGACTCTCAAGCACAAGGTCCTGAGTTTGATCGCCAGCAGCACATGTACCAGAATGATGTCTCCTCCTATTTTTCTCATAAATAAAGAAAATCTTAAAAAAAAAAAGGGGGGGAGTTGGGCGGTAGCACAGCAGGTTAAGCACACATGGCTCAAAGCACAAGGACCGGCTTAAGGATCCCGGTTTGAGCCCCTGGCTTCCTACCTGCAGGGGAGTCGCTTCACAGGCAGTGAAGCAGGTCTGCAGGTGTCTGTCTTTCTCTCCCTCTCTCTGTCTTCTCCTCCTCTCTCCATTTCTCTGTCCTATCCAACAACGACATAAATAACTACAACAATAAAACAACAAAGGCAAAAGGGAATAAATAAAGAAAAAGCAGCCCTCTGCAGTGAAATTCTACATGCTTGCGACCTGAGATCTAGGGGAAAATTTTTTTTCATTTTGTAAACCTACTAGCTGGGAAGTGAGATTCCTTAGTCTGGCTGGGGAGATACTAGTGAATGGTTCTGCAAAAGACTTTCATTCCTGAAGCTCTAAAATCCCAAGTTCAATTCCATTCACCACTATAAGCAAGAAAGGAACAGTGACAACAAGGGCAACAAAAGGGAATAAATAAATAAATAATAAATATTTAAAAAAAAAAGGAACAGTGTTCTGGTAGTGTGTGTGTGTGTGTGTGTTTATATCTTTTTAATTTTTTTTAAATATTTATTTATTCCCTTTTGTTGCCCTTGTTTTATTGTTGTAGTTATTACTGATGTCATTGTTGTTGGATAAGACAAAGAGAAATGGAGAGAGGAGGGGAAGACAGAGAGGGGGAGAGAAAGAGAAACACCTGCAGACCTGCTTCACTGCCTGTGAAGTGACTCCCCTGCAGGTGGAGAGCCGGGGGTTCGAACTAGGATCCTTATGCCGCTCTTTGCGCTTAACCTGCTGTGCTACCATGGACTCCCTATCTTTTAAAGTTTTTTTATTGGGGCAGAGGGTAGGTAGCATAATGGTATGCAAAACAGATTCTCATGCCTGAGGCTCCAAAGTGCCAGGTTCAATCCCCTGCACCACTATAAGCCAGAGCTCAACAGTGCTCTGGTTAAAAAAAAATTAATAAATAAAATAAAAAAATTTTATTATCCTTATTTATTTATTGCATAGAAACAGCCATAAATCGGGAGGGAAGAGGATGGTAAAAAGGGAGAGAGACAGACTTCTGCAACACTGTTTCACCACTTGCAAACCTTTCCCCCTGCAGGTGGGAACCAGGGGCTTGAACGCAGGTCCTTGTGCACTTTAACATGTGCATTCAACCAGGTGCACTACCACCTGGCCCCTGCATCTCTCTTTCAAAAACAAAGTGCAAGGATCAGCATAAGGATCCCCACCTGCAGGGGAGTGGCTTCCCAGATGGTGAAGCTGGTCTGCAGGTGTTTGTCTTTCTCTCCTCCTCTTTGTCTTTCCCTACTCTCTGGATTTCTCTCTGTCCTATCCAACAACAGTGATATCAGTAGCAACAATAATAATAACCACAACAATGATAAGACAACAAGGGCAACAAAAGGGAAATAGCCTCCAGGAGCAGTGGATTCGTGGTGCAGGCACTGAGTCCCAGCAATAACCCTGGAGGCCCAAACAAAACGAAAACAAAAAACCAAACATAAGAGTCCGGCGGTAGCGCAGCGAGTTAAGCACACATGGTGCAAAGTGCAAGGACTGGATAAGGATCCCAGTTCGAGCCCCCGGCTCCCCACCTGCAGGGGAGTCGCTTCACAGGCGGTGAAGCAGGCCTGCAGGTGTCTTTCTCTCCCCCTCTCTGTCTTCCCCTCCTCTCTCCATTTCTCTCTGTCCTATCCAACAACAATAATAACTGCAACACAAAAGGGGGGGGCGGTCAGTGGCGCAGCGGGTTGGGCGCAAATGGTGAAAAGCGCAGGGACGGGTGTGGGTATCCCAGTTCGAGCCCCTGGTTCCCCACCTGCAGGGAGGGTCGCTTCACAGGCAGTGAAGCAGGTCTGCAGGTGTCTATCTTTCTCTCCCCCTCTCTGTCTTCCCCTCCTCTCTCCATTTCTCTCTGTCCTATCCAACAACGACAACAATAACAAGAACAGCAGTAATAACCACAACAAAGATAAACAACAAGGGCAACAAAAGGAGAAAAATGGCCTCCAGGAGCAGTGGGTTCGTAGTGCAGGCACCCAGCCTCAGCAATAACTCTGGAGGCGCAAAACAAAAACACAAACAAACAAAAATAAATAAACAAAACAAGCAAACAATAAACCCTGGGGCTGGGCAGTGGCACACCAGGCTGAGTGCACATGTCACCATGTGCAAGAATCAGGGTTCAAGCCCCCAGTCCCCACCTGCAGGGGAGATTCCTGAGCAATGAAACAGTACTAAAGACGCCTACCTTTCCCTTCCCTTCCCTCTCAATTTCTCTCTTGCTATCCAATAAATCAGTTAATTTAAAATATCCTTCAGTGGCTTCATCTCATTTGCTAGAGAAACCAGCCTGCTTCCTTCTTTTCTGCCTGCCTACAGGCGCCCTCTCACTAGAGTGATGGGAGCAATAGTGGGGCTCAGAATAGAGGGGTGCAGAGGGCAGACAATTCCTATAAGGGATATAAACAGTGGAACCCAGAGGTGGGGTAAGCAGGTGTCCTTGGTCCCTATTTCCTCCCACCTCTGGGGGGGTCCCATCTACCCTTCTTGGTCCCCGCCCACCCCCTTGTTTGTCACACTTGACTGACTTCCTGCCCCAGAGGAAGTGGGGAGCTACGGCAGGTGCAGCAGCAGCAGCAGCAGCAGCAGCAGCTCTCAGGGGCCATGGTAAGTCCTTACTCCAGGAGGCCTGCAATCTTGGGGCCCGCAGGAGAACTCACACTAGGTTAACTCCTCTTAGCCCCTGAGCCTGGGTTCTGAGTCGTCCCCCCCCACCCCAGCAGTAGCCTCTTAACACACCCCCCTCCAACCCAGGACAAGGAATATGTGGGTTTTGCCGCCCTTCCCAACCAGCTGCACCGCAAGTCCGTCAAGAAGGGCTTTGACTTCACACTCATGGTGGCAGGTCTGTGGTTTCAAAGAGGGGCCTGGAGTGGATTTCTCAAGAGAAGTTGGCTGTTCCCCCCCAGCTGAGTTGGGCTGTTATCCACAGGGGAGTCTGGACTGGGGAAATCCACCCTCATCAACAGCCTGTTTCTCACCAACCTCTATGAGGACCGGCAGGTGCCAGAGGCTGGCGGTAAGATTCCTCCCCACTGCCTCTGGGCACTGTGCACCCTCCCTGGTCCCTGGACTGCCAGCCTCTCTGTACTCTTATCTGGGGGACTGCATGGTGGGGGAAGCTTTGCCAAGTGTTGGAGCAGTGTGATGTGATATCTCTCTCTTTCCTCCTCTCTGTCTCTCTTAATAATAATAATAATAATAGTAATAAATACAGGGCCAGGTGGTGGTGCACTCACATAAGTGCAAGGACCTGGGTTTAAACTCCTGGTTCCTACCTGCAGTGGGGAAGCTTCCCAAGCAGTGAAGCAGGGCTGCTTCAGTTATCTCTTTTTCTCTCAATTTTTCTCCATTCTATCAAAGAATGGGAAGGAAACAAAAAGGCTACTAGGAGCTGTGACTTCATCATGCAGGCACTGTTCCAAAGATAATCTTGGTGGCAGTGAAACAAAGAAAGAAAAACAAAGTGGGTGGAGCAGCCTGGGAGGTGGTGCAGTGGGTAAAGCACCACACTCCTGATTTTGACCCCTGGCATTGCATGTGCCAGAGTGATGTTCTCTCTTCCTCTCTCCCATTCACTTATCAACCAATAAATAAAATATTGACAAAGAGGGAGGCACTGTGATCCAGAAAGCAGAAACTCATCCAACCTCTGTCCTCCATCTTGTCACCATAGCTCGCCTGACACAAACGCTGACCATAGAACGCCGTGGTGTGGAGATTGAGGAGGGTGGCATTAAGGTGAAGCTGACCCTGGTGGACACGCCTGGTTTTGGGGATTCAGTGGACTGCTCAGACTGGTGAATAGTGGGGGACAGGCCCAGGCCTCCATCCACCAAAAGAGGGGGACTGTTAACTGGGGGAGTCACCCATTTCCTTTGCTCGGAACAAAAGCATCCTGCCCCTACCCAGTGTTCTTGACAGGCCTTGGCTGCCCTGTGACCCCCGACCTCTCCCTCTCCTCAGCTGGCTTCCAGTGGTGTACTTCATTGAGGAGCAATTTGAGCAGTATCTTCGGGATGAGAGTGGCCTCAACCGGAAGAACATCCAGGATTCTCGTGTCCACTGTTGCCTTTACTTCATCTCTCCCTTTGGCCGGGGGTCTGTGTAGAGGGGTACCCCTGAGGGCTGGAACATTGGGGGAGGACTGGGGCTCTGGGAGAGGGTTGGTGCCCCCTAAGGCTGAGCCCTGAAGGCTTTCGGCATACAGGCTGAGGCCCTTGGATATTGCCTTCCTTCAAGCTGTGCATGAGAAGGTCAACATCATCCCGGTCATTGGCAAAGCTGATGCCCTGCTGCCCAAGGAGACCCAGGCTCTCAAGCAAAAGGTGAGGGTGATCTCTGACCTTTGACCCAACTGGAAGCCCCAAGTCCTGGGTAAACCTAAAGCTGTTTTGACTCCTGTGATGGGGGGGGGGGGGAGGGTCTTGGGAGCACATGCTGGCTGGGCTATGAAGGGGGTGTTCTCAGAAAGTGGGCTGGTCAGCAGTCTGAAGGAGCTATGTTTTGGGGTTCAAATTGAATCTCTGGGCTCAGGCTTGTCTGAGGGCAGGTGCCACACATGGGATGACCACAGGTTTCTCTGGCTCAGGTGATTGAAGGTTCCCTGCCCTCTCGGGTCTTCAGAATCTTCACACTGTGTCTACTAAGGGGTTTTCTCTAGGCAGTTAGGGAAATGGCTCAACTGGTAGAGAATCAGACTCTCCTGTCTGAGGCTTCTGGTCTGGCCCCCAGTATAGTGTGTGCTAGAGAGGTGCTGTGGCTTTTCTCTCTCTCTCCTTCTCCTTCTCTGCCTCCTGTGAAAGTCTATCTCATATGTGATCAGTACAAATATGTCTTTAAATTTTTTTTTGCCTCCAGGGTTATTGCTGGGGCTCGGTGCCTGCACCACAAATCCACTGATAACCTGTGCACTCAACCAGGTGTACTACCACCCAACCTCCTATATATATCTTTTTTTCTTATTTATTGATCAATTTATTTATTTATTGCTAGAACACTGCTCAGCTCTGGCTGATGGTGGTGGTGGGGATTTGACCTTAGAGCTTCAGGTATAAAAGTCATTTTGTGTAACCATTATGTTGTCACCCTAGCCCCCAAAATAATTCTTTTTAATATTTATTTATTTATTCCCTTTTGTTGCCCTTGTTGTTTTATTTTTGTAGCTATTATTGTTATTGATGTCACTGTTGTTGGATAGGACAGGGAGAAATGGAAAGAGGTGGGGAAGACAGAGAGGGGGAGAGAAAGACAGACACCTGCAGACCTGTTTCACCACCTGTGAAACAACTCCCCTGCAGGTGGGGAGCCAGGCGCTCGAACCGGGATCCTTACACCAGTCACTGACTTTGTGCCACCTGCGCTTAACCACTGCACTACCGCCCAACTCCCCCTAAATAATTTTAAAGATAACTTTTTTATATGTATTCATTTTATTTTTAAGTTTTATTTATTTTAAACATTTATTTATTTTAAATATTTATTTATTCAATTTCGTTACCCTTATTGTTTTATTGTTGTAGCTATTATTATTGTTATTGATGTCATTGTTGTTGGATAGGACAGAGAGAAATGGAGAGGAGGGGAGACAGAGAGGGAGAGAGAAAGATAGACACCTGCAGACCTGCTTCACTGCCTGTGAAGCGACTCCCCTGCAGGTGGGGAGCTGGGGGCTCGAATCAGGATCCTTGCGTTTTGTGCCATGTGCGCTTAACCCACTGTACTATCATCCGACTCCCTTATTTATTTATTTTATTGGATAGGACAGAGAAATTGAGAGGGGAGGGGGAATTAGAAAGGGAGAGAGGCAGAGAGATACCTGCAGCCCTGCTTTACCACTCGTGAAGCTTCCACCCTGCAGGTTGGGAGTAGAGGCTTGAACCAGTGTCTTCATGCATGTGTCCAGCCCCTGTCTCAGTTTTTTTTTTTTTAATCTTTATTTGATAGAGACAGCCAGAAATTGAGATGGAAGGAGAGAGACTCAGACAGAGAGATACCTACAGCGCTGCTTCACTACTCTTTTTAAAAATACATACTTATTCCCCTTTGTTGCCCTTGTTGTTTTATTGTAGTTATTATTGTTGTTATTGATGTCATTATTGTTGGATAGGACAGAGAGAAATGGAGAGTGGAGGGGAAGACAGAGAGGGAGAGAGAAGGATAGACACCTGCACCCTGCTTCTCCACTCCTGAAACAATTGCCCTGCAGGTGGGGAGCCAGGGACTCGAACCAGGATCCTTATTCTGGTCCTTGCACTTTGCGCCACCCTGCACTTAACCCGCTGTGCTACCACCTGACTCCTGCTTCACTACTCTTGAGGCTTTCCCCCCCTGCAGGTCAGGACCAGGGGCTTGAACCCTGGTTCTTGCACACTGTAATATGTGCACTCAGCCTGGAGCACCATGCCACCACCTGGCCCCCATCTATGTCTTTGTCTCACTGTCTTGCAGTCTCACATGTCACATGACATCTTACATGTCGTCTCTTACCAACCCTTTCTGCCTCTTGTGTCTTCCTGTCTCGTGTGTCTTCCTCTGGCTGGGTCTGGGTAAGATCTGACATTGCTGACATCTGTGTTTCTCAAAATCTCTATGTCTTCTCCAAGATACGGGACCAGTTGAGAGAGGAGGAGATCAACATCTACCAGTTCCCTGACTGTGACTCTGATGAGGATGAGGACTTCAAGAGGCAGGATGCTGAGATGAAGGTGCAGAGGAAAACGGGCTGCATGGGAGGCCCCAAGCCGCAGATGTGGGAGTGCAAGCCTGACTATTGTGACCACGAGGGGCCCACAGTCATCCCTGACTCCTCTGCTCTAGGAAAGCATTCCTTTCGCGGTTGTGGGCTCCTGTGATGTCGTGGGGGCTGGAGGGCCCCGACCAGTGAGAGGACGCCGCTACTCCTGGGGTACAGTGGAGGGTGAGTAAGGCACGTGCTGGGAGGCCAGCAGGGAGTCCGGCCCCCCCGCAGAGGCGCCCACCCCCCCAGTCAACTGCACCCAAGGCGTGACGTTGGGCCTGCTGACTGGGGAGCTTGCCCTGGAGCCTAGGTAGAAGTCAGGGCAGCGAGCGGCCTAATGCTCTCCGGCTCGCCCCCTAGTGGAGAATCCACTTCACTGCGACTTCCTGAATCTGCGAAGGATGCTGGTGCAAACGCACCTGCAGGACCTGAAGGAGGTGACGCACGATGTGCTGTACGAGGGCTACCGGGCCCGCTGTCTGCAGAGCCTGGCGCGGCCAGGTGCGCGGGATCGGGCCAGCCGGAGGTGAGAGCCAGAGCCCACCCACCCTCCGCCCCATCTACGCCTCGCTCTGGGCGTCTTTCCCCATCTTCAGGCCCGAACCTCCGGCCTCCAGACAGTTCTGCCTCCTACACCCCCACCTCAACCTTGGCGGGTGCCGCCCTTGATTTGCTTTCTGTCCCCTTTCCCCCGCCCGTTAGCAAGCTCTCCCGCCAGAGCGCCACAGAGATCCCGCTACCCATGCTGCCTCTAGCCGAGACGGAGAAGCTGATCCGAGAAAAAGACGAAGAGGTGAGCCAGCACCTCGCTACTCCACATCCCCGTTCCCAGTCAAGACCCCGGCCCTCCCCGAAACCCCTGTCTGGCCTCGCCCTGTCCCACCCTCCGCAACCCTGCCACCCCCACCTTTCAGCTACGCCGCATGCAAGAGATGCTGGAGAAGATGCAAGCCCAGATGCAGCAGAGCCAGATTCCCGGCGAACAGTCGGACGCTCTTTGAGGTCCCCGCCCGGGTGAGCTTTACCTCGACTCCGCCTTCAGTCGGTCTCGCGTCCAATCCCCGAGCCCCAGGCTGCCCAGCGCCAGATCGCCGAGCTCATCCTGAAGGCCCGCCCTGGCTCCCGGTTCTCGGGCTGACAAGGTCTCCCAGACTCCCGAGAGAAGACCCGCCCACTGACCCGCCCACACTGACCCGCCCAATCACAGACCCCTACGCAGACACGCCCACAGACCACCCTCCCGACACGCCCGCGTCGATACTGCCCCGCCCACTCGAAAGCCAGAGCTTCCCCCCAGCCCAGACACACCCCGGCCTCCCCCACCCCTAGCCAGCCGACCCTTGTGTTCAATAAATACTCAGTCTCCGAGGTCACACGAGTGCTTTTTTGGGCGGAATGAGTGGCGGGTGTAGCAGGTGGAGCTTCCCGCTGAGCCCAGACCTCTGTTCACCCACCGTCGCTCGCGTTGCAGCCCGGCCTCCCCCCGCCCCCCAACCCTTAACACCAAAGAACCACGAATAAGAAACAAAGACCAATTCCATTTTATTAGGAGTTGGGGCGGGGGATGGCCGAATAAAAAGGCGTCGGTAGCCAGACGCCCATCCGAGAGGGTCCCTCACTCCTGGTCCTTGGCGTCACCGTGTGTGATGACATAGCAGATGTTCTTGTAGTCCACGTTGCCGCCCACGTCGGGGGGGAAGGCCGCCCACATGTTCTTGATCTGCGGAAAGAAATATCCGACAGCTCCCAGGCTGTGCCCCAGCCTCAGCCTGGCGGCTAACCCCGGCCCAACCCCGCTCACCTCTTCGTGGGAGAAGCGGTCACACTGCGTGGTCAGCAGCTCCTCTAAGCTGCAAAGAAGTGACATGCGGTGAGTGTGTGTGCGATTCCTTGCCCCTCCCTCCCACCTCACACCACCACCAAAGTTAATGCCAATTCCATCTCGCCTTAAAAAGAGGGGAGCACTCTGGCTTCTTTGATCTCAGCCTTTCCCACTATTTACTGTGAAGATTAAGCCTTATCGCTCACTTATGCGTTCCTGATTTCTCCCTTGTCCTAGGCAGTGTCTACCCCGTGGTAGGAACTTTAAAAAAATTATTTATTTTATGAGAGAGGACCAGAGCATCATTCTGGCACATACAATGTCAAGGCTCAAACTCAGGAGTTCATGCTTGAGAGCACTGTGCCACTTCCTGGGATTGTCCATGGTAGAAATTTTTATTTTATTTTATTCTATTTTTGCCTCCAGGGTTATCACTGGGGTTTGGTGCCTGCACTACAAATCCACTACTCCTATGGGCCATTTTCACCACTTTTATTGCCCTTGTTGTTACTGTTATTGGATAGGACAGAGAGAAATCGAGAGAGGAGTGGGAGAGAAAGATAGACACCTATAAACCTGCTTCACCACTTGTGAAGCAACCCCCCCCCCACAGGTGGGGAGCCAGGGTCTTGAACCGGGATCTTTACACGAGTCCCTGTGCTCAGTGCCATGTGCGCTTAACTCCCTGTATTACCACCCCACCTCCCGTGGTAGAAATTAAAGGAAGTTTCTTTTTTTTTCCCCCCTCCTCCAGGGTTATTGCTGGGCTCGGTGCCTGCACCATGAATCCACCGCTCCTGGAGGCCATTTTTCCCCCCTTTTGTTGCCCTTGTTGTAGCTTCGTTGTGGTTATTATTATTATTGCCCTTGTTGACACAATCCGTTGTTGGATAGGACAGAGAGAAATGGAGAGAGATGGGGAAGACAGAGAAGGGGAGAGAAAGATAGACACCTGCAGACCTGCTTCGCCGCCTGTGAAGCGACTCCCCTGCAGGTGGGGAGCCGGGCGCTCGAACCGGGATCCTTACGCCGGTCCCTGTGCTTTGCGCCACATGTGCTTAACCCACTGCGCCACCGCCGACCCCCTTAAAGGAAGTTTCTTGTGGGTACAGCTGACCCAGGTCACTTACAATTGCTTTTATTTTATTACATATTTTTTTTTCATTTTTGAAAATTTAATTTATTTATTAATGAGAAAGATAGGAGGAGAGAGAGAGAAACAACCAGATATCACTCTGGTACATGTGCTGCCGGGGATTAAACTCAGAACCTCATGTTTGAGAGTCTAGTGCCTTAGCCACTGCACCACCTCCTGGACCACATATTTTTTCATTTTTGGAAAGATAGTTAAACTGAGAGGGAAGAGGGAGATAGAGGGACCTGCAACTTTGCTTCACTGGAAATGAAGCTTTCCCCCTGCAAGAGGAGACGGGGGGGGGGGGCTTGAACCAGGTTGTACATTGTACTATATGCATTCTAACAGGTGCAGCATCACCGGGTCCCAACTTACAACTGCTTCTTGATGGTGCCCTTGCCCTCAGGGTCCAGGACCTTGAAAGCTCCAGTGATGACATCCTCAGGGTCAGCACCTGGGGGTCAGAAGGCATGTGAGGCTGGAGGAGGGATGCAGGAAGGTTTTGCTTGTGCAGGGCCTGTGATGGGAACCTGGATGCTTCCTTCACCTTTGAGCTTCTCCCCAAACATTGTCAGGAAGACCGTGAAGTTGATGGGACCACTGGCTTCCTTCATCATGGCGTCCAGCTCCTCATTCTTCACGTTGAGGCGGCCTTTTGGGTAGGGGAGGAAAAGGCTGGAGTGGGGGTCCCTGACATATGTGCTACAGAAAACTCACCCCCACCCCACCCTCTCGCCATCTGGGCAAAATGAGACTCAGGGTGGAGACGGCAGGGCAATGACTTCACAGGGGGTGGGGTTCCCAAGACTTTTTTGGGGGGCTCACCCATGGCGGCGAAGGTGTCCCGCAAGTCTTCCTTGTCAATGATCCCATCCCGGTTCTGGTCAATCACTGTGAAGGCCTGTGGAAGTAGAGGCCAGGAGGGGCAACCCCCCCACCCCCACCATGGCCAGGCTTCAGCAGGCATATTCTGGCATCCAGCCACCTGTCCTCTGTGACCCCAGCAGGGAACTCTAAACCCTTTCCCTCCCTCCCCTCCCCCACCTCCAACAGGTGCACATTCCAGGGAGAGGGTGTGTGGGGAGGG
The DNA here is from genome assembly GCF_950295315.1 of Erinaceus europaeus. Lineage (NCBI taxonomy): Eukaryota > Metazoa > Chordata > Mammalia > Eulipotyphla > Erinaceidae > Erinaceus > Erinaceus europaeus. The sequence goes on along the minus strand of NC_080176.1, from coordinate 18,822,191 downwards.
AGTGATAGCATGAGTCTCTGGTCGTCTCTGTCTCCTGCCTGCGAAGCCAGCCCGGCAAAAAATGACAGGTCAGCTTTCAGTCTCCCCTCTGCCTTCACTCACCTCCTTGAACTCCTGGATCTGGGTTTGGTCAAACATGGAGAAGACACTGGAGCTTCCGCCCTCTGCAGCTGCCCTGCGCTTGGCCTTCTTGGGTGCCTGCGGAGTGTGAGGGGTGGGCAGAGGAGTCCATGGGCCAGTTCCTACTCTTTTGGGAGGCAGTGGGTTAGAGTCAGGGTTCTTTGAACCCATTCTTTTAAAGCAACTCTTCTGCTTTTTGTTCTCCCAATTCCTATCTGTTGTCCTTGAAGTTCCTTCCCTCCATCCTACCCAACAAGTGAAAGATTCCTCCTTTTCTGGGCACCCTGAGCCTGCCTCTGAGTCCCAGCCTCACTTTGTGGCCCATTCATTCATCATATGTGGACTTTTTTCTCAGTTATAAAATGAGAGCAGGGTGACCTGGGAGATGGTGCAGTGGGTAAAGCGTTGGACTCTCAAGTATGAGGTCCTGAGTTTGATCCCTGGCATAAGGCACAGAATGATGGCCTGGGTCTCTCTTATTAATACATTTTTAAAAACAGGGGCTCTTCATTGAGTGCACGTGTTATGCACAAGGACCTGCATTCAGGCCCCTGGTCCCCACCTGCAGAGGGAAAGCTTCATGAGCAGTGAGGCAGTACTACAAGTGTCTCTCAGCCTTTCTACCTCTCTCCCTTCCTGTCCCCCTCAATTTCTCTCTGGCTTGATAATTTTATAATTAAATAAATAAGGAAAAAATGGAAGTGGGAATCCTTGCCTGCCTGGTCCTGGAGGATTTAGCAAGATCTGGAGCCCAGGAAACCAGGGCAATGCTTTTGGAGGGAGGGAACCCTTGAGAAATGAATGTCCTTGTCTGGGACCTTTATACGTGCCCTGTTAATGATCCCAAATATGAAGGGAGATATTCCCCCCCTCTTTGTAACTAGCTGCTTGAGAGACAAGGCTGCCAAGCGTGAGGGGTATGGGCAGGGGCGCAGAGTTCTCACTCACCATAGCTCCGGTCTCCTGGGGACAGATGAGGTGATGGCTCTGGCTAGACAGGAGCGGAAAGTCAGCCTGGGGCGGTCCCTCTGGGGTTATATAGCCCTGCCCCAGAGAGCCCTTAGCATACCAGGGTAACCTTAGCCCTGCCGGTGCCCACCCCAATACCAAAATAGCCCAGTGCAGGGCCTCCTTTCTTGGAGGGCCTCACAGCAGCTGGAGCCCATGGAGGGAGGGAGAGAGAGGGGGAAAGAGAGGGAGGGAGGAGGGGGCCAGGACTCTTGGGATACTGGGCTCCAGGCAGGGGCAGGAAAGGATGTTCCTTCTTCCCAAAAGGGGCTGGGCTGGAATGTGCTAGAGTTTAGAGAGGGGCTAACTGAGGCACAGACTCATGAGAGGAATGAGCTTGTCCCTAATACCACTTAGTGGAGTGGGCCTAGATTGAAACCTGGTGCATTTATCAAGCACCTCTAATGTGCCACATGTGGGATGAGCTTTGTGGGTATATTTTGGCCACCCTCTCCCTAGTATGGAGCTCAAAGCCAAATGGATGCATGGCACAAGGAAATGGCAGAGTTCAATAGTGGGGGACAGTCACCTGTTGACACCGAAGTCAGAGAGGTTTTTTTTTTTTTTTTTTTTCCCACCAGGGTACTGCTCAGCTCTGGTTTATAGTGGTGTAGGGGACAGAACTCAGGACCTTTGGTGCCTCAGGCATGAAAGTCATTTTGCATAGCCATCATGGAATCACTTCAACACAGCTATTTATTATTATTTTTTAAATTAATTTATTTTCTTTTTTGTTGCCCTTGTTTTTTATTGTTGTTGTTGTTATTATTATTGTTCTTGTTGTTGATGTCGTTGTTAGATAGGCCAGAGAGAAATGGAGAGAGGAGGGGAAGGCAGAGAAGGGGAGAGAAAGATAGACACCTGCAGACCTGCTACACCACATGTGAAACGACAACAACCCCCCATCTTCCGCAGGTGGGGAGCCAGGGGCTCAAACCTGGTGTGCCACCGCCCAGACCAGGCAGACCTCTTTTTTTATTATTATTATTTATTTATTTATCTATTCTGTTTTGTTGCCCTTGTTGTTTTATTGTGGTAGTTATTGATGTCATCGTTGTGGGATAGGACAGAGAGAAATGGAGAGAGGAGGGGAAGACAGAGAGGGGGAGAGAAAGACAGACACCTGCAGACCTGCTTCACCACCTGTGAAGTGACTCCCCTGCAGGTGGGAGCCAGGGGCTTGAACCAAGATCCTTAGGCTGGTCCTTGTGCTTTGCAGCACGTGCGTTTAACCCACTGTGCTACTGCCCAACTCCCAGACCTTTTTTTTAAAAATATTTATTTATTTATTCCCTTTTGTTGCCCCTTTTTATTGTTGTAGCTATTATTGTTGCTGTTATTGATGTCATTGTTGCTGGATAGGACAGAGAGAAATGGAGAGAGGAGGGTAAGACAGAGAAGGGGAGAGAGAGACAGACACCTATACACCTGCTTCACCACCTGTGAAGGAACCCCGATCCTTATGCCGGTCCTTGTGCTTCGTGCCACCTGCGCTTAACCCGCTGCGCTACCGCCTGACTCCCCAGGCACACCTTTTATATCCCCTGTTAGGAGTGGAGCTGGGTTGTTGAGAAAGATGCAGAGTTGCTGTGTATGCAGAGAGCAGGCTTTGATCTTCAGCTCCTTGGACCTCAGTTTCCCTGTCTGTAACGTAGGCAGGAAACTCCCTGCAGATCTGCTGAAGGTGAATGCTACCCAGAAACAGTTCTGTATAGGATGGTCCACTGCGACTCACATGGAGGCCCTGCCATGGTGGTACTGTCTGTACTGCCATGGAGACAGGACACACGCAGGGAATGACACACAGACATAGTGGGCATGGTGGCCCTGCCTAGGATTTTAGGACTGGCTTTATAGAAGCCAGGAGAAATGAGTCGGGGGAAGGGAGAGGAGTTGCTATGCTGAAGGGGTGAAAAACTGGTACTTTACAGGTCGCCAGAGTTGTGATGGGGGCATGCACAGAGGACACAAGGGGCTGGAGAATCAGATGGGTTGCTACTTATTTATTTATTTATTATTGGCCAAAGACAGAGAAATTGAGAGGGGAGGGGGAGACAGTTGCTTTCCCCCTGTAGGTGGGGACCAGGGGCTTGAACCTGCATCCTTGTGTACTGTAATATGTGCTCTTTTTTTAAAAATTTTTTTTAAATATTTATTTTATTTATTTATTCCCTTTTGTTGCCTTTGTTGTTTTATTGTTGTAGTTATTATTGTTGTTGTCGTTGTTGGATAGGACAGAGAGAAATGGAGAGAGGAGGGGAAGACAGAGAGGAGGAGAGAAAGATAGACACCTGCAGACCTGCTTCACCGCCTGTGAAGCGACTCCCCTGCAGGTGGGGAGCCGGGGTTCGAACCGGGATCCTTATGCCGGTCCTTGTGCTTTGCGCCACCTGCGCTTAGCCCGCTGCACTACAGCCCGACTCCCTATATGTGCTCTTTTTTTTTTTTTAATCTTTATTTATTTATTATTGGATAGAGACAGAGAGATATTGAAAGGAGTGGGGGAGATAGAGGGAAAGAGACAGAGAGATGCCCACAGCCCTGCTTTACCACTCATGAAGCTTTCCCCCTGCAGGTGAGGACCAGTGGCTTGAACCTGGTTCCTTGCACACTGTAATGTGAGAGCTTAACCAGGTATTCCACCACCTGGCCCCATCTGAATTTATTTATTATTTATCATATTTAATTTAATTTAACCAGGTCATCACTCAGTCCTGGTTTATGGTAATGCAGGGAATTGAATCTTGGACCTCTACAGCCTCGGGCATGAAAATATATATATATATTTTTTAGTGGATATCACATTAAAAAATTTTAATTGGGTTAAGCACAGGTGGCACAAAGCACAAGGACTGGTATAAGGATCCTGGTTCGAGCCCCCGCCTCCCCACCTACAGGGGAGTTGCTTCACAAGCAATGAAGCAGGTCTACAGGTGTCTATCTTTCTCTCCCCCTCTCTGTCTTCCCCTCCTTTCTCCATTTCTTTTTTTTTTTAATTGGGGAATTAATGTTTTACATTCAACAGTAAATACAATAGTTTGTACATGCATAACATTCCCCAGTTTCCCATTTAACAATTCAACCCCCACTATGTCATTTATCATCCTTCATGGACCTGTATTCTCCCCACCCACCCACCCCAGAGTCTTTTACTTGGGTGCAGAGTAATACATGCTCTTAACCAGGTGTACCACCACCTGCCCCCTTTCTCTTTAAATATATTTTGTTTTATTATTTTTTTAAATTTTACTTGTTTATGAGAAAGACAGGAGGAGAGAGAAAGAACCAGACATCCTCTGGCACCTGTGCTGCTGGGGTTCAAACTCGGGACCTCATGCTTGAGAGTCCATAGCTTTACCACTGCACCACCTCCCAGACCATGTATTTTATTTTAATGTGAGAGAGAGAGATACAGAAGACCAGAGAACTGCTCAGCTTTGGCTCATGGTGTGGCTGGGGGATTAAACCTGGGAACTCAGAGCCTCAGGCAATAAAGTCTTTTGCAGAACCATTAGGTTGTCTCAGCTCTCAGCAGTGGCTTTCAGTGCCAGGCGGGAGGCTTGCACTGCTCATTTTGGCTTATGGTGGGGCCTGGGATTAAATCTGGGATTTAGGTGCCTCAGGTATGAGAGTCTGCATAGCCATTATGCTATCTGCCTCTGCCTTCTTGGGAGTCTTTGGAAAGGTTTCAAACAGGGGTCTTTTTATTTTCATCATTTTTTTTCTTTTGATAGAATAGAGAGAAATTGAGAGTGGAGGGAAGACGGAGAGGAGGCACCTACAGCCCTGCTTTACCACTCATGAAACTTCTCCATTGCAGGATTCAAGACCAGGGTCTTGACTATGGGCTCTTGTGCATAGTAACATGCACTTAACTGGGAGTGCCAATGCCCAGTCCCTCATTAAATATTTATTTATTTGAGAGAGATGGAGAATTGAGAACCAGAACATCACTCCAGCACATGCTATACTGGGAATCAAACTCAGGATGTCATGCTTGAGAGTTTATCCATTGTGCCACCTCCTGGGCATTGAAACAGATGGCTACCTCTTGGGTGACTGGATGGTCAAGTGACTTCTCTCTCCATCCTAGGGAAGAATCACCTAGGATGACTGTGATTTTGGGGATGCCCTCACCCCCCACCTCTGAACTTCTGTGTCCCATATGCCTCCATATGTGTGATCTGAGTAATGCTGACTGAGGAGTCTTCAAGAGGGCCTAAGGTTAACAAGAACAGCCATCTCCTCCTTCCCCTCCTTCTGCTCCCACTAGGACCTGATGTACCCAGGAAGGGTTCCTGCCCCCACCCCCTCAGCATCATGCCAATGCCTCTAAGACATTTTCTTTTCTGGGCACTAGAGCCTAGCCACCTGTTGTCTCTAAGAAGAGCAAAGGAGCCACCCTAAACTTAGCAGCTGCTCTTGGCCTCCTGCAATGTCCCCTCCCTGCCTAGTTCCGACAGCTGCCTCACCTTATATGGTTACTATGGGGGTCCAGGTCCAGGGAGGAGCCCACATATTACTGGATTCTGGGAGGGAGAAGGACTTCAATGAGGGGAGTGGGGAAAGTGTTGGAGAAGCTTGGGTCAAATGGAAAAGAGGGGACATTGAGAAGAAGGAGCTTAGGAGTGATGTCTCAGAGACAGAATGGGTATTCTCAGGTCGGGGTCTGAGTTGGGAGTGATAAGCCCCAGAAAACATGGAAACCCAGGAAGAATAGGGAAGCTGGGAGCTAGGAAGGACATTACAGTGTGGTGCTTCTGTATGGACATTGGGGCCCTTTAAGCCTGGGGCTGGGATAGAGGAGGGGTCCTTCTTCTTCTTCTTCTTCTTCTTCTTCTTCTTCTTCTTCTTCTTCTTCTTCTTCTTCTTCTTCTTCTTCTTCTTCAGATTATTTATTTATTTATGAGAAAGATAGGAGGAGAGAGAAAGAACCAGACATCACTCTGTAACATGTGCTGCCGGGGATCAAACTCAGGACCTCATGCTTGAGAGTCCAAAGCTTTATCACTGCGCCACCTCCCAGACCACATAGAGGAGGGGTTCTAAAGTCATTATGATATAGGGTAGAGAGGGGGAAGTGTGTGTGTGTGTGTGTGTGTGTGTGTGTGTGTGTGTGTGTGTGTGTGTGTGGTGTGGTGTGTGTGTGTGTGTGTGTGTGTGTGTGTGTAGGGGGAAATTCCCTGAGACTGGGGTCTGATTTCTTAGCAGAAAACGAAGAGCAGAGAGAATGATGTGGCAGCAAGGGAAGAGGAATTAATGGGGCTGGGGTCCTAGATCCTCCAGAGAATAGTTAATGATATTGGAGTCTGGGACTCCCGCTAGAAAAGGGGCCACGTACAGGCTGAGTTCTGATGAACTGTTGTGGGCATTTGGGAATAAAACTCAGATGGATGGGAGTGGGTGGGGTGCGGAGAGGGATTTGGGATTCTTATAGGAAATGATGGATCCGGAGAGATGGGTTGCTTAGAGGATTTGGGAATTCTGATAATAGTCGCTTCAGCTTGGTTTGGTCAGGATGGGAATTATTGACAGGCTGGAGGTGGAGAAGGCATTGGATCCTTGCTCGGAGCTGGGGTCTCACAGCCCACGGGGAGTGGGAGAACCTTGGGGAGCTGATTGGAGAATGGGGGCCCACAAAGGACTCAGGCAGAACAGCGCGATGTGGGGCTAAATAAGAGCGGCACTAAGCCCCTGGCTGCCCCTGCCCCCACTCCGCGCTGTCCCCAACTGTCACCCCCTCCCTTCCGCGCCTGTCTCCGGTTGTCTCCGATATTCCTGGCTTGGCACCGCCTGCTGGCAGCACCCCTACTGCCCTTTGGGTGTTGCCGTTGGATGCGACGGCTGCCTGTCTTGCTCTGTTGCGAGAATGAGAGAATGCGCTCATTGGCAGACGAGGCACATTAATTGCAAATTTGCAAACCCCCCCCCCCCCTCCGCCGCCAGCTGTCATTCTTTCCTGACCTTCTTGGGAGACAAGAGAATTCCTTGGCTCTTTCTATTGGCTGTGGAAGCTGTCTGTCACCTCTAAATAGACCTTGCTGTCCACTCATTTGGTCCTCCGCTCACTCCCCTGTTTATTGGTCCCTTTTCAAGTGTTCCTTCAGTCAGGTCCGCCTCTTCTCGCCGGGACCCGCCTCCTTCTGCAGTCATTCATTTTTAGCCATCTTTTATTGGCCGAGAGGCTCAACTTCCCGATTTTCTATTGGTCCCTTCCTTCATCCCGCCTCCTCCCGCCTTATTCACCTTATGATTGGTCCAACTTCCCTCCTCCTTCTCCGTTTCCTCTTTCCAGGTGGCCCTACCCCAGCCCCACCCACCCATCCAGCGATTGGCAGACGCCCAGTTCCCTCTCTCTCACTATTGGTCTGAGCCCTCTGAAGGGGCGGGCGATAAAAGGGGCGCGATGGGCCGGCCGGCGCGCAGGCGTGGAAGGCCAAAAAGCTGGCTGCCTAGCCGGCACCAGGGCGTGTGCGCAGGCGCGAGGTCGGCTGCTCTCCCAGAGCGGGAGGGAGGGGCGGCGGCGAATGAGCGAGCGAGTGGTGAGAGGGCGCAAGTGAGACCCCGGCGCCTGCCGCGGGGAGCCCCCCGCCCCGCCTTCGCGCGCCCGGCGGCTTCCCCGCGCCGTGCCCGCCCCCGGCGCGCGCCGGGCCGCGCCCTTCGCCCTCTCCCCTTCCTCGGCGGGCGGCGCGGAGCGGCCCGAGGGGCGGCGCCTTCTGCGGCCGCCCCGGCGGGGGGATGTGAGGGGCGGCCGGCGGCCATGGAGACGGGCCCGGCGCCCCTGGTGGCCCCGCCGCGCCGTCATGGCTCCCCCGCGGCCTCCGCGGTGCCCTCGCCGCCGCCCCGAGGCTCCCGGGCCGGACCCGTCGTGGTGGTGGCTCCGGGGCCGCCAGTGACCACGGCCATCTCGGCCCCGGTCACCCTGGTGGCCCCCGGGGAGGCGCGGCCCGCTTGGGTCCAGGGGCCGAGCCAGACCTCGGAGGCGGCGGCCCCGACGGTCCCGGGCAGCACGGTGCTGGTGCTGACCCTGGAGGCCTCCGCCCAAGCCCCGACGGAGCAGGGGGCCCCCGGCCCGGAGCCCCCGGAGGCCGTGGCGGGAGCCGAGACGCCGGTCACCCCGGCCCCGGGGGCAGACTCTCGGAAGATGGAAGAGGTTCGAGCCTCCCCCGCCCGCGGCCCGGGGACCCCGACGGGGACCCCCACCAGGACCCCCTCCAGAACGGCGCCCGGGGTCCTGACGGCCAAGCCCCCGCTCGCTCCCAAGCCCGGAACCTCCGTGTCCTCGGCGGCGGCTGCACGCGTCGCGGCGGCGACTGAGGGGCCGGTGACAGGCGGCCCCGGGGCGGCGGCGGCATCGGCATCGGGGTCAGCAACGGGCTCCGCAGGACGCGCCCCGGAGGACCCCCCCTCCTCGGCCGCGGGTCCCGGCGACCCTCCGGTGGCGGTGGTGACCGTGACCCCGGCCCCCGAGCCCGCGGACAACTCTCAGGACCTCGGCTCCACGTCCAGCCTGGGCCCCGGCATCGCCGGGCCGCGGGGGCAGGCCCCGGACACCCTGAGCTACTTGGAATCCGTGAGCCTCATGTCCGGGACCCTGGAGTCCTTGGCGGATGATGTGAGCTCCATGGGCTCCGACTCGGAGATCAACGGGCTGGCGCTGCGCAAGACGGACAAGTACGGCTTCCTGGGGGGCAGCCAGTACTCGGGCAGCCTGTGAGTACCGGGACCCGGCGGGGAAGGGAGGGCAGACGAGGCCTTGCAGCCTCCGGTGAGGACGGAGGCGCTGGCGGCCCCGGCAGTGGGTGCCTGGAGATCCCCGAGGCCCCGGAGCATCCCCGGTTCTGATGGAGAGTTAGAGGTTTGGGCCCGAACCTCGCCTTTGGTCTCCTGCGCCCTTGAGCTAGTGCCTCAGTTTCCCCTAAGAAGTGAAAGATTGAATGAGATGGGGTCCCTGCTCCAGCCCAGAGCTTTTTTTAGGGGGAGGTTTGGCCGAATGGGGGTCGTCTAGAGGGGAGGGTCTGCGAGGGCGGGTGCAGATGCACCCCCTCCTCGCCACCCTAGGTCTGATGGGGGGTGGAGGGGAGACCCTGTGACCCGGAGGCCCCCTTGTGTTTTCACTGGAGGGAAGGGGGCGGGGGAGGCCTCTTCCCCATTTCCTCATCTCTTCAGCCCTGCTTGCTCTTTCCTAGTTCCCTCCAGGGGCCTGAGTCACTCCTGGGGTGGGGATGTGGTGGCCTCTGCCTCTGTCCTTCCTTCCCTCTCTCCGGCTCCCGCGTCTGTCCCTTTACCCAGGTCGGCCCGCCCGCAGCATCACCTGGGCGCGCAGGTGCGGGGCCCACAGCCCTAGGAGCAGAGGAGGAAAGTCATTCCAAGATGCACATCAGCTGCAGAGAGAGTTTAAACGGGGGGCGGGGGGTTTAACACAGTCGGTCTAGCTGGAGATTATTGCGGGGCTCCCCCCGCCTCCCCGCCCTGCCCTGGTTTAGCCCCATCTGGGATAGGAGCTGAACCTGAGCTGAATCCTGCCGGAGGACTAGGATTTAGTCACAGCCCCGCGCCTGTGTGTGTGTGTGGGGGGGGGTGGGGGGTGGGGGAAGCCCTGCGCGGGTGTGGTGCAGGGTTTGTAAGCCAGCTCCACGAGAGAGGCTGTGAGCAGCCGCATCCACAGGCTGCCTGTGCAGGGGCCGGGGGCTCCCCACCCACAGCCGGAGGCACAGGGCAGGGGCACCAGCCTTGGGTGGAGTCTGCTCTTAGTCCTTCCCAGCCCCCCCACCCCCCCATCTCTCTGCTTTGTAATCTGGTCCCTCGGAAGCTTCTTTGCATGGAGGGAACAGTTTGACTGGGGCATCCCTTCAGAGCTTCTAGTGCTTCCCTTCCCCCTCACACCTCGGCAGGATAATGTCCGAGATCTTTATTTTTGATAAAGATTTATTTATTTAGGAGAGAGAGCCAGAGCATCACTCTGCCATACAGGATGCCAGGGATTGAACTCGAGATTTCAGGTGTTTTACCCACCACACCACCTCCAGGGCCGCCCAGCCGCCTTTAACCTGCACACAGGCTCTTTAGCGTCAGACCCTGCCAGCCTGCCTGGTCTTCTGTTCCCCTACTTCTCACCCTGTGCTTGGTGCTGGGGTCCTTCTGCTTGCTGCTCAGACTATCCCACCTGCCAGGAACACCCTTCTCCCTTTCCTGCCATGTTCACAGTCATTTGTGATTTAACCTCAGGTGTCTCCTCCTTCAGGAAGCCTTCCTTGCCATCTCCTGCTGTTACTTCAGCTAAATACGTTTTCTGTGTTTGTCACGGCGTTTCCCACACCACACTATAATTATCTATCCTGCCAGCATGTGACCTTCCTGAAGACAGGAAAGGTCCCTAACTCCTCCTGACCCTTAGTGCAGCTCAAATTGACTTCTGACTTTAAAAAAAAATAGTTTATTTTGGGGGAGGCACCAGAGCACTGCTCAGCTCTGGCTTATGGTGGTGCTGAGGATTGAGCTTGGAATCTCAGAGTCTCAGGCATGAGCATCTTTTGCAGAATCATTATGCTCTTTCTCTAGTCCTTGAACTGACTTGTGATCAAGGTTAATGAGAGATGGGCT